>NC_086328.1:128855686-129194989 GCF_036172605.1 Pelobates fuscus
ATAAAAAATCTTAACTGCTGGACTGTCTTTAAAAATGTTCATACAAAATTCAAATCCAGAATTTTTGCAAATCAAATGCTGAAAATTGAGGCAAAGAATAGCTGATCATAATCAAAACTTTGTTTTCATTTTCCATTTAGATTATAACTTACATTTTTTTTTTTGCAAATATTGTGACTTTTAGTGTACAACCCTGTGCAAAAGAATATTCTAGTCACCATAACCATTAAATTTCATTCAAATGGTTATAGTGTCTGGAGTCTTTTGCGCCATCCCATTGGTCAGTGATAAAACAATTTCCAAATAGTTTAACGCTGAATGAGAGTGCTGAGGACCTGCAGATTGGCTCCTCTCTACTGATTGCAATGATGCATTTGCAGTGCAGGCCGAGTGTTGTCTGATGGCTCTTGGCCCGTCACTGCCTCCCTTTACAGATATGAATTGGTATGGCTAGGTTGCAGAATAACTCCTCTGCTATACCTCCGGTATTGACCAGGGTCTCCTATTCACTGTTAAACCAGTCAAAATATTCAACACTGAACTGTGGGCATGTTGGCTATGAATAGCAATGCAATATTACTGCAAAGTATTCAAAAGATATTCAAAGTAGATCCTCCTTTTATAATATATTGGAACATGGTTAAACATTTAATAACTATAAAAAGTATCATAACAGTTTAATTGGTGGAATCTTAGAATATATATTAAACACTGTAAACACCAAAACCACTACAGCTTCGGTCGGTGGTGCCCAGATGCTGTGCCTCAAGGCTGACAAATGTAAAAATTACCTTTTCTGAGACATGGCAAAGTTTACATTTGTTGGTCAGTATGCCTCTTGTGGCTTCCAATCAGCCACTGGAGGCAATTCCACGTTGACTGTCATAACACCAAATGCAGTGAAGTCTGCCCATAAGATGTGTAGAAATGCTTCTCAATGAGAATACTGTTGCTGCGCATGTGCTGCAAGACCATCAAACCTTCTCCATGCAGCAGCAGTTGACTGGCTGAGATCATCCATCCAGATGATCTTACAAGGAAGGGGATTTTTATTCTACAGGCACCCTTGCATTTAAACGGCACCAGTCATACTCTAATGTTAAAAACATTAGTTTTAACATGTTAGTTTCTTTTTTATCTTGTATAGTTGTGTTTGCTGTTTTCCGAATAAAGGTGGTGGGCTTTTGAGAGAGAGATATTTATTGCTTATTTAATGTTTGACCAGTACACTCATTTACAAGCTGGCACATTTACTTGTTTACAATTCTTTGCCCATATATAGTAAGTACGGTCATATATACAGATTATACAAATAATCTATACTATACATGGCTTTGAAGGCTGGGATGTCCGGTAGATCATAGGTTTCCCAAAACTTCAATACACAGCAATGGTGCAGGTTTTGTTAGAATATCCATAAAAATAAAATTACCAATATCCTGGAGTGATGAGTCTTGAGGAGTGATTGGGAACTATTGCTATAGACCAGGGCTGCCCAAAAGGTAGATCCCCCCAGATGTTGCAGAACTACAACTCCCATGATGCTTTGCATGCCTTTTATAATTGCAAAGCATTACAGAAGCTGTAGTTTTAAAACCTCTTGGAATCTACCGTTTGGGGTCCCCTGCTCTAGAGCTATGGTTCCCAAACCAGCCCTCCTGGCCCACCAACAATCCTGGATTGATTTATTTATTTTTTCCTCATCGTGATACTGACAACCTTGACTGTTGGTGGGTCATAATGACTGGTTTGGGACCCACAGGTCTAGAGTGTTCTGAGCATTGCCCTTCTTAAAGAATAAAGAATACTCGTGCACGGTACATTTTAAATACATTTCAAGATAATTAAACTCATACGTGAGTGCTACAGTAGTGCTCAACGGTCTGTCACCCTGGCAGGCATACACTCCGGTATGGCAAACAACCCTATTGGGACGGTGGGGGTGGTCATCCATTAAGTGATCTGTGTAATGGACATGCAGCTTTCATTTGGCTGTATTTCAGTTCTAAACATTTTGGACATAACGTAATAAAAACAAATAACCTATTGCCAGTATGAATCAAGAATGTAAAAATTTGGCCAAAAGTGAGATGCTTCTCTGAACATCTCATCCTAAAATAATGGTTATTGCTCTTCATTTTTCTGGAAAGATTTATTTTAGAAACCTCACTGCATCGGTTTTCTTCAATTTAGTTATGTAAGCATTAATGAGGTCAGACACAAATGTTAGGCAAGTTGGTATAATTTATCCTAAAGGGGTTGATGTGGGTGAGGTCAGGGCTCGGAGTAGGCCAAGCACATTCTTCCATCTGGAAAACCCACTTCCTGTGCTGCTTTATTACATTGAAATAGAAAAAGGCTATCCACAATCATTTGGGATACAATTGAAGTTATGACTGCAATGTCTGTCTTTTGGAACTTCATTCCCTAGATCATTACTCCTCTACCAAAATTAGCATTTTGTATGTTATCGCGCACCTTCTCTAGTGCTTCACCAGAGTTATAGGCACGATATCTTACTCCAGATGACTTGATTCCATTTGAGTCTGTGATAGCAAGCTTTAAATGATTCCTGTCAACGCTGGGAATTGTCTGTCATGTCCATGAGGAGTGTACTGCTGTCAGCAGTGGAATTCTTTCTCCACAGACAATATTTTTTTTAGAAATTGTAATTACAATGGAGATAGGCCGGTCTAGGAAGACAAACTTTTTTTTCAACTGAATCGTTTGAGATGAGGCATCTTTTGGTGCAACGTTAAGTCACTGAACTTTCAGAGCTGGAGGCCAACAATGACTTTTATTTGTATGCTCTTAATTTATTCACTGTGCTCAAACACGTTTCAGGAATTTTATGGATTTTGCCACTATTTAATTTTTTTATTTTATTTATTTTCACATGCCATAATGCAACAGTGAAGCGAAGTCCAATTGTTCTAACAGTCTGAAGACAACACCTCGGTTCTGAAGGAAGGGCCATGTAGGGCACAGCCAGTGCAGTGGCCGAATGCGCCAGTGTTTGATCCACACCTCTTACCCAGTCCCATCTGGTCACATAAGCAAGGATTAGCGCAAACCTTCGAATCATCAAGGTACCGATGCTTCTGATGATTAGTTTCATCTGTCTACAGTGGTTTATTATGCGCGCGGTACTAAAGAGGTCTTTCAAATTAGAAAATTCAACATGAATTTGTGAAGTAACTACGGACTAATTAAGAATTTGCTAGTCCCTTTCCCCAATTTCCTCGCTGAAAAATGCCACGGTCAATCTTTCTTACTTTCTAAACCTTTAAGTCAACCAAAGAGTCTACTTCCATCCCATGGCTCAACATGGACCATACATTTTACTTCATTTTGTGTTCTTGCTGTTTTTCTTATGGTATATTCTATCACAGTAAGTTTTCTTTGACCATCTGCTCCATTAGTGAGCTGAAGATAATCTCTAAGATTTCAGATTTATACTCCTGAATTAAAAAAGAATTGTCTTGGTGGAAGAAACTCCACACAAAACCAACCACAATAATTTATAATCCTATTTGTCGATACTGGCATCATCCACATTTTAGTAAAGCAAACTTGAGGCACCCTCTTCTACTCTTCGATTATTAGCCTTAGTCTGGAATAGTAAGATTATGATCCTTCTCTTTCAGGTGGAACACCAGTGACGATGTTTGAAACCTATGAATCTATCTACCATAATATATCTACCATGTTGACACAAAAAAACTTTTATAGCCTGTTTTCTTTTGGTCTGGAATTGCAAAGTCCTACAACTTTGTTCTATTTCATTCTAGATGGAATGTCTAGGTGAAAAGTCACAATGACATTAACTAATGCTTTTTTTGTGGGTTTTGTTTAGTTTTTAAATTGATTATTCGCTTTTATGGTTATTTTTCTGTTTGACATTAATTTGGCACAAACATCCGCTTTCTCTGTCATGGTTAAGAATGGCCTCTTCAGTTTGGACATGGTGGAAATTTGAGAGAATTGTACAAACTTTGAACCAGGAAAATTTGATCCATCTTCAACATTGGCTTTCCAGACCCTCTTTTCAGGTGCTGACGATGAACCTGTGAAACTCGGTAATCAGTGATGATTATGAGAAGCAACTAACTGGGTCGTGTTAATAAAATCCCTGCATGTATGGAGTAATTTTGAACTTTTTTGATCTGAAATAATAGCCTTTCTATCAGGCATCCAGGTTCTTTTGATTTCTTACTCACTGACTTGGCATTGACTGTGTACCAATGAAGTTCTTCAAAACTCTTAAAGCCAGGTGATTTTGTTTGGTGCAATTGATCTCACAAGTGTTTTGCACCCTCCATACACTCCTCAGACTTCCTGATTTGTAGTACTATATGGCAGTGCCTCTCACTAGTATTGTGTCTTGGATTACTTCTGAAATGTCAGCATGTTGACCAGCCCTTGGTTTTCTCTTTGTGGATCATGCACACGTGCTTTAACTGCAGCCAGTGGATGGCAGATAGTACACCAAATCACCTGATTCAAGCTACAATCATGCTTTGACAGAATAGACACCAAGTTCTTACCAGCTCTTGCCCATTTGTGATTATCCTGCATTCACAGTGGAATCTAGATGCTCTACGCGACTCTAGTTACAGGACCACAAATATCCAACATTTTATCTTGTCTTAGAAAACTCAATAACACCAGCATACTTTTTCCAATACTTACTCTCCTGAAAAGCTGTCCCATCATCAAATTATTCCTTATTTTTTCTCAATTACTTTGTCTAAGCATTGACAATAAACATCCTTTGAGGAACTTTTTGATGGTGATGTTCCACCAAGGAGATGGATATCATTTGTCTATATTTTATCTATTTGCTTTTCCAAAATACATTACCTTCCCATTGATGCCGAATTGGAAAGCTATCCATGATAGATCATTCTCAAACACTTTTTTGGGTTGAAGTAATGGAACTATAACCATAAATGCTGCCCATGAAAGAGAGATTGCTTAATATATTCCCACCTACTTGCATATAAGAATCCCTATGACATCAGATAATTGTTGCTAATTTAGGAGAGATGTGGAGAGCTTTTGCTCCATATTTTGGGGGAATTACTTTAATGATAAGCAATGCACAGGGTGGCACAGAAAAGGATCAGATGCACCACACCCTTTAGACTTGTATAGTGTTCCACCTCACCACTATATCTTTGAAAGTGTTATATAATCTAGTCACTATTTGATCAGAGGATTGTTCCAGAAGAGTCAAAAGCCGCTACATTCGTGTTAGTCCATACATCATTATTTTCTCATTCGTATTGCAGAGACACTTTCTCTGTAATTTGTCAGCACTCATCTTACATTCAATAATGGAATGGGTGACTTGTTTTAGTGTAATTACCAAAGCCTACCTAGAGATAGTGAGTGTGTGTGTGTGTGTATATATATATATATTCTTTGCCACGCTACAGGTTTAAGGTTATGATTGTGTCTACTTAGTCATAATACACTGTTACCTGTTTTTTTTATTATTTCTTAAAATGAGAAGGCATGAGTTGTGATCATGAGGCAAGTACATAGTTAAATGAATCTGTATATATGGATGTGATATAGAACTACGTGTTTAAATGGAATGATGATTAACTCACTATTCACAAAAAGAACATTAAGAACAAACTAGCCCAAGTGCAAATTGTGAACATATTGAAGCATCACGTTCTTACATTACTATGACCGGTATTGCTGAATTACTTTAATGCCAGATATTTACCAAGAGTTAATGTAACAAATCAAATGTTTTCATTAAAAATGTAAATTTGTCTTATGCAAAATATTTGTTATATTGCAATAACTTAACATTTAGGTAAATTTATCTTCTAATATTTGAGTGTTTTGTGTTATACAGAATTGCTTGGTTTGCATTAAAAGAAAAAGTAAATTTAATAAAATCATGTTTATGATGCTACCTTATGTGTTTCAATACTTTGCTTCCTTTCTGTGTGTCTTTGTATATTACATTATTACACATAAATATAAAGTTTCATATCAGATTGATCTTATAGACCTTATTTTCCCCTCAATATTTTGAGTATGAGACCTAATACCTTCTTCCCCTCTCTACCTCACCCCACCAATGTGTTGAATATTCAAATTATAGTTTTTAATTTTAGGCTTGCATTGCATATTCTGTTCTTACGTGTTCTCAATCGGGCAGCTTCGTCCCCAAGGTCTGTCTTCACTGTACTTGTTTCTTTTATTCTTCCCGTACAACTGTGCTCTTCCCAAACTCTTACTTTTTCTGTACTCTTACCACCCCACCCTGTTTTTTGGTTTTTTTTGTGTTTTTCTCTTGTATTCTCTATTCCACACTTTCCACAATTTGACTTACAAATGGGACACTGGGTGCTTTTTAGTTTGTCGTGTGCTTACAAATGATAGAGATCAAAAGATCTCTCCTTTAAGCTGCTATTGAGCAAGTGGTCTCTGCATGCTCGATAGCCAGAGACAGCTTCAGAACTTTTTTTCCCCCTTTACTGCTGTATCCCGAGTCTGTGCAATGGCAGGATGAGTGATGTGTGTTTGAGATTGTTAGTTGTGTATATATGTGTGTGATGTTATGTTTAGGCAAGTAGCTGTGCGTGCATGAGAGAGTATGACGTGTCACATTCACAAATAGATTAAACATTAGGTTGAGAGGGAGAGAGTGGCTAATATATAAAAGATTTTGCTTGTCACGTGTCCTAGATTCTGAGGAAATGTCAGGACCTGCATTACATGCTGCATTCCACTATCTCATCATGGTGCATTGGGAGCAGCGAAGGCTGTCTGGACTGCTAGAGAAAGCAGAAACACTGTAGTGCTTTGGTCGCCTAGTGTCTCCTGGAGCCATCTGCTGTTTATATATCAAACAATTTAAGAATGGTTTGATCAGTGCTGCCCGCAAATTATGGGACCCCTTACACAGCTGAAGGTCTGGGCGCACAAGGATGCTGTGTGTATATTGGATGCAGAGTGTATTTATGTGGTGTGTGTGTATATAGTGGATGCAGAGTGTGTGTGTGTAGTAAATGCAGTGTTTACAACTATGTATCCCCGAGTAATGCCATCCCCTCATGACCGCCTGGCCCATGTCACGCCATGATGGCGTCCCTGGGTTTGATATAAACAAAAGCGTCTTCCCTGTTCTAAGGAATTTTCCATGCCCTGCAGCATTGACAAGAAGGAATTGACATGATCACATTTATAAGATGAATTTTGTTTAACCAGGACGACATTGAAGTCCATAGAAAATAATCAGTACCGTAATACAAAAGCACATCGGTTGAGGAGCATTACATTTAGCAAAATGAAAACAATACATTGTAACAAATGTGCCTATTTTGTTTACTTGGATATTAGTTGACTTACCCAAAAAACGGGTATAACTTATTACACAAAGTGTCTGGATTTTTGGTGGGTATTCTCTTATCTTATAGATTTCATCAAGTCTTTCATTTTACATTTCTTTGCTTCTCTCTTGTTTCTGTGAAAGATTATTCACTTTATTCCTCACGTATATCTCCTCTGAAATGTATCTTCGACTGCACTACTTTCTGTATGCAGCCAGAGCGGGATTAAGATCCCACAGTCCACCATCCTATCCCCTGCATTCATTCTTTACATTGGAATTGTTAAAGGAGTCAAGCAAATTCAAGGTTCCAGGGCCCCCGTCCAACCTCTGGGACCTAGCCAGTCATCTAGGGTTGGTTTATGGTTAATTCTGCTCTTAATGCAATCCAGATTTTGAGAACGTTCTCTGTTAGTGTGTGGTGGCCTTTGGCAAAATCTTTTTTGATTTGTTGGCTCTTGCTCTGAAGGATGGAGATATGGTCTGAAACAACACTGCTGAACAAAAAGGTTGTTTTACTCCCAAATCATTCAGGATTATTGATTTTGTCTAGTTAGGGGTTAGAAGAACCCATCTGAAGTTCATATGTGAGTAGAAATACATCAGTGATGTATATTGTCTTCTCTGTTTTAGTAGTTATGCTGAGGGCAATGTAGGTTGAATTGAAGCACCCTCTACAGAAGATTTGTCAATTAATGACATTAGATTGTTTGAAGATACTGCCTGGAGTTGGAGAATACCTCCAAGCAAAATGTCAACAGTGCTTGCCGAAAAAATTTAATTTTAACTTCAAGAAGATCAAATACATTATCAGCAGAACATCATCCAAACAGAATTATTTTAGGAAATTAAATATATTCATCAATATAAGTGTATTAGGTGCTGTCTGAATCAACAATGAGTGCATTTGGTAGCACATTCATTTGTTGGAACTTTGACCTGAGGCTCAACGTCAAAATTGTAGGTTTTCCGACACTGTTGTTTGTATTGGATGGGTAGCACAGAATTTTACAACGTTGAAAAAACTGCTGGATTAAAGGAGATATGTAGATGGATGTTGAGTTGATTTTGAAGCAATCCGTTGAATTGACAAGATTGCCAAAGCTCCTTTAGTTGCCATGGATAAAGTAATTGGAATACTTCTATCATGGGAAGTAAAAAGTGAGAGATCTGTGCTTGTGTTTCAGACCTGTATTGAAGGCTGGTTGGATTAAAGCTAATATAAACAGAGTACCAACAAAATGTTCTGCACTATGACATTGGAAGTCTGAATAGCTATGATGAGCACTATTCCTATAGAAGATGGCAATATAAAAAGTCAGAGAATGCATTCCTATAATTGGATCATTTATTTCCATGTGAAGTGATCACTGGAGCAAACTCAGCCATCTTGCTTTGACATTAGCCTACTCTTTGACCTATATGTTGTTTCTTGATATTATAACGTCTTCCGCTAGAGCAGTGGCTACCTCTTGTGGACTTTTTAACTCAATCCAATAGATGTGCAAGGCAACCCCCTTGGTACACATTTGCAAAAAGGTTTTTTTTTTTTTTTTTTTTTTGTGTGGTTTATGAAGTTAGCAGGTTTTATGCCCTGTACTACTTGATTACTTAGTTGCAGATGTGATACTCATAGATTCTGAGATTCTGTACGTTTTCTAAGGATGATGTGATGTGATACTCATAGATTCTGAGATGTGATACTCATAGATTCTGAGATTCTGTACGTTTTCTAAGGATGATTTGGAAAGAAAACTCACCAAACGTCCCTTTAATATATTTTATCTTTTTAAGATTTCAACGACGTAAAGGGTCATTTTTTTTTTTTTTTTAAATTCTTTATTTTCATTGTGCATGAAAGAACATTTGGCATACAGGGCCATGACAGCAGCTTATTTCACAACATTTTAACATTGTAAGACATGGCAGATTATACAGCACATTTTAAAGAGAACACATACAAAAATTACTTTCTTAATAACATTGGAAGAGTAGTTGAAACATGTGTAGGTTGTCAAGCTTATAGTTAGTGTGATCTCGTTGAGTCAGTGTAGGTGCTTGATATCACTCTTCTGCGAGTGTTTAGCGTTTAGATGCTTAGATTCTCGCTACAGTAAAAAGTTATGGACAAGCTACGCGTTATAAGAGATTCTTAAGCGTTAGTCATTAGCATAAGAATTTGTGCGGTTCATGAGAATGAACCAGCCTATTCACCGCCAGGGTAAGCATTTTTTAACCCTAGGAGGACAATGAATGTGTACCTGATATAGATAATCTACCGTGGTGTTGGGAGCAAATGGTAGCATTTGTTATAAGTGGCTAGGTCTACGGCCTCGTCAGTGTCGCTGTAAAATAATAATAATAAAAAAAAGTACATACATTGGATGCCCATTACGTCTCCTCTCACTAAGCTATATTGAATAATGTGTGCTGTGTCAGTCAGAGCAGGTTTGGTGCCCCCTCAAGATGCACCCCGGTAGCCCGTGTACTTCTAGGTCAGAGAATTAGAGAGGAAAGCACAGTGTCTTGTTACACATGCAATAAATACCTGGGGCACACATACTATAGCCCAATTGGGGAAAATATACAGCCACACTCATACGCAAGGTTATTAATTAGGCAAATGAGAATCTGCAAGTTATGACAATAGCTCAAGTCCTGATCTATCAAAAGGGTGATGTATGAGACAGGCTGACCATTTTGGCTTCAAACTAATTTGTGGTTACTCAATGAGACCAAGTTAGTAACCAATTAGAAATAGGTTGTACTACAAAAAACAATTTGTCTGATGTACGCAGACTGAGTTAAAAATAAAAATGAAAAGAAAAAATAAAAATAAGAAGAAAAATAAAAAACAAGAAAAAACGTGTTGTGGTAGTAAGCGGTCGTGAAGTTATATTTTAAGTGGCATTCAAACTGCATATTTCTGCATTGTGGTCTAGTGCGGTTTTAGCAGAGTCCGCGTGGGTTGGGATCCGGCTTCAAGTGGTGGCCTTGGCGTATGGGTCCGAAGGCTGTCCCCGGGGGATAAATTCTGGGGCGTTCGCGGCATTACCTCCGAGTGTGCTTGTGCGGTCTGCTGGGTGCGGCGTGAGTGTAAGCGAGCCTGCGGGTAAGTTGAGTAGGCCCAATGTCCCAACCGCTTCTTGCATGTCGCGTACAACGTGTTTGGAGTTCCCTTTGTCGATATGGAGCCTTAGTAAGGCCGTGAAGGCTTGCATGGATCGTCTCCACGCTAGCGTCCCGCCGGAAAGGTCTGCGAAAAAGGAGAGGGTCATCCCTTCGAAGTGGTAAGCGGTCTGGTTTCTTGTGCTTTCCAAAACCGCTCTTTTGTCTCTGGCGGATTGGAACTGAATTATTAAGTCCCTCGGGGCAGCCGGTGGGGCCCTCGCTGGCTTTGGTGTGCGGAAAAGGCCCTCCAGGGCGATTGCTTTCGCTGCTTTAGGGGTCAGTAGCTCAGTGAGGAGCCGCCTGACAAAGTGTGGGAGTTCTTCCTCCGGGATTGAGTCGGCGACTCCCCGGAGCTTTAAGTTGTTTCTGCGATTCTTGTCCTCCTGCGCAGAGATTTGTTGCTGCAGCGCCCGGACTGCCGCTTGGAGGTCTGCTATCTGGGTGATGTGGTCAGCGGAGGAGACCTCTACCGCTCTCAGCCTCACCGTTATGCCCTTGATGTCTCCTCTTATGAGGGCTACGTCGGCCGCAATTTTTTCGTGCTGAGTCGCCATTAGCTCCCCAATCGCCTCCATAGTCACCGGAGTGGGGGTCTTCGTGTGAGTTGGCACCTGTGTTGTCGATGGGGCTGGTTTGGCCGTCATCTGATGAGCCATCTGTGAAATCGGAGCAGCCGCCATGTAGGTAGGCCATCTTGGCCTCCGCCGCCTCGTGCGCTTGCCGCCACAATTCCCCGATGTCCCTATTCTGGCGGGGATTGTCAGGTTTAGCTTTTTTGTTTTTACGACCCATTTGGTTCCTGCGGGTCTCAGGCGTACTCCCGGTAAGTTTAATTTGGGTGTGCGAGCCCTCAGGACCTGTTTGTAAGTCTTTCTAGCCCGGAGGTTTGCGGCCATGCGACCATCCACTTCAAGCGCTTCGTAAAGGGTCATTTTTAAAGCACCAAAACCAATTCAGCTTATAGAAGCCACTTGCTGGCACAGTGCTGGGATCATGCATTTGGAAATAAGGTTATAGAGAAATCTACACTGTGTCTACACAGCACTATTCGAAGACCCTGTACTGCACACAAGTGCTTAGAAACCCTTTCTGCAATTTTTCTTGCAATTTGTGTTTTATTTAAGTTGATACTGATATACACCTTTTCCAGTGTGTGTGTGTGTGTGTGTGTATATATATTTTACAGATGAGAAAAATAGAAGCACTTAAATCATCTAATTACTGGGTATGGGTATGCACATTTTACACATAGGTAGAAACGGTGGGAAAACTATGGCTGTCATTTACACATCTGGCTGTGTGGCTTGTGAAAGGGAAGGAAAGCAGCCAGGTGTAATGAGGTCACCACTCGGCAAAGATTGTTGTACCTATGAGAGAAGTTCTAAGTTAAGTTATCATTTTTTTTTTTTTTTTTTTTCGTGGCTCAACCCATATTTAGTTTCCTTCCTTTTTTCCCACCGCTCTTACTTTTTGGTGTATCACACCAAAAGGCTATTAATAGCCTTTTTATGTCCCCTTTTGTCGATGGGGTTGAATCCTCATCAGATTCTGAGGACTGGTATATTTTTCCAGGCGAGGCAAGGGATCTCTCTTCCTCCTGATAGTCCTTGGACTCCTTTGATTCAGTTGCGGCTATGGGCGCCATCTTTGGAGGCACCTGCGGTCAAAGGAGAGCCTAATATCTTGTGCTTCTGGGCGCTAATGTTTTATTTCTGCGCCCCATCGTGTCTCTTGTGGGTGCAGGTAAGTGTGATCTCGAGATATCTGTTTAATTACGCACAGGTTTGCTATATCGTGGGGCCTGAACTGTGCTACTTTGTGCTACACCAACTCCTCCCGGCTGCCGCTAATTTTATGTATGTTTTTAGTTGTTAGTAACATTCTAGAAAATACATCATTTGTCCTTAACCAGGTCCATTAAAATATCTTATTACATGGGGGCAAGCAAAAAGATCAGCTCTCCTGGAGGGCTTCCTTCAGCCTGACACCTGCAAATCCTTCGACAGGCCGCAACCACTCGCCTTTCCAAAGATGGCGCCTAGGAGACCATGAGTCTCGAGTGAATTAGACAACTGAAGGGGAGGAAAGCTCCACCACCTTACGGGGGCGCTGCAGAGTACATCGGCAAACCAATTCCGACACAGACACCTCTCCGTCCACTAAGGGGGACATCAAGACCTCTGTGCAGTGTGGAACCATGACTTAGCTGGGGTACAATTGGAAATCAGCTGCATAGGTGAAGTGGAATCCCGAGGAGGGGAACGAGCGAGCCGGCTAGTGGAAGCCCGATCCCAAATGGAGACACTATGGCACTGCCAAATGAATGTGTGAGGATACGGGGTGCACCGGAATCTGTGGTGCCCAGAGGCCCTGCTAATTTGCGCTAACAAGGTTGCAGGGGCATTGGGGGTGAAGGGAGACAGTGATGCCCTTCCAATATTATCCGCATTAAGAATCCGGAAAGTTCCCACCACCCCGGCAGAGGCACCAAGGGATGTCATAGCGGCCACCCGAGATGTCTTCATGAAGACAGCTATCCTGGCGAGCATCAGGGACATTGGTGGTGCCTCAGGGAGAATCGGTGCTGACCTTGTCTGCAGAAGAGGATCCAGCGAATTTTCTAAGTCTTGTAAAGCTGCCTTCACAGGAGCAACCAGGAACAACTACTGACCTGACTGCTAAAGTCTCTGGCCGGAGACCAACGGCCCAGGAGGAAACACAAGACCTCTCCCCCCCCCCCCCCCCCCCCATAAAGGGTCCTGCCCACCAGTGGACTCAACTGGGGTAATTCCTAACCAGTGGTCATTGCAAGACTTGAAACGGGCTGTATTTCTATCTTCTAATTTCCCTCACTTTCTATTTTATTTTCTTTAAGTTTAATACTGTGTGCCTCCTTAGGAGTAAATTGCCTGCCCATTTTACCTGCATCCCTAAGGAACGTATAGAGGGGCAAGGGCATGTATGAAGCCGGAGCATGGGAACCTAGAGTGCCTGTCATGTGCCTAGAGTGGTGGGCTAGTTCTGCCATGCGTTAAACCTCCATACCCTGGTAGAATCCAAGCCAAAGGGGATGCCCAAAAGCAGGATGGAAGGGGGAGACCTTGATGGCCAAAAGGGTAATTCCGAGGTTCCTACATCACACTCATACTGTTAAGATAAGATCCGGGCTTCCCCCAAACCCGCACACAGAGATCTCAATTTACCCTTTAGCAAAACTAGGATGCATCCCCTTCACAGAGTTAACATGTTAGCATCCTGTAGGGGGATAAGGGGAGAAAATGGGGGACCGGAGGTATTAGGAGCAAGTGAGGATGTTCTATTCACACTCCTCTTTGCCCTACACTTTCCTTGTTTACTTTTGTCTTTTTCTTTCTACGTCACGGAGAATTTACATTTCGATGTGTCTGGTTTATATGACTACTTACTAAACAGAAATGTTTGGTGCTCATGACATTGCATGTCTGCTTTATCTGATACCACCATAAAAAAATAAAAATATATATCTTATTACAAATGAGTAACCCTTTAGCACACGCCTCCCAAATGTCCCAAGTTTTGCCAGACCATTACTATTTTAGTCTTACTGTCATAATTTTGTTCCCTGGTGTCTCACATCTGAACACACCACGGAACTGTTCCGAGGGAGCACAAGCCAATCACATCATAGGGCATGCTTGTGCTGTGGGGAGGGCACTTGGACCCTGCAGAGAACTCTACAACAGAGTTGTCTGCCTGGTCTTCTTTGTTGGGGGTAGGCTGTCAGTGCGTGTCATGCTAGCGTGTGTCATGCTTGGACACGCACTTCAATGGACAGACCTGCCCCCTTTCCAAACAGGCCCATCCACTATGGGGTTTGCCAGTGGTGCGAATGCCCACTGTCCCGATCCCATACCTCAGAATGCTTGGAGATAAATAGGATCATTCCCAGGAGAATTAAGAAAACTGTCTTAGAATTATACCCCCATCAACATGTAGTTCAATTATGTAGCTGCAAGTTTGCATGGCATTCTTAATAATAAGAAGAAACATGTTATGTATCCAGCTGAAATGCAGAGCCCTGATACGGATTAGCATATGCATACCTATATTCGGTTACAGGTAACCTGGGGAAGAAATTTGTTTCTTCTCTCACTCTGCACCCCCACTCCTTTTTGTTAGTGAATTACATTCGTATGCTCACATTCACATACACACAAACATTTAGCACACATACACACACACACACACACATTGATCTACACACGCTCTTCATTTTTATTTATTATAGTGAGGTCCTCCCAGCATCCCTTTTCTTATCTTGAAAGGAAGCTGCAGTAGCCTTATCCCTGAGATTTCTCTATATTTATTGCCAAGCTCACTGTGCTGATGCCAGGGCAAAGTCACATACCAGTTCCACTACCAGTACAGAGATTCTGAGGGAACTAAACAAACCATGCAGAGAGGTCCCAGGAGCTCCCTTGCTGCCCCAGCAATGCACCAGTAGGCAAGTACCTGCTCTGGTAAATGCAGCTGCTGCCTGTCTGTCTGTCTGTCAACCACTGTGGATTTCACTCAAACCACATATAATGGAACATCTGCCAAAGCCTTCCTTCACAGATTAAAAAATAAATAAAAAATAGTTTGAGGACCCTCATGGCTTAAATGTCCTTCCATTTGTCACTTCCTTAACCCCTTTAGTACCAAACTATTTTCTGTTTGAAAAAATATTAGCATAAACTTTTTCTGAAAAGTAGCTAGCACATATAAACAAACATATAATGAAAATGCAATTTCTGTAAATTTGAATTTATTCGTTCATCCTTTATATACACTTAGGGAATTAAAAGCTTTAGATACTATACAGTGTCCTTTATTGTGCATTATTAGACACGGTCTGAAACGGTAGTAGAAATGCAAAAATTTATTTTTTCTCATACAATAGGTGTGACAAAAATGGATAAATAAAAATGGTCAAATAGCTTGCTTATAGGTGTTTCCAAGTAAGGTGTTATTATTAGTGCAACTTACTAAAAATAGCTACAGAATGTAAAGCTAATTCCTGCATTTGAGCATAATGCCCACATATAGTAAAAGTGCTTTAGCTAACAGTGAAATGATAGTGCTCATTTTCTCTCACTCCTTGACTTTTTAAATATATAATAGTGTCCCCCAATAAAACATCCTTCACCGTTTGGAAGGAGGGGGTGAGCAGACATTTTAATCACACTTGCATACTTCCCAACTTTGGCAATCCACAAATTGGGGGCAGACCAGTCACACTATTGCATCACTGACTCCTCCCAAGAGGGGCAAACTTGCCCAGAAAGTAGGTGGGCCAGCCCAAATCAGTGCCAGGTCAAGCTGGTATTTCAGTGCTTCTAACAGGATGCTAGTGTCTTCAACATAGTTTGAGTGTGTCTATTGATGCGTTCTCACTATGATTGTTGGGCACACCTCGCTGGTGTCCCAAAAAATGTGGGACTGTTGTAAGGCACACAATTGCAGTGATTAAATGTGTGACTGCTGGCAGAGAAATCTGTTCCCCTGTAGACTGGTAATAACTTCTAGAGTGTAAATGAGTATGAGTTAGACTTAATAGACTTAATGCAAAGTACATGAAAGTAAAAATATTTCGATTCTGGAAGTGAACAATTCGTAACAGAGGATACCTAGCAAGAATGGGCCTTTGCACCCAATACATATGGTTATGTAAATAGAATATATTTACTTCTAAAACAACGATTGTGTCTCTATTGCACTTCTATATAAAGTGTGTCTTCAACACAGTTTGGTATTAAACAACCTAATTGGATAAAAAAATGTTTTAGGTAATTATATTCAGAATTGTTTAAATAACACAAAGGTCATTTCAGATGTCAGAAGCCCACCTTGAATCAAGCACTAAATCATAAACACGTTAGATGATCTTAAGCTTATAAAAGTAAAATATCTCACACTTGCCTTCACAGCTTTATGTCCAGGACAGCGTTCTTATCAATTACACGTTTACTTCACTGTTTAGTTGTGCATGAACACCATATTGACCGCTGCCCTTAATCTTTTAATTACTTTGGATTGACTTTGAGATTTATTTTTTTGTAATGGTCATCATACCAAACGTTTTATTTTGTCCAAAAACAGCCTGCAGTTTTGTTTCCCAACCCAAGTTTTTATTAATGGCTACTTTTATTAAACATACAAAGAAGTTAAAAACTCCAAGAATTTTTTTTTTTTGAATTGTTTTAAATCCAGACACAGTGGCACTGAACTACATATTTAGATTTTGTAGGTATAATTTTACAGAAAAATACTAAGGTTTCTACAGCACATTACATGAGTGTAAGTAACATTTAAAATAAACCTTTAAAGAAAAAAGTGAGGCTAAGATGAGTGTTTGAAGTGCTTGTTTGAAACAGTTCTTGTCTACGTTGATGTTATGTAACGTGATTGAAATAGCTACCAGATTGGGCTGGTGAAATATGCCTTGCATAATAGCACAAGCCTCTTAGCCATAAAACACTTTATTAACAGGTTTATTCAACTAACTTCTTATTCTATCACAGTAAATTCGGAATGGCATAATTAACACAAAAATAGCTAAGTTGGAGATTATTTTTTCCCAGATCGGTTATTTTTTTAACCAAATTTGATATGTGGATTTCAATTCACTACAAGTTAGGGGTTTAGGAGAAAAAAAACATTAAAGGGACAATGAAGAGTAACATAGTCACTTGGTCTCGTTCAAGTGGTTTTGATGCCTGGTGTCCCGTAGCACAAGCTCATGGTTCAGTGCTAACCATATTTTTTTTAAATAACTCAACAATGAGCAAGGGACAAAAGCTGTCTGCAGCCCCACCGGTGGTATGGCTAAAGTGGAGGCCCCACACCAGCGTATGACTAAGGCGCTGTTACACTGCGCTTTAACCATCCCCGTTCATACCAGTGATTGACTGAGAACGCTTAGCTGATGCTCTTAACTGTGTTACACTGAACCTTGCCACAGCACCAGGTGTCTCCAGGCACCTGGACCACGTCAATGAAATAAGGTGGTTATGGTGCTTAGTGTCCCTTTAACACAGCACATGCATTTTTATTTTTTTTGCATTCAAAGATCTGACTTCAAAACAAGTTGCATAATAGCATTGCTATATTTAAGAACATTCCAACAAATGTAATAAAAAAAATATACATTTCTATTTCTGGAGTGTTCCCTTTTATTTTAGATTTAGGACCCCCCAATGTGTCCCAAAAAACATGTTTCTTAAACCAACGGCAATACCATCTTCTCGCCACAGCTCTGCCCCTGGGAGTTCACTGTTATGATTGCTCAGCATATCCAATGCATTGGGATACAAAGCGAATGTGTAGCGGTCACTGCAATCTGCTCATAGAGAAGCATTGAAACCAATGCATATCTGTTAGAAGCCCGCACTTCTGCTTTGAGCGAGCGCTCATAGCAAGTTAGTAGGCCAGCTTCTGTGGTTGCCTGGTGCTGGACAGAGATGTTGTAAGAGGGGTTTATAACAGTGCAGATTTCTCTTGAAGCTGAAGTGCTTCAAGGGTTTGGTATGTTTCCGTAATAAATATTAAACAGCTGGTTGGAAAAAGCATAAAGTGTAGTGTTTGACCCCAGTAAAATCTTACACTTGCAAGAAAGTGTTGTTCACAACCTGTAATGCACCCTGTATTTAGAACTTTATAAAACATTGTTATGAAATAAATATTTTTATTTCCTAAATACGGAAATATTGAACAGACTATGCAGGGAGAATTTACTGTCCATTTAAATAAAAAAAGAAAGCATTATATACATAATTTAAAAGGGATGACCAGAACCCTCTTAAGTGCTATTTAAATTATGATTTACTGGCCAGTTATTGTCTTCTCCAATATGAATGTTACATATTTCTGCAATTGCATACCTTCCAAAACTAGGAAGTATGTATGAGCAACAGAGGTGGGCTGGGCCCCAGGGGTGCGTGACGTGAGGTGGGGGTGGCATGCATGACCGCCCAGCTGATTAGAAGGTGCTCAAGACCGCTACATTCACTACCATGCAGCTTGTTAGGGATTTAACGGGATGAGTACGGCTTGCACAGCTTGAATGTGTCAATGCAATCTTGCTACACTTACTGGAGACATCTTTCTATGTTTTTTGCTAGCTCCAGTTATGGGGCACCCGTAGTTGGGGGTGGGCAGTTCAATTATACCCTTCGAGTATGTGCAATCTATAAATGATTTATTAATCACAATTCTCAATTTTAAGTGGTAAAATGTTGCGTTAAAAATTACTTTTGGATTCCAAACAAAAATGATTATTATACTGTAGATACTGATTGTTTTCTTTCCAGATCCATAGATGTCATACACTGAAATAATATTATATAAAAAAAAAAAAAGAGTGGTATGACTTCAATTATCACATCTTTCATCCTGATGCCGACTAAATTACTGAGCAAAAATCTTATGGAAAAGAGAACTAATAGCTTTTATCTCGTTATCTAAAACGTTCATAGAATTTTAGCCTCCACATTCTTTCCATCTTTTATAACATTTAATCTAAAGAACTCATGTTTCATGTGGCACGGTTTCTCCATTCCCGAATCATGATGTATTCCGATATGCCATTCTCTGGCAGCAGAGGATTAACCATAAGTCGACTCTACACAGCCGCCTTGGGCCCTGGTGTTAGGGACCAGAGAATCATGACTTTGCCTGGCTCCATTAACCATCCCTATTTGAAGAAAGAAGGGGGGCCACAAACTGGCAACCTATCTAGAGCCCCGTGTGATCTTAAGCCTTCTCTGATTACAAGAATTAAGACAACGTATCAAACAATCAGTTTCCTCATCATATCTCAAGACTTCTGTAACTTTCATAGTGGGTCTTAGTTTTTTTTAATCACTCACTATCTTCATTTCCATCACTTCTTCCCCACTGTCTCCAGACTAAAATGCAATGTATAACATGGATCTTACACACACATATATACCAACCATAAATTCTCTTTTATAATCTCTTCTCCCCTCTGGTGTCCTGGTATTAATTTCCTCATGCCTCTTCCTGGGATTCCATTACTACTTCTTTTATATGTTTCCCACAGTCAAAACCTTCTTGTATGGGCTCCATTTACTTTCTAGCAATAACCTAGTCTCCCCAACAAGCTCAACAGTATAGTTTCTATATCATCAGCCTTAAATCTTACTTCCCCTTACACTCTTGGTATAAGCACCCAACAACAAAGCTTTCTCACCTTTTGTTTAATTGATAATTTATTGTAAGTCCGCATGGTTTTCTAGCCTAATTAAATACTTGTACAATGATGCAGAACCTGCTGGCCCGTAAAAAAAAATGACCACGATCTTTGGACTGCACGAGTAAACCAAAGAGTAGATTAATGGTGACAGTACTAGGAGCCCAGCTGTATCCCGTAATTCAGGGTGAAGATGGGAAGTGTCTTCTGCAGAGGCATGACCATTACCATTTGCTTAGCGTGACAAGATTGTCTAAGTTTCAGCTGTAATTACTCTTACATTACAGAAACCTAAATAGAACTCCATCATGGCTGTATCTATGTGGATGGGATCCATATCTTGCAAAATGTATTGTGCAAACACTGAGGGGGTCCACCTTGAAACTTTGCTATTTTGGTGAAACTTGTCAAAATCAAAGATATTATTATTAATGAACAATCAAGCAGGATTACAAAACAAAGTGACAGAGTTTTAGCACTTTCAAAGTAATTCAGCTGCCGCACACCACGATCAGATAAAACCGTGTCTTTATACTTTTTGGAGATGTCCCAGTGATGTGGTTTGACCAATCCAAGTCTCTGTACATTCTCCAACTCTGTTTCTTTATCTCGTCCTCGCAGTACTTGGATGGCTGATGTAGCATTTGAGAGTAAATTTGTGCACGTAAACAGAATAGATGAACCAAGCAGAAAAACTTATAGTTTGATATGGCTTTTAAGCATTCATTTGATATTAAACACAGGGCAAGATATAGGCAGTTACTATTTTCTTTAATACTATAAAAGCATGCGATAAGCTTCAATCTATTCCAGCATATCCTTTGCAGTACCTATACTTGTGAATATGGGTGCAAAATAATTGAGGTCATTAATATTAGCTCAGTGTTTATAGATTTTGCTTCAGTATTATTTGAGAAGAAATAACATACAGGAGTGAAGGATTTGATTTCTCTCATCTGCTCCTCCAGTCACTGAGGATGACATGGTCCTATTTTATTAATATTTTATTATTTATATAGCACCAGCAAATTCCGTAGTGCTGTACAGCGGGTGGACTAACAGACACGTAATTGTAACCAGATAAATGGACGCACAGGAACAGAGAGGGGTTAAGGGCCCTGCTCAATGAGCTTACATGCTAGAGCAGGGATTCCCAATTCTGTGCCTCTGGGGGTACGCAAAATCATTTTGAAAATGGTGGCCTCACGGGTTGGGAACCCAACCGGGCAAATGCCCGGTGTGCAGCGATTGCCATGGGCCGACAGGGGAGATCACAGGATCTCCCCTGCCAGCCCTAGCTGGGCCAGCACTATCCGAGCGCAGGCCCAGCTGTGTGCCTTCATGGGCCGGTGGGGAGATCAAAGATCTCCCTCACCAACCCACAGGCACTGACAGGCTGCATGCAGGAGAGGGAAGGATGAGGAAGGTCCTCCCGCGAGTTCAGCAACGCTCTGAGAATCTCGCGGGAGGACTAAACTCTGCCTGCAGCCAGAGTAATGCTGCTGATTTCCACTGGACCACCAGGGCAATGTCCCCTCTCCCTGGGGGAAAAGGTAAGGAGAGGGGACATACAGTCTATTTATTTATTTTTATATATATATATATATATATATATAATTTATTTATTTTTTAATAGTAATATATATATATTTTTTGTCAATGAATTACCCCTATTGCCCCTCCAATATATAGGCACCTCTACACACACAGCACCACTCACACAAAAACACAACACTCCACACACACACACACACACACACACACAGCACCCCTCATATATACACACACACACACACACACAGCACCCCCACACACAGCACCCCTCATACACACAACACCCATCACATACAGCACCCCTCATACACACAAACACAGCACCCATCACACACACACAGCACCCCTCATACACACACCCATCACATACAGCACCCCTCAAACACACGTACAGCACCCCTCATACACACACAGCACCCCTCATATACACACACACAGCATCCCTCATATATACACACACTCAGAGCACCCCTTTAAAAACACAGCACCCCTCACAGACACACACAGAGCAGCCATCACACACACAAAACACCCCTCACACACAGCACAGTGTATGTGCCTGTGTGTGTATCTCTGTGTATCTGCATGTGTGTGTATCTGTATGTCAGTGTGTATCCTTAAGTGTGTCATTGTGTGTATCTTTGTGTCAGGGTGTGTAACTGTGTATGTGCATGTGTGTCAGTGTGTCAGGATGAGTATCTGTGCATGAGGATGTGTGTTAGTGTCTGTATGTGTGTCAGGGTATGTATCCTTAAGTGTCAGTATGTGTATCTGTGTGTCAGTATATGTATCTGCATGTGTGTCTGTGTATGTGCATCTCTGTGTTTCAGGGTGTGCATCCTTAAGTGTGTCAGTGTATGTATGTATATATGTGTGTTTATATCTGCATGTGTGTAAATGTGTGTATCTGTGTCTCAAGGTATGTATCTGTGCGTGAGCATGTCAGTGTCTGTATCTGTATGTGTGTCAGGGTATGTATCCTTAAGTGTATCAGTGTATGTATATATGTGTCTGTGTATCTGCATGTTTGTCAGTATAGGTATTTGTGTTTCTGCATGTATGTCAATGTGTGTATCTGTGTCTCAGGGTATGTATCTGTGTGTGTCTTTATGCGTGTCAGGGTATGTATCCTTTAGTGTATCAGTGTATGTATATATGTGCATCTGTGTGTCAGGGTGTGTATCCTTAAGTGTCTCAGGGTGTGCATCGGCGCGCGTGTCAGGGTGTGCATCTATGTGTTTTTGTATCTGCATGTGTGTCAATGTGTGTATCTGTGTCTCAAGGTTTGCATTGGTGTGTGAGAATGTGTGTCAGTATCTGTATCTGTGTATCCTTAAGTGTATCAGTGTATGTATATATGTGTCTGTGTATCTGCATGTTTGTCAGGGTGTGCATCTGTGTGTCAGATACATACACTGGCACACTTAAGGATGCACACCCTGACACACATGCAGATACATAGACACACATTGACACACAGATACATATACTAACAAACATGCAGATACACACACACACACATACATATATACATACACTGACACGCATACAGATACATACCCTGACACACATGCAGATACTAAGACACAGATACATACCTTATGTTTCTTTGTAACTGTGTGTCAGGGTATGTATCCTTAAGTATGTCAGAGTCTGTATATATGTGTCTGTGTATCTGCATGTGTGTCAGTGTATGTATTGCTGTGTATCTGCATGTGTGTCAGAGTGTTTATCTGTATGTGTGTCAGGGTATGTATCTGTGTGTATCTCTGTGCATCTGCATGGGTGTCAGTGTGTATCTGTGTGTCAGTGTGCCTGTGTGTCTTTGTATCTGCATGTGTGTATCTATGTGTCTGTGTATCTGCTTGTGTTTCAGTGTGTATCTATTTTTCAGTGTGTGTGTCAGGGTATGTATCTGTGTTTCAGAGTGTATTTGTATGTGTGTCAGGGTATGCATCTGTGTGTGTGTGTCAGGGTATGTATCTATATTTCACTGTATCTGCATATGTGTCAGGGTATGTATCTTTGTGTCATTGTGTGTATCTGTGTACCTGTATGTGTGTCAGTGTGTGCATCTGTATGTTTTTGTGAGTCTGTATGTATGTCAGCGTTTTTATCTGTATGTTTGTGCATAATTGTGTCTGTACATCTGTACCTGTATGTATGTCAGTGTGTGTATCTGCAAGTGTGTAAGTGTTTGCATATGTGTATCCGCATGTGTGTCAGTGTTTGCATATGCGTATCTACAGGTGTGTGTGTGTGTGTGTGTTAGTCTGTTTCTATATGTGTGTCTGCATGTGTGACAGTTTGTGTGTCTGGGTCAGAGGAGTAGCAGCGAGAGCCTGGCTCAGAGGAGTAGCAGCGAGAGCCTGGCTCAGAGGAGTAGCACGGAGAGCCTGGGTCAGAGGAGAAGCAGGGAGAGCCTGGGTCAGAGGAGAAGCAGGGAGAGCCTGGGTCAGAGGAGAAGCAGGGAGAGCCTGGGTCAGAGGAGAAGCAGGGAGAGCCTGGGTCAGAGGAGAAGCAGGGAGAGCCTGGGTCAGAGGAGAAGCAGGGAGAGCCTGGGTCAGAGGAGAAGCAGGGAGAGCCTGGGTCAGAGGAGAAGCAGGGAGAGCCTGGGGCGGTGGAGAAGCAGGGAGAGCCTAGGGCAGAGGAAAACGGGATATGGGACAGATAAAAATGTATACATTTGAAATAAATGCAACTATATTAATTACAAACATTTTGCTAATGGAAGGGGTACAATGTAAGGGAATGGGCTGCCAAGGGGTATTTAAGTGAAAAAAGGTTGGGAACCACTGTGCTAGAGGATTGACTACACTAGAGATGCCCGAAAGGTAGTTTCCCAGTTGTATAACTACAACTCCCATGATGCTTTACATGCCTTTAGAATAACTTTAGAACATCATGGAAACTATAGTTTTAAAACATCTGGGGATCTACCTTTTAGGCACCCGTGGACTACACCATCACTAAAAGGTCCATTCAATAAACTGTGAATTTTAGCAGATAAAATCCAAATGGGAAAATCGAGGAAACCATAGCTGATTTGGACAAATTACTTCAACCCATCTATAGTTCCAGTTTAGTCCGATTTTTACAATTCAGGTTTAATTTGCTAAAATTCAGAGTTTAGTGAATATCCCTGTTAGTCTTACAATATACATTACAACTCCGAGAAGAATCTGTGTCACAGAGACACAGAACAACCTGTCCCATTGCACTGAACTCCAATACACACCATTTATAACCTCCTACGCACCTGCTGTACCAGCGTAATTCAACACGCATCATATCCACCAGTCCCTCTCCCCTCTGACATGTTCTTCTTCCTCTTATGTTTCTCTTTACCCCTTCCTCCTAGATTGTAAGCTCATTCGAGTAGGGCTTTCTTCACCTCTTTTGTCAATAATATTTTGTATCTTAATTACTTTTCCAATCATACGTAGTCCATTATTGTACGTTGGAGTTATATACATGCTAATTTGTATGTACACACACGTGTATATTATTTTCTGTTAAACAATGGACATACAAAATGGGATACCATCTAAAATGTGTTTCAGCCGAAAGTAAAGAAAATGATAAGAGCGCAGTGAAACAGTAATGACCGAAAAATGTTATCATAGTGTCTAACCTAATAAAACATAATGTTCACCTTTTAGGGTTAGTTACATGATGGAGACGTCAGGACTAAAAGTTTATATAAACCTGTATTTAAATAGTAAAAGCAATTTGAATCACCATGCAAATCATCCATCAGTCTATCCCATTGAGTTGATAAACCCACCATGTCTTTCATGACACCTCACATTGTTCTGCTCTTGACAGCATATAAACATTGCTGTTATACCCTATGCCACATTTATATGCTAAGACAAATGGCCCTACCTCTATTTATGATCTGATTTACCTAATTCCCGCCCTTCACTATGACATAATGATTCAAAAAAATCATATTAGCTGTGAATTATAATTAAAGCTTTGTAGCCAAGAAATCCTGGAAGACAGGGTGATTGGACAAAACATGAATTTGAGAAATCGGACTCTTATTAAATTCTCATGATTGCACCTGCGAAGTGAAACTAGACTGATTGAGTTTTATTTATTTGTTTTGTTTTTTTTATTTACGTTTGTTAACTAAGCCTCTGGGGTTTAGTAAGTAGATTGCGATTGGCTATATAAAGAAAATATGTATAATTAGAAGTCACAGCAGGAGCCGGCATTTAATGACTCATTAAGTCTTAGCAACCACTGTTAATGCTACGCAACAGATGCTTGGTTATAGTATGAATCAAGATTCCTTTACTGCTAGTCCTGCCCTAATGTGACACGTTGTAACAATGCAAATATATTCCATGGCATTTGAATGAATCTAATGTAATATGTTTTTTTTTTTTTTTTTTTTTTCACTGCAGATTAAAGCTAAGAATTACGACAAGGTTGAAAAGGTGAGCTTTTCCACAAGACTCAAGGATTCCAGATTCCACCAGCCACAGCTAAGCTGACCGTAGTTGTGATTAGCATCACATTAATTAGCATGTACACTAGCAGAGATTTTAATTAACTCATGTTTACAGCGGAGAATATATAAATATATCTTGCCAGATTAAGCTGTAGCGTGTGAAAGGTGTCACACCTGATGACGTGCCAAGTCTACTTTATATTGTAAGGTTTATTCAATAACCTGTAACTGTAGTTAATTGAAATTCAAATTGGAAAATTCAAGCTAAAATAGCCAGTCTGTGACTATGGCTTAGTTAGGGAATTTTTACACATCAGAAATAGACATTTTTCAAATGATTTGCCACTTGCCTAGGCCCAGAGTCCTCACCTGTTTACACATATTAATACAGTGGAGGCTTGTTTTTTTTTTTATTATTATTAGCAATATAAATTTTGTTCAACTATGGCTATGGATTGTGAGCTGATGCTCCCAGCCAGAATTGATATCACTAATGTGGAAATGTCCCTTCAACAATACGTATGAGAAGGGGCCATGCCGCAGCCATCCGATGGACCCTAGGTAGTATCAAACTTATTAAAAATGGTTTGACAACATTTCTTACTAACCCAAGTGTCCCACTTTAGTTTAGTTATGCTCTAAAATACTTTGATACTAAAGTAACATCATTCAGGTAGAGATGAGATGTGTAGAATAGCATCGGATGCGTGTCTTTTGTTAACACATTTTATATCTCTTTGTAGCTGTTTCAGAGATGTCTCATGAAAGTCTTACACATAGATCTGTGGAAATGTTATGTGTCCTACGTTCGCGAAACCAAAGGGAAACTGCCAAGTTACAAGTGAGTAACACGGAGTACTTGTTAACAATACAGGCGTTTTGTGGCCTCCATTCTGCAATTATTAGGAGATCTTTGATTGGTTGAAACATGGAGATCTTTGGTTGAAGTATCTCTGGCACTTCCTGCTTGCTGCTCACATTACAAGTGACTGATATGTAGCAGGCAAATTCTCCCTTATTCAGGTGTATGTAATTTTACATGATTTAAAGATAATAAAATAATAAATAATACACAGTCTGTGGTTTTCAAATCTATTAAAAAGACACTCCAGGTACAAAAACAACATTTAAGCATTTAAGATTTTGCTTAACTTTGCTTAAATGTGTTTTTGCATGTTTAGTTTTGTATACTATTTGTAAAAAAAATAAATTAAAATGTTTTACTGCGTTCTGTATCTGAAGCTAGCCCCCTCTCGTCCAAAATATAATTTTTGCTGATTATTGTACCTACATAATTGATGTCTCAGCTCTATTTATGTTAGGCTTGTGTGTGTCATTAGAAAGTACAGAAAGATTTCTAAAAGTTGTAGTTTAGCTCGCAATCTTCGTAATTTAAAAGCTGATACACGAGCTACATCTTCCATAAACCTCTGTTCTGCCCTCAATATCCCCACAGTGCAGAGACTTATGGGATAAAGATAGGGTTTTGAAAAACACAATTGGAAATTCAAAGCATGCATCCTCATTAGTTTTATCATAGACTTGCACACGGGGAAAAAAAATCAGTTCGGCTGAATTGATGCAGTAAAAAAAAAAAAATAGTTCAGTTTGTCTGAAATTTGTACATGTGGTGTTTTGGTTCGGGCGAGTTTTGAACATGCAAAGAATTGGGGGGAAAAAATTCTGACAAACTAAAAAGATGTGAAAATGGGCCAATCCGTGCACTCCATAATATAAATACCGTATATACTCGAGTATAAGCCGAGTTTTTCAGCACATTTTTTGTGCTGAAAAACCCCAACTCGGCTTATACTCGAGTCATAGTCTGTATTATGGCAATTTACATTGCCATAATACAGACTGGGGGCTGGCAGAGCTGTACTTACCTTTCCTGCAGCTCCTGTCAGCTCTCTCCTCCTCCGCGCCGTCCGTTCAGCACCTCGGTCAGCTCCCAGTGTAAGTCTCGCGAGAGACTTACACTAGGAGCTGACAGAGGGAGCTGCACAGACCGCGTGGAGGAGGAGAGAGCTGACAGGAGCTGCAGGAAAGGTAAGTACAGCTCTGCCAGCACCCCTCTCCCCCCCACTGAACTACCAATGACACTGGACCACCAGGGAAGGAGCCCCCCTCCCTGCTATGTATCAAGCAGGGAGGGGGGACGAAAAAAATATATAATTTAATTTTTTTTTAATAATAATTAAATAATAAATAATAATTAAAAAAAATAATATATAAAAAAATATAATAATAATAATTAATAATATATTAAATGCCCACCCCCACCAACACATACACAAACACACACTGCATCACACACACTCACACTTCATTCATATACACACACTGCACTCATACACACACACTGCATTCATACACACACTGCACTCATACACACACTGCACTCATACACACACTGCATTCATACACACACTGCATTCATACACACACTGCACTCACACACACTGCACTCACACACACTGCACTCACACACACTCACACTTCATTCATATACACACACTGCACTCACACACACTGCACTCATACACACACACTGCACTCATACACACACTGCACTCATACACACACTGCATTCATACACACACTGCACTCACACACACTGCACTCACACACACTGCACTCACACACACTCACACTTCATTCATATACACACACTGCACTCACACACTGCACTCATACACACTGCACTCATACACACTGCACTCATACACACTGCACTCATACACACTGCACTCATACACACTGCACTCATACACACTGCACTCACACACACTGCATTCATACACACACTGCATTCATACACACACTGCATTCATACACACACTGCACTCATACACACTGTATTCATACACACTGCATTCATACACACACTGCACTCATACACACTGCACCAGGGCCGGACTGGCCCACCGGGATACCGGGAAATTTCCCGGTGGGCCGCGGCACCTGGGGGCTGCTCTGGCAATATATGTGCCACCGGGTGGCCGGTCCGGTGGCACACACCTTGAGGGGGCCGGCCGGCAGGCGGCCGCATTGCACGCTGCAGCCTCGCCGGTCCGGCGGCACACCTAATGCTGAGGGCTGAGGGA
This sequence comes from Pelobates fuscus, assembly GCF_036172605.1. Lineage (NCBI taxonomy): Eukaryota > Metazoa > Chordata > Amphibia > Anura > Pelobatidae > Pelobates > Pelobates fuscus. The sequence continues at coordinate 128,884,570 of NC_086328.1, forward strand.
GGAGCATGTCTCTCTACCATGCTCCCTCGCGGTTCCCACAATCCCCAGCAGCATCCGTGCTGGGGATTGTGGGAACCGCGAGGGAGCATGGTAGAGATATGCTCCCTCCCCCTTCAGCCCTCAGCATTAACAGTGCTGCCGGACCGGCGAGGCTGCAGCGTGCAATGCGGCCGGCCCCCTGACTCCTCTCAGGTGGGTGGGGGGGATGGAAGTGGGGGGGTGAATAGAGAGAGAGAGAGAGATGGGGGGGCATGAAAAGAGAGAGAGACGGGGGTGAAAAGAGAGAGAGAGACAGAGGGGGGTTGAAGAGAGAGAGACAGAGGGGGGTGAAGAGAGAGAGACAGGGGGTGAAGAGAGAGAGAGACAGAGGGGGATGAAGAGAGAGAGAGACAGGGGGGGTGAAGAGAGAGAGACAGGGGGGGTGAAGAGAGAGAGAGACAGAGGGGGGGGTGAAGAGAGATAGAGACAGAGGGGGGGTGAAGAGAGAGAGAGACAGGGGGGGTGAAGAGAAACAGAGGGGGGTGAAGAGAAACAGAGGGGGGTGAAGAGAGACAGAGGGGGTGAAGAGAGACAGAGGGGGTGAAGAGAGAGACAGAGGTGAGGTGAATAGAGAGAGAGACAGAGGGGGGTGAAGAGAGAGAGAGGCAGAGGGGGGTGAAGAGAGAGAGAGGCAGAGGGGGGTTAATAGAGAGAGAGACAGAGGGGGGTGAATAGGGAGAGAGAGACAGTGGGGGGGGGGTGAATAGAGAGAGACAGTGGGGGGGTGAAAAGAGAGAGAGACAGAGGGGGGTGAATAGAGAGAGAGACAGAGGGGGGGAGAGTGCCACAGGGAGAGGGGGGAGAGTGAGACACAAGGGGGGGAGAGTGCCACAGGGAGAGGGGGGAGAGTGAGACACAAGGGGGGAGAGAGGGGCGAATAGAGAGAGACAGAGGGGGAGGGAGAGTGCCACAGGGAAAGGAGGGATAAAGAGACAGAGGGGGGAGAGTGAGACACAAGGGGAGAAAGAGGGGCGAATAGAGAGAGACAGAGGGGGAGGGAGAGTGCCACAGGGAAAGGGGGGATAAAGAGACAGAGGGGGGAGAGTGAGACACAAGGGGAGAAAGAGGGGTGAATAGAGAGAGACAGAGGGGTTGGGAGAGTGCCACAGGGAAAGAAGGGAGAAAGAGACAGAGGGGGGAGAGTGAGACACAAGGGTAGAAAGAGGCGTAAATAGAGAGAGACAGAGGGGGAGGGAGAGTGCCACAGGGAAACTCTAGCCCTGGAGCTACGGGCTAGAGTTCACTCTCACCACTGCGACCACCAGGGATTCCTGGTGGTCCAAGTGGTGAGAGTGAACTCTAGCCCCATACAAACACTGCCCACACACACACACCATACACATTCACACACTGCCCCCCCATACACACACACAGACCCCCATACACACATTGCCCTACACACACAGACACCCATACACACATTGCCCCACGCACCCTACACACTGAACCTTTCACACACATTGCACCCCTCACACATTGCACCACTGCTCCTATACCCTACTACAGCCCCATATCCCAGCAGACCCCAGGTAAGTTGTCAAACTGTACTTAAACGGTTTGACTACTTACTCTGGGATCGGGTCCCGGCACTCCTGGCACCATACCCACTACACAGAGCAGTAGTGGTTATTGTGCATGGATTATTTCTTTAAATAATCTATAGGTGTCCCTCCTGAGATCAGGCTCTGGATCCGCCACTGATTTACATTATATATATATATATATATATATATAATTATGCCTATTATATTTACACATATATTAATGTACATTTATATATGCATAATACGCTAAGAAATGTCATTGATATGTACAATATGTAATAAGCAGATATTGGCCCAGTCTTGTTGCTAGGTGCATAATCCAGCACAATAACATATTTAAAGTGAAGAGTGCACCCACAGGACCTCAAAATAAACAAGATAACGTCATTTTTTACTGTTGTGCCCTACATACATTCACCATTTCAGTCCCATTACCAAGCTTTCCTTAATATGTCATGGTAGTTGGACTGAAACATTGGTTATATACAAAGGCACGTCTGCTTAAAATAAATCTGCACTCTTTTTTTTAAGCCTATATGTGCTTTTTTTCACGTTGGAGTAATAATTTTAATTTTAAGTTATCTTTTCTAACTCTGTATCTGCACACTATGCTGGCGCGACGCATTATGGGGCTGGTAAATAATTTTTTTCCAGGGCTGCTTTTAATTCCCAGTCCGGCCCTGCACTGCACTCATACACACACTGCACTCACACACACTGAATTCATACACACACTGCACTCATACACACTGCACTCACACACACACACTGCATTCATTATATACACACACTGGAAATAAATATTCAATTAATATATACGCACACACACTGCACTCACACTGCACTCATACACGCACTGCACTCATACACGCACTGCACTCATACGCACACACTGCATTCATTATATACACACACTGTAAATAAATATTCAATTAATATAATTTTTTTTAGGATCTAATTTTATTTTGAAATTTACCAGTAGCTGCTGCATTTCCCACCCTAGTCTTATACTCGAGTCAATAAGTTTTCCCAGTTTTTTGGGGTAAAATTAGGGGCCTCGGCTTATACTCGAGTATATACGGTATATGTATTTTGCAGTATACATTTTTCCGCTATTTCCATTTTCGTTTTTTTAAACTGAATTCACAATTTCAGTTGAGAACTTTGTTGACAAGGCAGTGCAATATCAATAATAAAAAAATATACATATATATTTATATGGTCTCTCCTCAAACTGCGTAGAATTTTTGTCTGGTAGAAAATTCAAAGAAACGGGTTTAATCTTCTATGCTTTCATAAACTAGGTCACCTTAAATACCCCCAGGATCACTCATTTCATTATTATTTATTATTCTCAGGGAGAAGATGGCACAAGCCTACGACTTTGCTCTTGACAAAATTGGCATGGAAATTATGTCGTATCAGGTAAATAGTCCTTTTCTTTACAGCTTTAAGTTACCAGATTGTCTGTTTTCCTGGGCACATCAAATCTATATGCCCTATAACGTGTCAACTATTAGCTGCGAAAACCTGATTTCGCACAATATGTATCTTGTAATTTATATGTAACTGTCCTTAACATTGTTATTTTCTTTTTACAGATATGGGTTGATTACATCAATTTTTTGAAAGGAGTGTAAGTTTATTTTCTTTGTTTTATTTAGCATAATATTTAAATCTACACAACCTCTACCTATGAAAATTTTGTTGAACAACAGCTTACGTTATACTTATCCTGCATGTTTCTAGCTTGGATAATGTTTAGGAGAAATGTGGTACAATATCATCAGGGGTTAAAGCTATTAGGAACCAGCTCTGCAAAAGAAAGATTGTCAGACTTGTCCAAACATCTTTTTGGGCCTAATTATTGTAACGTGGTTTTCAGCTCTCTTGTACGATAGTACCTTTGGTTAATACACCAAAAAGCAGCCCTTGTTTAGAAAACACAGGGTCACAGATACTATTCCTAGCAAGTTTAACCTTTTTATTATTGAGATTGATAACATGAGTATGACAAATATACCTACCTAAAGAATGTGCCTCATTGTATCCTTCCATACTAAACTTCCTAATTATTTTAGCTCACGGTGTCTTGCTGTGAATACATCCCAGCAAGATGTACTCCTATTTCCAAAATCCAATCATTCTCAGCAATGGTCTTCAAAAAACATAGCTTGGTTACAATTATTGGAGCCTTGCAGTAGAATTTGAAATAATCACACAACGGCTTGATGCCTTCTGAATTCCACATTAAAATCCTGTGGGTGGGTGGCTAAAAGTTCCACTGATTTGGCTGTAAGTTTGGTGTGTAAAACAGAGCCACTATTAAATTCACTTTGGCTAGTATAAGTTAAGCGATTGTTACAATTCATTGTTGACACCAGAACATGTGCAATTTATTATTTAGCAGATAGATCTCCACATTTGTTTAAAATAGCATTTAATTAATTCCACATTAACTAATTAATTTTAATTGTAGTTAAAGGGATTCTCCAGTTTTCCTGGCACTGCAGGACCCTGCAGTGCCCCTCTCCCTCCCAACCCCCCCATCCCAAGTTGCTGAAGGGGTTAAAACCCCTTCAGTGACTTACCGGAGTCCAGCGCCGATGTCCCTCGGTGCTGGTCAGGCTCTGCCTACTCTCCTCCCCCGCCATCAGCCGGCGGGAGAAACCTAATGCGCATGCGCAGCAATGGCCGCGCACGCGCATTAGTCCTCCCCATAGGAAAGCATTATTCAAACTGTTATTCAAAGCTTTCCTATGGGGATTTCGGCGATGCTGGAGGTCCTCACATAGCGTGAGGACGTCCAGCGTCGTATAACACACTTTTCTTGTTCTAAGAACACGGAAGTCCCTCTAGTGGCTGTCTGATAGACAGCTACTAGAGGAGGACTTAACCCTGCAAGGTAAATATTAATAATTACAGTTGCAGGGTTAAGGGTAGTGGGAGTTGGACCCAGACCACTCCAATGGGCAGAAGTGCTCTGGGTGCCTGGAGTATCCCTTTAACATAATCTGCAGGCCCAGATTAACAAAGGGGCTGATGGAGCTCCAGGCCCATGTAATAGGCCCATTTAAAAAAAATAAAAATTTTAGGATGTCTCCCAGTGTCCCTAATGACTCAGTGTCTCCATGTCTCCCCGTGTCCCCAAGTGTCTCAGTGCCCCATGTCTCCCAGTGTCCCCAAGTCTCTCAGTGTCTCCGGGTCTCTCAGTGACATGGGGACACAGTGAAACATGGGAACACTGGGAGAAATGGGAACACTGGGAGACTAGGGGACTGGGCGACATGGGGACACTGACACTGAGAGACTGGGTGACTTGCGAGACTGAGACACTGGGAGACATGGAGACACTGGGAGCAATCCATCTATACAGCAGAATCCAACTCTGAGTAGTTTGTTGGTGATTTTACAGAATTTTACATCATGTGATGTCACGCATAACTAATTATTCAAATGTATAAGGCTGGTATTTTTTTTCCAAGAAAGGTGGCAACCCTAACTACTCTTCACATACTCTTGCTTAAAGGAACCCAAAGGGTCAGGAACACAATCATGTATTTCTGACCTTATTATGTTAAAACCACAATTTAGCCCCCCTGGCCTCCTCTTGCCTCCCTAAATATAGTAAACTCTTACTTGTATTCAAGTATGCAGCTGCTGGCTCTGTCCCTGTCTGCCTCTGAACTGACTCTGTCTGTTGACATCATCAGAAGTGGTGGTCTGCGCAAATTACAATGCTTCCCCATAGGATTGGCTGAGACTGTCAGCTAGGCAGATCAGGGCCAGAGCCAGCACAAACATAGCCCTGGCCAATCAGCATCTCCTCATGAAGATAAACTGATTCAATGCATCTCTATGAGGAAAGTTCAGTGTCTGCATGCAGAGGGTGGAGACACTGAATGGCGGTGCTGCACACTAGGCAGTACTGCCCCAGAAGGCACCTATAGCAGCCATCTAAGGAGTGGCCATCAGAGTTATTTTCTCTGAAAAGACAGTGTTTACTGCAAAAAGCCTGGAGGGAATGATTCTACTTATCAGAACAAATACAATAAGCTGAACTTGTTCTGGTGACTAAAGTATCCCTTTAAGTTTGGAAGCTTAAGAGGGATGCACGAGAACAAAACCTGTGTGGCCAGGCTGACAAAATAAGTTTAGATAATGCAGACTTTGGTCTCTCTAACACTGTGGCATGTCCCCTTTCTTCTACACTCACTACATACACCTTTTCTCTTTCTCAGACTATATACCAGGAACTTTTGCCTGCTAGTAAGATGATAAGGAGACAAGTGGACATGTGAGTGCTAGGGGACAGTCCTTAGAAAGCGTGGAGTAGGCGCATCATTTGATGCATTTATGTCAAGCTCAGGGTGCTGCCTGCATAGTATGCCCTTAGTTGGACTGCCTGCATGATTGGCAGGCAGTCTGGCATGCATTCATGCCAGGCTGGCCTTCCAATTCTTTGGACAAACATGCCCCCTTTTTGGCAGGTCTGGTCACGTGATTCGCGCCAGTGGCACACTCTTATACCCTACACATTGACTTCCTGCTTTACTGGACACTGCTATTAGGGGATATGGATTTACTTGAAAGATGAAAGCATAAATTAGAGCGAGATTAGCATAGAGTATGTGTTTTCGTTTAGCTGCATCCTTTGAGTTTCCCTCCAACACCATTTCCATCAGATACACGACGCTTGGGAGGTATGATTGTTTGTGTTTTTGGTCGATAAGATTCTGTAAATATGCCCATGTTAATTGTCAGCACCAGGCCCACTGGGCTCTTAATCTGGCCCTGATAATCTGGATCAACAAATCAGCCTTTGCTTTGTGTATTTTTTTTACATAGAGGGTTATTCACTAAATTGAGAATTGTGGGAAATTCAAAGTGAATTTAAGATTGAAGGTCAACAAAGCCAAACTGGAAAAATTCTCCAAGCCTTAAATTTAAACTCCCTTTGAATTCCAAACAATTTTCACTTTAATGAACAACCCTGATAGTTGTAAACTGGACTGATTTCTGTTCATAATAATTTTGTTTAACAAATGTGGTAAGTAAAGGCTTATCTTTGTTTTTCTTTAGGGAAGCTGTCGGATCTTATGCAGAAAACCAGAGAATTACAGCTGTCCGCAGGGTCTACCAGAGAGGTTGTGTGAATCCCATGATTAACATTGAACAGCTTTGGAGGGATTATAACAAGTATGAAGAGGTAACTGACAGAGTTAATTCGTATAATGTCAGCATATGACATTAATCCTGAGTTATATGGCTATAGTTTTACTACATGTGTTTACTGGTATTATGCATTTTTAACATGCCACTCTCTTCTTGTAGGGTATTAACATTCACCTTGCAAAGAAAATGATTGAGGATCGGAGTAGAGACTATATGAATGCACGGAGGGTGGCAAAGGTATGTAATATTATCACACGGAATTCCGTGTCTTGTTCACTCTACTGCATATAGGCCTGAACAATCTTTATATATCTACTTACCTGTCTATCTTTATCTATGTAAATCTACCTACTTGTCTATCTTTATCTATGTATATCTACCTACGTGTCTATCTTTATCTATCTATGTATATCTACCTACTTGTCTATCTTTATCTATGTATATCTACCTACCCGTCTATCTTTATCTCTATATGTCTGTCTGTCTACCTGTCTATCTTTATCTCTGTCTGTCTTTCAACTTGTCTTTATTTATCTCTGTCTGTATATCTACCTGTCTATCTTTATCTTTGTATGTCTACCTACCTGTCTATCTTTATCTCTGTATGTCTACCTACCTGTCTATCTGTATCTCTATATGTCTACCTACCTGTCTGTTTAACACTTTATGTATTTTTACCTAAGGAATATGAAACCGTGATGAAAGGTTTAGATCGGAATGCTCCTTCTGTTCCCCCTCAAAATACTCCGCAGGAAGCTCAGCAGGTGGAGATGTGGAAGAAATATATACAGTGGGAAAAGAGTAATCCCCTCCGCACGGAAGATCAGACCCTCATAACAAAGAGAGGTGAGAGTGACAAGCTGAGCATGTCATAAGTGGACTCTGTCGCTGCAAACCAAGTTTGAACCGCAATATAATGTACCATGATAATCTATGAAGAAAAGGATATTTCTATTTTTTTATTATCACCCCTTCCAAGACTAACAGACGGGCAAGCACTGTGGGATTCCTGCTGGCACAGTAAATGTATTGCATTATTTGGTGTGGACAGAAATGTTACACGGCTGTCTGTCACTGACTATTGTGTTCTCTTTCAGTAATGTTTGCCTATGAACAATGTCTGCTGGTGTTGGGACATCATCCGGACATCTGGTACGAAGCTGCACAATACCTGGAACAGTCCAGCAAACTACTGGCTGAAAAGGGGGTACGTAATTGTTTTATTTTTTGTGTGTGTGTGTAAACAAGTGCAGATAAATGTACGAGTTTACAAGTTGAGTTCTCCAGTAATCACCTATTCAATTATGGAAATGTGTTTCTTATGTGAGAATCTAATATATTTCCTAATTTTAGCATTTACAACACTATGTGTCTACAAATTGCTGTGAAATCTTGTATCCATTTTTTTTCTTTCATTTTGCTTAATGTTATTTTCTTGTTCATTTTTTTATTTCTTCAAAACGTGTACATTTGTAGAGTTATTGAAACTTATTCATTCTAGTAAACCTTATTAGAATCGCCTCTGGAGTAGTTTTTCTGTACTTCCCATCTGATCATTCTGGTTCTCATTGTTCCAGGACATGAATAACGCTAAACTATTCAGCGATGAAGCTGCAAATATCTATGAACGTGCAATCAGTACGTTGCTGAAGAAGAACATGCTGCTCTATTTTGCCTATGCTGACTATGAAGAGGTTGGTTTCCCTTAAACGAAGAAAAAGGAATGTTTTATTAATACCGTGTACTTGGGTAGATATTTAACTATCAACCTGTGTCTGCCAGACCGTTTACCAACCGATTGGCTTTATTTATGAGAAAAAAATAAGTTCCTGATTTATTCCGGAAGTAGATTAAAACTAATTTGATTTGTTTATACTGGCTGGAAAGCGTCTGATGAGTACTAATTTAAGGAACTTTGTAAATTAATTAATCACCATCCTACACTTTTCCATGCAGAGTCGAATGAAATATGAAAAAACTCACAGTATCTACAACCGACTTCTCACCATAGAAGATATAGATCCCACCTTGGTAAGACCACCCTCAAAATGTATACATGTTGCCCAATGCAAGGCATGTCATGTCATCATGTGAACATAATACACAAGATCCAGCGCACTCACTTATCCTCTAAACAGCAACTTCAATGCTGACAGATTTTATTCGTTTTTTTTTTTTTTTAAACACCTAATCTAGACAAATATAATGGGGGTTTAGTTACATTATGTGATCATACATTGCCACAACGTCAATGTACCCCATCTTTGGCAGGTCCAACTTTTTAACAGCCTGTCTGCTCTTATGAGATTAACCCACTTACTTGGGGAAAAAAAATCCCATCTGGGGCTCTCTGCAGTACAAGGTTAAATAGGGACCTGAGATGAGGCACCTGTGACAGGGAGGGGTGCAAAACCAAGGAGTTAACCTAGACTCCAAAATAAATATATGTATGTGTGAAACCAGGGGGCTGCACTCACCTGAAAATGCATAAATTTGGCCCCCAGCAGCACCCCATTTATGCATGTTCAGGTGAGTGCAGCCCCCTGGTTTCATCATGTTAACATAAGGCATAGGTCTAACAGGTTACATGTTACCCACGGCCAGTGCATTTCTGTTCTGTCTTTTAAATAATTATAATTGAAACTTTTTTCCCCTCCAGGTTTATATTCAATATATGAAATTTGCAAGGCGTGCCGAGGGTATCAAGTCAGGGAGGATGATTTTCAAAAAAGCCAGAGAGGATGTAAGGACCAGGCATCATGTTTATGTTACAGCTGCCTTAATGGAGTATTATTGTAGCAAGGTAAGAGTATGCTGGACTTGTAACTTGGATTCTGAGTGACCGTGATGTGTAATATAGATCAGTATGGCTGTGGAATACTTTGATATGTATCACTTCAAAGAGTTTTTATGTAACGTTAATGTACCAATCTTTACCAAATGCAAAATTAACATTATTTTAGCTATTAAAGGAACATTGTAAACAAAATATATTTATTGATAACTTTAGTGTGTTTTTCTCATAGATATTCATTGGGGCCCTCCAAGCATCCATTCAGCCAACCAGATGCTTGTCATAGAAAAGCATTGAATCCAATGCTTCTCAATGTGAAGCATTTAAAATGCATCACGCTGGGCTGTGCATGATGATGCAGAACATAAAAAATGTAATTCCTTGCATACTTCACTAGGAATTGCCCCTAGTGGCTGCCAGTTTAACCACCACCAGAGGCACACTGACTGACAAATGTAAATATAGGTGTCTGAGTGCAGGGGCTGCATCTAGGCACCAAAACCACTACATTAAGCTGTAGTGGTTTTGATGCTTAGCGTTTCCTTTTAATAATGGTGAAATAGAGAGATATGTGTCTATATCGGCAGCTTTCCACATAACCACCCTCTTTAAAAAAAATAGTCTGGCGGTGTACACTTGCTACCATGCTACACTTACCCGAGGGGAACTTTTACTTGCCAGGGATGAATTTTCACTTGCCAAAGGCTAGTGGAGAGTGAAAATTTTGAGCCTTGCATATGCTACAGCAATATTTTCCCATGGTAGAAAGTCTTAGAATGTAAAACTATAAGATTTGGGATGTAACTCATTATATGATTTACTGGTTCTGAAGGCAGGAAAGAACATGGAACCTTTAATTTAGTGAAATAGATTATGTGTAGTCCCCATGTGCATTTTAAGTGCTGTGGGGTTCAAATCTTGCAGACAGACCCCTAATACCTCCTAGTACTAGGTTATTTGTCTATAATGCTTTTCATTAAATATATATCCACCTCTGACAATTTGGTTGTCACTGTGTAAATAAATATGTTTTTATGTTAAATTGCAAATAGTCAATGACTGATTCTTGTGTTAAAACCATTGTCTGCATAATGTTTTATTAATATTAAAAAAGAAATGCAATTTAAAAGTACTTTGTGTATTTTGCCTTTGCCTGTTTACAACATTACGAAATGTTTAAAAACTTTGCTTATTCATCCTTTTAGGACACTTCAGTGGCCTTCAAAATATTTGAGTTGGGACTGAAGAAATATGGGGATATCCCTGAATATGTGCTTGCATACATTGATTATTTGTCTCATCTTAATGGTAAGTTTATCAGATACCTAGTTTAGCTAACAATATTAGTACCCTTGGTTATTGAAATTTTACTAAGATTTTTATTTTATGGTTTAGTCAGTTAAAATCATGGGTGAAGCCAACAGTTCTGTTAGAACCTTACCCAAGGGACTGGACAATAGATCATTAAAATTCGGATGTTGGAGACCCATATCCACTTAGAGAAATAATTAGATTTTATAAAAAATATTCTGTTATGTTCTTAGACACGCATGGAGTTTGGAGCTCAGGAATGCATATTATATTCATTACTAAGGTTTTCATAGCTACTCTGCATGGTGACATCAAATTCAGCTCAATCCATTAACTTTTATAAGACCAATTCATTTAATGTATCTATCTTATCAATTTCACATTGTGATCCACTGATTTTTACATCTTTGTAGAGGACAACAACACAAGAGTATTATTTGAACGTGTTTTAACATCAGGGAGTCTGCCCCCTGAGAAGTCTGGGTAAGTGGAAATCACACAAAGGCACGGCTTAAGATGTCTTTAACTGAGATGAAGCGCTTATTTACAGAAATGGGAATTTTCTGCAATAATAGTCAATGTGGAGACCTATGTCATACATATTTTTTATGTTGATTCATTTTTGAATGTACTGTGATTTCCTGCCAATTCACTCTTTAGAGATTAACCCTGTGTGAGTGTTTTGTCCCATCAATCTCACGATTTGTTAGTCTCTGCCGCACAGAACTAACGTTACCCGTGGAGTAAAAATCTACCAACTCTGGAAATATCCCGATACTAATTGGAAGTTTTAATAAAAAAAAAAACATCACACACATTTAATCAGAATCTGAACATATTTTTTTTTTTATTCTGTTTTTATTTTTTTGCCAGTCTTTTTTTCATTTAATAACATTTTGGAAATCTTTCCTTGTTGTCCCACAGAGAGATATGGGCACGTTTCTTGGCCTTTGAAAGCAATATTGGTGACTTAGCAAGTATTCTGAAAGTAGAGAAGAGGAGATACACGGCCTTCAAAGAGGAGTACGAGGGAAAGGAGACAGCGCTTCTTGTGGATAGATATAAGTTTATGGATCTGTACCCCTGCTCGGCATGTGAATTAAAAGCTTTGGGCTACAAGGTATGTCTTCTACAGAACCGTAAAAGTTGTCCTTACTAAAGTAGTATACAATGTTATTCGGAGTGCACCCTGTGCAGTTACACTCTGCAGGCAGTATATTTGCTCAAAGTGCTATGATTTGTTCAATAAATGACTTCATGTTCAGGTTTATAGGAATTGTCTGTATGAGGTGTTACTGGTGTCTAATTCATGCCTCACAATAATGCACTTGCTAGCTTCTTTAGAACAGGTTGTTTTTTGCGGTAGGCTGTTCGCCATCAGCTCTTAGTTAAATTTTTTTTTTTTTTTTAAATACTTTATTTGTGGTGTCGGCCGATATGCAGGTTTTCAGACATTACATACGTTACATTATAAGTAGACATATGGTCCCATACATTGAGGTAGATACATTGTTATTGACATGTTTGTGTACAGGAGGTTATCCATATTCATTATAATACAGCTGGGTAGTCTATGTTCCCTGCCTCGGCCGTCACATTTTATCAATATTATCAAAGAGTGGTGTGTACTTCAGTACAGTAATTAATAATAGAATCCTTTATTAACAATTTTTCATCGTTCCCGTAGTGTCTTTGAAGGGCATATAAGGTCCTAACCCTTCGTGGCCCGTTATGTCCACTAGCAGGGCTGAGAGGGTCACTCTCTAATTAGGGGGTGGGGACATGGGAGGGAGATGTGGGGGTGGAGGGGTAACAGGGAGGGGGATGCGCAGGGGATGAGCGGCACGCGCAGCGCCCTCTTCTGGGATTCCTGTTCAGTCTACGTTTGTGGGTTTGTCAGTCGTTAATGAATGTCTCTCATGGCTGCCAAATCTTTGAGAATTTTTTATCTGTGTTTCTGATCTGGGCAGTCAATTTATCCATCAAGTAGTTATTTTTAACCTTCACGACCACGTCGGCTATCATGGGTGTGGAGTTTTTGAGCCATGATTGTGCCAGCGCCCGTCTGGCCGCTAGGGTAAGTTTATTAAGAGGTATTTGTCCCTTCCCCAGTAGGCCGTCAGTGGGTTTGGACAGCAGGAAGGACCACGCGTCCATATCTATCTGCCTCTCCAACACGTCCTTCAGCAGGGTCTGAACCTGAGTCCAAAAGCTTCTGACCTTTGGGCATGTCCACCACATGTGAATGAAAGTGCCCTTATCCCCACATTCCTTCCAACATGTTTCTGTTGTGGTTTTTCCCATTCTGAATAGTTTTACTGGGGTTGTGTACCATCTCATCAACCTCTTGTATGATTGCTCTTGTTGTAGCACACATATAGATGTTTTAGCTGGCGCTTCCTAGATATCAGCCCAGTCCTCTCCCTCCAAGTCATTTTCCCAGTGTCCTATATAGCTAGGGTTGTCGTCATCCCTCTCTGGTGCGCTAATCTGTGTGTACAGTGTCGAGATCATGCCCTTCTGGTTATTTTCTGTGATGTACAATCTTTCATAAAAGGTCATGGGGGCCTGAGCCCGATAGCAAGACACCACAATGTCACAGGCATCCCAAGGCAGAACTTTACGTACCTTGGGATTTCTAGCAAAATCTTTTAGTTGGATGTATCGGAATAGGTCTTTTGTTGTAAGGGGTGCTAATGTTTTGAGACTTTCAAACGTTCGGAAGGTGTTATTTTCAAATATCTGGAAGTATCTTTGCATCCCGATGGCTTCCATGCCCCGGAACTCTTGTGTGCTCATCCCGGGCTCAAACGCTTTGTATCTTAGCTATGGGGTCAGTGGAGAGGGGGGGTGTTTCAGGGCATATTTGGTGGGCGTAAGATCCCAAATTCTAATGGAGCTCAGAATTGCCAGACAGGTGGTATGTAGTGCCGGTCTGTCCTCTTTGGGGACCCATATCCAAAACTGTGGTAAGTCAGTGCTCATGATGTGTGTTTCTAAGTCGACCCAGCGGTGGGGAGTCCACCAGGGAGTGCCAGCTCACCACCTGCCAGCTGTGCCGCCATGTAACATAGGTGTAGGTTGGGGAGGCCCAGGCCGCCTTTCGACTTGGGGCGGTATAGTACTTGCCTTGCCACCCTATGTCTCTTTTGACACACGTGAAGTTGTCTATTGCGCTTTGCAGGGGGCCTTGGTCTTTTTTTGTCACCTTGATGGGCAGGGCCTGGAACAGGAAGAGCAAGCACGGAAAGAGATTCATTTTAATGGCATGTAACCTACCTATCCAGGATATTAGCTTGTCGTGCCATCTTTTCTAGGTCTCTCATGTGTTGTGATATTGTGGGTATAGTTTTCCGAATACAGTTGGTCCAGGTCTGCTATGAGTCTGACCCCCCGTATGTGAATTCTAATGTGGGCCGCAGTGCCCTCAGTGCTCTGTGTGCCCTATCAATGGTCCAGAGGTGCTCTGCTATGTCAGGCACTTGCTCTTTAAACAGTGTGGTTAATACTGCCTGGATGTCCGCGTCTTTTACACTTTCAGGTAGGCCTTTGAGTCGCAGGTTATTCCTTCTAGACCTGGTGGAGGCATCTTCTAACTCCGTTTCCAATACTGCCACTCTGGAGAGCAAGCTGTTGGTGACCGTGGCTGCCTCGTTGTGGACTGACACCACATGGTCCATCCGCCATTCCAGGGCCTCTGTGCGCTGACCCACCGCCTGTATTTCAGCTTTCACCTGTCTTGCTGAGCGCTCTATCTCTGCCGCCAGAAAGCACTTTACCTATGATAGTGACCGGAGGATTGCGCCTTGTGACTCCATTTGCGTTAGGTATTCAGAGTCCATTGAGCCAGTGGAGGCCAGCCGCGCTGGGCCGCCGCCATCTTTGGAAGATGTGTCTGTATACCGCCAGCATGTCTGCAACCGACCGGGTCCCCCCGACTTGCCATCGGTGCTGGCTTGTTCTCCTCCTCTCTAGATAGGTTTAGGATCTGCTTTGCCAGGATACTTTGCGGTTTACAGAGGGTACAGGGAGCTTTGGGTGCGGAGCACTGAGGTTAGGCAGCCATCGCTCTCTGCATCCAAGCCACGCCCCCTTTAGTTACAGTTTTTTTACGCTTTTACATATGGGTTCTCTGTTGCATCTACATTGCCCTCATTTCTCCACCTCTTTCTTTTACTATCAGTGTAATGAGACATTCTGTCCAACATCTAAGTTAACTCTGTAAAAATATTTGTTTTTGTTTTTTTCCACTCCAGGATGTTTCACGATCCAAATTATCAAACATGATCCAAGAGACTGTGGTAACACCATCAATCACACCATCTTTGAAAGATGAGTTGGATAGAAAACCAGAGTATCCCAAACCAGACACTAGCCAGATGATCCCTTTCCAGCCGAGACATTTAGCACGTAAGTCTTTACTGAGGCTGTGCTCAGGTCACCTTACCATCACCATTTTGTGCAAACATTTTATAAAAGTTGTATTTTTATTAAGGACTCCTGTACAAAGCTCATGGTGTCCCCTATAGACAATCTTACACTTGTGTAGACAGATGCCATAAACATCTGTTGAGGTTTTAATGTTAATGCCTGTTCCCATGAACAGTCACTCACTACATCTAATGGAAAATAGAAATATGTTGCAGTGGAAGCAGCTTCAAGCACTTTGCCAAATTTTGCGAAAGATCTTGTCCTACACGATTCAGCATTTGATAAAATTCTAACACACTCTTGATGAAAAACACAAGACCAGAGTGTCTACCTACCATCCGGTGGTGAGAGATTGCAGAAGCTCATCATTTTAGATCTATAAGTAGAATATGAAGCTGTATAAAAACATTGGATGTTTTGGTTATACAGCATTTTTATTGGGTTCTGTATCGATTACTTTGTAGTGGCTCCTGAAATATTTAATGGAATTCTGCCATTTGCATCTTTATAAACTTTGTAAAATTTCTATCACTTTTAGAACATGGGGCTGCTGGCATTTAGATGTCTACAGACTCCAAAAGATCACTAGGAAGCTTTATTGATTGCCAAATCGATGACCTGATGTTAATATGATGTGCTCCTGGTACTCACAGAACCTAAACAGAATAAACAGAATAAACAGAATAAACAGAATAAACAGAATAAAAGCAGTTGTGATTTTTTATTTTTTCGACTTGAAATCATACCATTTGTTTTCTGACTTTTCTAGCTCCAGGACTTCATCCAGTCCCAGGAGGAGTATTTCCTGTCCCACCAGCGGCTGTTATTTTAATGAAACTCCTGCCTCCTCCCATTTGTTACCAGGTATGTACCTTTTCAGCACTGTCCTGTCTGCCTTCTGTTCTGCAATACATCCTTATCATAATTTAAAGAACCCACGTCACAAATAAAGAAACCTTTAACAAAACCTGAGGCTGTTCCTGCTTTTAAGCTTTGTGTCCAAGATATGGCTAAAACGGACATCCATGGTATTTACTGTGTGAGCTGAGATTAGTATTATCACTAGAATGCATTAATAGGGAATTCCCTTTGTTATACATTATGCAAAAGAAGTCTGAAAGAGGGTTGATTTTAATGTCAAACATGTTCATAGTAAATGTTTCCATGTTTGTTGTCACATTCGAAATGTTGTGATGTTTCTCAGCTGAAACCCCCCCCTCCCCCAGCTATTTTACAATGCTGCCGCCCAGCCCATGTGTTGCCTATTAAGGGTAAATATGTATTATAGGGGCTTAGAAAAATACCCCTGTCTGTCTCATTAGAGATTTATTTTGCCTGAAGCTGAAGGAAGCAAGGTGAATTGTTAATGTAGGACCCACCTAAGAGGTTTGCCTTGATGTGGGCAGGTGGGCTTCCATTTAATGGCCATTGGAGTAAAACAACAAAACCTTCATGTATATAAATATGCAAAGGGATTTTGGGTAGAGTGCAGGTAACTCCTTTCTTTAGAAAAAAAATATTGCCAAACTAAGTTACACACACATTTTAAAATGTTAGCAATTCATGTCTAATTCCTGGGTATTGATGTCCATTAGCACTGATAAGCAGCAGGGTTAAATTCACCAAAAGCCTCCTTGAGCACATACATGTTAGAGGACTGTGGGTGTATCAGACTGAACACGGCAGAAGAGGTTCTGTTCATGTTATACTTGAGGTTTGCATTGCTGCTGAGCCCCGTTGTCTTCTCTTTGATACCCTTGCCATGTGTTCTGAGAGGAAAGAAGGCATGTCCATATTCCAGTCTTTTGTGACGTAACACGGTGATAAACAGGACTGTAGCTCTGGATACAATTATTCTACTCTCTGCACTAGATCACTAGTACAAAGGGCAATTACACCCATATGTTCCTGAACCTACCCCAGTTATGCCACTGTATCAAACGTTAATTAGGTACTGTCCCTTCGGACATTTCCTTGTTTGTACACCTCTTATTCACCACCTGAGCACTTGCTTTTGCTTCTTCTTTTAGTTTTGCACACTTTTGTACTCCCTCATGTACGCACCATTCAGATAACAGAGATGAACCATTCTTGGTCACGTATTCCTCCTATAACCATCACATGTACTCATGATGGTATGACTTGTGTATGCGAATACAAAGAACAGATGGATTGATAATTCCTCTCAGTGCTCAGAGCTGCCAGTATCTTGAACAGAGAGAAGAATTGTTAATGTTTTATATGATAATGGCTTCATTTCCATTAATAGCCTGGTTAAGAAATCACCACTTATTTGCTTATATATGTGACAGCGATGATTTATCTTCACAGGGTCCCTTTGTGCAGGTGGATGAACTAATGGAGGTTTTCAGAAGGTGCAAAATTCCAGATAGTAAGTATCTAGAGACGTTCTAGATTAAAGTAACACTATAGTGTTAATAATATATACCGGTACCTGTATTCCCAGCATCTATACTACCCTGTCCTAGATACATTTAGTGAGAATTCAAAATGAATTTAAAGTTTAAGGAAAAGAAAAACCCAAACTGGTTAAAATTCTCAAAATCGGCTATTCTTCCATTTCAGCTACTTTGGCCTTAAATTTCAAACTTACTTTGAATTCAAATTCAGTAACCCTATTAGATACTTTTTGTCAAGTCACAAACTTATCCACCATTTAATTTTCTTCTGTAGCTGCAGAAGAGGCTGTGAGACTCATAACCGGGGGTCAGGCAGAGCTAATTGCCGAAGGGAATGGACCGGTGGAAGCCAACACTATACTTAATAAGTCACTAAAAAGACCAAATGAAGATTCTGATGAGGAGGAGGAGAAGGGATCTGTAGTGCCTCCTGTCCATGACATATACAGAGCTCGGCAACAGAAAAGGATCCGGTGAAGGAAATATCAAGCTTTGGAAAGAAAGAGCAAACAGACTTTTAACAGAACCATCATTTTGCCTCCTAAACCTACTGCTTTAAAAGAAAAAAAAACACAAAACTTTTTATTACAAGCATTTGGGAGACGAATATGTGTACTTGTGGTGCCTCTATAATTCAAAAAAGGTTATTGGTGAAAAAAAAGGAAATCACTGCAAACACAGGATTTAAAACAAAGGTTCCAATTCTACAACATGAAAACTGTCCGATATAAAGGACTGAATCTAGGACTATTGGTCTCCCTGGTGAATCTTTGGTCTTGTTTTCTCTGTGTTTTACATACAACTGGAAGGCGTACAGGTGTTTAACAGTTTTATTTTAAAACTGTGTGGCTTATTATAGTTTTTTTTATGTTTAATATTCATGTCAAGGTCATTCTTATCTTGTCCACATGGTCATTCCTGTAGAATTCATTTCACTGGTAGAGGAGTATCGAAAAGAAAAGTCATTCATTCATTTTTCATTTTTTATTTGTTGCCCAAATAGAGTCGTTCCTGCAAACAGAGCAGTTGAGACTGCGAGTGCGACCTTTTAATGTCCACAGGGCACTCCACGGCTCTGAACGGGTTAACATCTTGTTTCTATTTGTTTTTACAAAAGAGGCTGCTACTTTTAAAAGACACTGTAAATGTAAAGCAAATGCAACCATTGCACACAAATTCTGTGCTAGACTTGTTTTTTTATTTTTCCTGCACAAAAATTGCAAAATTGGTATTTAATCTAGTCACAGCTAGGTTCGCGGTTCATTTGCAATTCGTTAGCATTGTCAGTGCTTCATGAGTCTGTACAGCAGCCAAACGTGTTTTATTTTGTTTGTTAGGTGTGTATTTACTGAACAACGAGTTGTAATGAGATGATCACTAATGTGCAGAATTGTGGTCAAAATAGCTCCTAACTATCCTATTTTATTCCCTAACTTCAGCTGTTAGCTCACCACGGCTCATTTCATATTATTCACTAAACCGAAGGGAACAAAGTCATTGTAAATTTTAATTTTTAAGTAAAAATAGCGACCTAGAAACATCAAAGCTGGGGAATGTTTTCATTTTGGCTGTTTGGGGTAAAATTTGCATTTCTCTTGTCGGTTCTCCATATTTCTCAACTTGAATAAACCTCATCTTATAACATACACGTTTTACCTTTCATGCAGATCAATATGTTTAAATAGAAAATACTCCCACTTCTCTCTTAACAGAGAATTTAAAGCTGAATATAAAACCGACTGGGTTATTCACTACAGCGAGAATTCAAAGTGAATTTCAAATTGAAGGTAAAAATAGGCAAACTGGGAAAATGATCTATTAGCCCGGCTTCCAGTTTGGCTACTTTGGCATTAAATTTGAAATTCACTTTGAACTTATGAATTCAATTTTCATATAGTGAAAATCCATGTGAATGTGGGTTTTGCTTTCTAATACTGTGGAAAGTGTAAGATTTCTGGTATGTTTTTGATTATCGGTATTGTTGTCTTAGGGTCAACGTAAAGCAATGTTTAACTTTTTTTTTTTTTAAAGAAAACTTGGTTATTTTGTTTCAAAATTAAAGAATGAACTTACAAAAAGCCTTTTTGATGTGTACACCTTCGAAAGTATACATTTTTAAATGAAATTTATGTCTAACAGTCATTTTGCGCACAATACCTTTTATATACTGCAAGTAAAATTTAAATTGAACGACATAGTGACACTAAACTTTTTCTAACTGTTTCTTGTGTAATTGAAGAAAATATTAGTGTCTTCATAACATTGAAAAGTGGAGCAAGAACATCTGAAAACACTGTCTCATCAGAACTGAATTTTCACAAAACGTCAGAATATAAATGTCAGAATATGTCAGAATATAAATGTCAGAATATAAATGTCAAGGTAATGGCACGGTGCATGACGCCATACCGGTTATAGCTTGTTATCCTGACAGTCCAGAGTTCTGTTGGAAGAGCTGTAGAGTGAGTCAGTGTTCAATATATGGTGGGAGTGGAGTGCCCCAAAACTGCCCAGCTTCAATGGGTGGTTCATATTATATTATAGAGACATATCAGAAACTTTGAGTTCTCAAGTTCATTTACAGACTTCCTATTAAAACTTTCATTTCAGCCATACAGTACACCGTTCATAGGACTCTAACACCAGGTGCTTAAAGTCTGGAGCTCATTTTTAGATTTCAGTACAGAGGGGGCAACATTGAAACTGAATTTGTGCTTATGTGACATTAGATGCACATGATGTGTGCTATGTAATGCAAATGTAACATTGCTTGGGCATTGGGTAACCGCTCCCATAGGTACTGAATTTGTGACATGCTGTTTTATACTTCCAGATTTCAGAACACGGTTTCTGTTTCCTGTTTGAAAGTGATTCAGAAAGAAGAGATGGCACATGCGAGCAGCTACAGCCCAGAGAATAGCACTGTGTGATCTGTAGCTGGCAGCTGCTAGGATAATTCTCTCTTATAATATATATATACATGTAATGGGTGAGGCATAGACAGGCTGCATTAGTTGTGTGGAGACAGATAGCCTTGTAAATAGTTACTTTTACCTTTCGATATAATAAACTGTGCATTTCATGTGGCCGCCCTGACACATCATGAACAGTTTAACACCTCTCACAAGTTTAAATGCTTGCACATATGATATTATTTATATAGTGCCAGCAAATTCCATAGCGCTGTACACATATAATAGCTGTAACTGTGAGACACGTGATTAAATGCCCCTGTGGCACAGCCAAAGTAAAAAGGAAAAATCACGGAGCACACAAAATCAAACAGTGTGCTGTTTTAAAAAAGATATAAAATCGATTTATTAAAGAATTACTCAAAGCACCATAACCACTACAGCACTGTAGTGATTATGGTGTCATCGCATGGTAGGCCAAACCGTTTTAGGGCATCAGACTGTACATTCTCATTCTGGTCATCTGCAGGAGAAGCTGGATTGCTCTATAGAACAAAGCAGGGACACGCATCTGTTAAGCGCTATCAGGCTATGAGCAAAATATTGGACTAGCCATGTGTTCTTTAAGAGATGTCCAACGTGTGCAGGAGTAGGCCGGATATGACACATACCCAGGAGTCCCAGGTAAGTTGTGAAACCATCTTAAAATGATTTAAAAACTTACAAACAGGTGATTCAATAGTTCTTCTGACACTATACTATAGCAGCCTGTAGTGGAAATGGTGTTTGAAGTGTTCCTTTAAGGGCAACTTACTCAAATAAAAGCAGGTGAAGTGCGCATGCACTAGGTGATTTTCTTAAAAGACAGGTTGGAGAAGCAAGCTTCTCATTACCCGGTATTTGAGAGCTCAAGACCCTTCCAACAATTTTGGTGTGGCTATTAGGTCCTCCCCCCTCATTCTAATTTAGGGCCCCCACCCACCGCTCAGGGGTGGGGGCCAGGACATAAGGTCCCCCCCAATTAGTATTTAGGGCCCCCACCCACCGCTCAGGGGTGGGGGCCAGGGGGGAGGACATTAGGTCCCCCCCCTAATTAGTATTTAGGGCCCCCACCTACTGCTCAGGGGTGGGGGCCAGGGGGGGACATTAGGTCCCCCCCTATTCTGATTTAGGGCCCCCATCCGCCGCTCAGGGGTGGGGGCCGGGGGGGGGGGGGGGGGGGAGAATATGATAACTTATTATTTAGGTTATTTTTCTTATTAGTTTGATCACACCAGTAGAATGTGGAGAATGTGTGTGTCCACTGGAGCCCTAATTTACCTCCTGACATTTAGGCTACTTATTTTAACTGATTTACATGTAACGGCTGACATACACATATTCTGACAACATACGCCAACAGTAAGTAAAATGTATTGCATCCAACTACAAGTAAGTACAGCTTTACATTCTGAGAGATCTTAAACAGAAAATGATTTGTGCTCTCACTTGTGAGTTCTCAAAAACAGAATTAACATTTTTATTTTTTTAGAAGGAGCAGAGTTATAATGTAGACAACGCTTGGCAAATGATATGTAATTGAGTAACTACTTGGTGAGTTTCATAAATACCCAGAAATGGTTTAACAAACAGTGGCAATCTTGGTGGTGGTGGTATTATTTATGACCTAACGCATGCACGTCTCCAGTCTTCAAACGGTTAAATTAAACTGTAAGAATACTATACAATGTTTCAGATTTATTCATAATAAAAATAAACAGGAATGTGCAGTTTTTTTGTTAAATATTACACAGCCTCTATTAAACCTCTTTGGGTGGCATTCATAAAGGAATCTATAGGGGAAATAAATGTTTTAAAATATAGTTTTAAAATTATGTATTCTAAAAATTGATTTAAAAAAAAAATTCTATTTTGAGAGTAAATACTGATGCAGTTTTTATTAACCCTTTGAGGATCAAATATATTGACGATCCTCACTAGCTCACCAGAACAGTATTCAAAGGGTTAACAAGCTTTGGTGTTACACTAAAACAATTGATTTAATATTCACACATTTTGTCCCACGTGAGGCGCCCACAGAGCATCACAAAAACCATACGGTTTATTTTCTAAACAGTGAGATTCAACCAAGATCTCTCAAACAGGCAGATATGGAGGGGGAAAAACTATCCGATCCTATTTGACCAGCATTTTCTAAGTCAGTTGTAAACGCGTCACAATACACAGTTTAGAAAATAAACCCATCAAAAGTATTTTGTGGTGGGCAATCTACATACATTTCATGAGTCATTTTTGTGATTTAAACCCCAAGGCTAGAAATGTTAAATTTTCAGTATCTTGCTCAGGAGTGAATCATAGTACGGGCTAAACACTGTCTTGTTGTAATTAACGAGGCGTGCAAATTTCACCGCTATTTTTTCAATTTCTTGTTGAATTGGGCCCAGACCTCCTGGTGTCAAAGGAAGAGATTTCTGGTTACTGGCCGACAGGTAACTCAATAAAAAATTCTGGATCCTGGATTCTGTGGAACCAAAATATAAACAATATGTCATTAGTGGCTGCCCAGATATGGGGGGTGGGGGGAAGGCTGATACTTTCTACCATACGAGGACCAGAAAAACAGAAAGCATTAGTGTTAGACACAGAATAAAACAAACAGAAAATACATATCAACGCATTAGCCCTGTTAAGACTACCTTTTACTTCCTGAGATCTGAGCAGGGACCAACCAAATATCAAGCTACTTCAGCAGTTGTCCGTTCTCAATATTCTTTTGTGGGCTTTGCAAAAACCTATGGTCTTCCTAAGGTAAACTAGATGTAGACTATCTGTTCACTGTGCATAGAGAGAATTGTTGGCCACGGTTCATTGATAAGATCCACCAAGGCTGAGATGATCATTTGGTGTTGATGTGTCTCTTGTGCAGAGGGATCTTATCAGCATTTGGGATCTAGACTGCAATTTCGTGTGGGATCAGTCTGATCGAAACTGACAGATTCTCTCTGACGTAAAACTAGTGAACTAAAACTTGGAAACATCTACAGTTGCAATCAAAATTATTCAAGCCCTATTGAAAATCAGGTTTATTTACAAATGTACAGACGTTCAGCAGTTTGCAAAGTACAACTAAAGCAAAAGCAATTCAAATAGCTCAACATAATGAATGCTTCCAGAGGTTTCCCCAAATTCAACTGAAAATGCAACTGACTTCCCCAGTCTCAAAATTATTCCACCCCCTGAATAGAATCCCTCACAACAGCACAAATATGCAAAACAGGTGTCTCAAGCACACGCTATGCAACTAATCAAGGCCTTCATTTGTTGCACCAGGTGTGCTTGAGCTGGAACACTTGAAATACCTGAACTGGCTAGGGGTTTGTTGAGTGTCACGTTTGACTGCATGTTAGAAATATGACAAAGTTAAAAGAATGGTCCACAAAGTTAAGAGAAAAGATCATCGCCCTTCACAAACAAGGAACAGGATAGCGAAAACACTGAATGTTCCTAGAGACATCGTCAGAAGCATAGTGCGCAAGTTCAAAGTTGGAGGAACAGTGGTTACACTATGTAGACGGGGCAAAAAAAAAAGAGGCTATCAATGACTGCAACCAAGTTTCTGAGAAGGCAGGTTAAGAAAGACCCTCGAGTGACTGAAAGACTTGGTGGCAACAGGAACTGAAGTCTCAGTAAGCACAGTAAGGAGTGCACTAAATGCAGAAGATTTCCATGCAAGAACTCCAAGACATACACCACTACTGACCTAAAAGCGTGAAAAAAGTCGACTCCAATATGCTTAACAACCATATAAATAAGCCACAGAAGTTCTGGGATTCTCTTCTGTGGAGCTATGAAACAAAACTGGAACTTTTCGGCCAAATGGTATGTCTGGAGGAAGGAGAATGAAGCATACACTGAAAAGAACACTCTGCCTACAGTTAATCGTGGTGGTGGCTCGGTGATGCTCTGGAGCTGCTTTGCATCCTTTGGCACTGAAAGTGTGTGGAAGACCAGATGGATTCATTAAAGTATCATAAAATCCTGAGAAAAAACATCATCCCAAGCATACTTCTTCTAGAACCAAGCCTTGGTGGAATTTAAAGTCTTAAGAAATTCTACAGTTGTCATCACAGTCACCTGACTTGTACCCCATAGAAAATCACTGGTGGAATATGAAGAAGGCGGTTGTAGCCCACAAACCCAAGAATATTACTGACCTGGAGGCCATTGCTCATGAGAAGCTGTTGGCTGGTTATGCATCTCTCATTTACAGAAGGTCAAAACAGAAAAAAAGTGTGCTCTACTAAGTACTAAAGATGCTTGCCATGAAGGGGTTGAATCATTTTGAGACAAAGAAAAGAAGAAGAAGAAAAGTCATAAGTTGCATTTTAAGTTGAATTTGGGGAAACCACTTGAAGTATTCGTTGTGTTGAGCTATTTCAATTTCTTTTGTTTGATTTGTTCATTCCAAACAGCTTGAGGTCAGTAAATTTTGATAAACCTGATTTTCAATGGAGGTAGAATAATTGTGTTTACAACTGTACATGCCAGACCAGTGGTGAACCATTATACTGGGTTGAGAACCATTGCACTACAACTCAACGACAATTTCATCCAACTTGGTAGGCATTAATTAGCTGAGAGTACTGGGCTAACCCATCCAACTTTCCATTCTCACCATCTCATTTGTATTCTGACCATTCCCACCCACCCATCTACCCCACTTAGAAACAAAAGGAAGAAGAATCAAGTCCACCGATCACTCAATCCCATCACATATCATATTTCAGTTTTTTAAACTAAATCATGCATGCAGTTACCTATTATTTTGTAGATCTGATTAGAAGGTGATAATGCTGTCTGAATTTGCCCTTTGAAGGATTCCAAGTTATCAGATGAAAAAGGAGGAAAGCCATGTTGAGTAAGCGTACTGTTCACCTCTGTGCATATCTTCTCACTAAGTGTAGCCACAGCTTCCTTGGTGTTGATGGACCTAACTCAAATAAAAGAGATGGGAGTTTTTTTTAAACAAATATGTAATTTTTAAAGGGTCAGTAATGCTTCATAACAAATACACATTACAGAAAAATAATATATTGGTTTTCCATCTCACATTATTGAAAAATAAATCTAACCCTTGATACCGTCAGAACCAAAAGTTTATCAACCTTTTCTAACTTATTACACCAGCCAGTGGCGGATTCAAAGCCTGATCTCGGGAGGGGCACTTGTAGATTATTTAAAGAAATAATCAAGGCACAATAACCACTACAGCTCAGTGTAGTAGTTATGGTGCCAGTAGTGCCAGGATCCCATCCCAGAGTAAGTAGTCAAACCGTTTAAGAGTGAGGGGTGAAGGGGTGTGAGGGATGAAGTGTGTGTGAAAGGTGCAGTGTGTGTGTGAGCGGTGAAGTGTGTGAGTGCGGCAGTGTATGTCAGGGTTTGCAGTGTATGTCAGGGGGGCTGTGTGTGTGAGTTGCAGTGTATGTGTGTGGGGCAGTGTGTGTATGGGGCAATGTGTGTATGGGGGGGCAGTGTGTGTATGGGGGGTCACTGTATGTGTGGGGGGCACTGTATGTTTGGGGCAGTGTGTGTATGGCAATGTGTGTATGGGGCAGCAGTATGTGTTTGTGGGGCAATGTGTGTATGGGTGGCAGTGTGTGTATGGGGGGGAAGGAGGGTAGGGAGGCTTTTTAATAATGTTTTCTTTTTTTATTTAATAAAATAAATAAATTTATGTCCCCCCCCTTCTTACCTTTACTGAGGGAGGAGAGGGGACATTTCTCCATCTCTGGTGGTCCGTGGGGAATCCCTGGTGGTTCCAGTGGTTAGAGTGAACTCTAGCCCGTAGCTCCAGAGCTAGAGTTCACCATCGCGAGATCCAGAGCGTTGCCGTGGTAACCGCGGCAATGCTCAGTGCTCGCGAGAGTAGGACCCGGAGGAGCTGCAGGCTGAGCTCCCGGGTCCTCTCTCCCTCCCCTGCCGGCTGCCAGCAATGTGCCTGCTGACCGGGGAGATCTCTGATCTCCATCCCCGGTCCACAGGCACATTGCAGGGCTGGCACTTGGACGATGCCAGCCCTGCATTAGCCGGCAGGGGAGAATCTTGGGGGTGGCAATTGCCCCGTTGCCCCCCGTTGCCCCCCGCCGCCCCCCCCCCCCCCCCCCCGGATCCGCCACTGACACCAGCTGCAGCTTTTTCAAGTAATAGCATTCCAATTTCCTTAAAGGGAAATTGTAGGCACCCAGACCACTTCAGCTCATTGAAGTGGTCTGGGTGCCGTGTCCCTTTTGCACATAGTGCTGCAATGTTAAACATTGCAATTCCAGAGAAACTGCAATGTTTACATTGGAGCTCTAAGTCTGCCCTCAGTGGCTTCCTCCCAGACAACCACTAGAGGGCTCCCGGAATCTAAATGCTCTGCATGTGGACATCCAGCGTCAGATTTTTTCCCCTATAGGAAAGCATTGATGAATGCTTTCCTATGGGGAAATCCTAATGCAAGCGCAGCCATTGCCGTGCATGTGCATTAGGTCTCCCCCGCCGGCCGAGGAGCGTGGGCGGGGCCTGACCCAACGTCGAAGGACATCGGCGCTGGATTTAAGTAAGTGCCGAGGGAGGGAAGGACCTTAGAAATCTATAGTGCCAGGAAAACAGCTTTGTTTTCCTGACACTATAGGATCCTTTTAAATATCAGCTGTTACCGAACAGTTAAATTTTTTTATAAATTGCTAGAAATCCACCCTGGGTATATACAAGATTTGGGGAGTATAGGTTGAGAAGATGGATGTTTCAGGGGTTCGGAATCCTTGGCACCCATGTCTGAGAAGGCAAATGTTTATTTAATTGAAATTATTTTTACCTGCTTGCTTTACCAATATAGGCTGAACTTGTATTACCCACACACCGTTTCATCCAGTGTATGGGGAAAGGGCTATATTCCCACTACTGTGGCTACAAGGCTTGAAAACATGAGCTACAGCAGCCCCTGGCCATTTCAAAGAATACTATATGGTAAAAATATTACAGGTTGAGAAACTGTTGTATGGATTACCTTTGCTAGAAATCTTTGGAAAATGTCAACGTTTTAAGTAATTGTAAAAGTGGTAACCACGAATATTCACGATGCTTGAGATACATACATCGCTACATTAAGAAACACTTTATCTATAGGAAACAAATGTAAGCTGATTGTTATAAGTTGAAAAAAAACTAAATAAAAACAAAATAATAAAAAAATAAAAAATAAACACTTTATCAAATGAAACCTAGAAGAATGTTCAAGTAAAGGCACCTGTGCTATTTTCCAACATCTGGAATCTTAATGGGCCACTAAAGGCACCAAAACATCTTTAATTTGGTATAGAGGATTATGCCCCTGCAGGCTCAATGCTCGATTATCTGCCATTTAAAAGTTGAATGACTTTTGTTTCGGTTTATGCAGCCCTAGCTCCACACCCCCTGGCTATGACTGACACAGCTTGCATTAAATACAATGGTTCAATTTCAATCAGATGTTAACTTGCATTAGAAGTTTTTTATCTCCTGCTCTGTAAATTGAACTTCAATAACACACAGGAGGCTCCTGCATGGTCTAGCAGGCTATCAACAGAGCAGGAGATAAGAAATTCTAGATTAAACAGAATGTGCAATAAAGGAAGTTTAAACATTAGATGACTCTTTACAGAAAGTGTTTGGGACGGCTGTGCAAATCACATGCAGGGAGGTGTGACTAGGTCGGCCTAAACAAAAGCGGTTTAACTCAAGAATAGAGCAATGAGACTGCAGGGGCATGATCTACACACCATAACTATTCCATTAAGCTAAAGATGTTTTGGTGCCTGTAGTGTCCCTTAACTTATAACTTTAAACTGATCTGGTTTAAAAGAGTCAGCTTGGCTCTGATTTAGCATCTGTTTCCACCGGTAAGTGAATTACAGGAGGAAGAGAAAACTTCATTGCATTCCACCATGGTCATTAGGATAACTTCCATTCATGTCAACTACAGAATCTGTGTCCGTACCACTGCGGACGCACACAATAATATTTTTCACTGATTCTTTTGGAAACAATCAGGGGCCAAGAATATGTCATGGGCACTCATCTTTGAAGCCTCTACAATATAAGTTGCAAAGGACAGACTAGTGGACTAATGGAGACTGGATGTGCTTTCAGTCCTGTGATTTTAATCCAGTTACCTGTGCTTTTGGACTGAGGCTGGCTGAGAGACATTCACACTCTGTGTTGACTGACCGGTTGGGGGTGCTTCCAGCGGTCATCTCAAGCTGTCCTGATGGAATTTTTAGCCGCTAGGAGAGAGGCCTTGCGAGTGCTGTGGAAGGCAGATGTGGCCGATCTCCCGACCCGGCACCACCTGACGCCCCGCTACCCGATCCACACCCTGATGGCTGACCAAATCCTCCAGGGTCGGGTGGTAATGCCACAATCAGCAAAGCCATCACCAGCGGTACGTTTAAAATGGTGGATGCTGTGTGCCCTCTTCATTACCATGTCTCAATGTCCAGGGCTCTGTCCAAACTTTGAATTATATTTGAAGAATTCTGGAGGAAGCTGAGACTCAGGCAACAAATGTCTGCTCCACAAATGCCACAAACTCACTCACCTGAGAATATGTGCCGACAATCCCAGAATCGGCCCGTGGTTTCAGCGCGCCGACAGAGGCAGGTCTGGAGGGGACGAGGAGGGGAAAGCAAGAGACTGCAAGGGAACTTCCCTACCGTCAGAATACAACACCAACACCACCTATGTTACCATGCTTGCTGAACTGCACCATCCTGAGTGCCTGTGCCCTGCCCATGGCAGGCATAGGCCGAGTAGTGTGCTGAATATTCTGCATAATCTCCCCTCGCATCTAGCCAAGATGGCTTCTGGTGGAGCTTTATTTTGATCGAGTACCAATTTGGCTTTTATTGTTGCTTATCTCCTTCCACTTTACTTGAGAGCATTGTTTGATTTTCTTTTTATGTCCCTCTACAACATATGTTTTCTCGTGTTCTGGACATTAGCTTTACTTTTAGTTGTGGAGCTGGCCGGGGTGTTACACGGGGTGTTAGTTATCTCCTCTACAACTATCTCCTATTTAGTTTTAAACATGCATGATGAGACTGGTTTACTTTTTTACTATATTGATCACAAAAGCATGTGCGGTCAGGTACTAAGCCAGGTGTGCTCAGTTCAGTCTCAAATTGTGCTGCCAATCTGTGAGCCAGGTCGATGTTTCCCTTTGTTTTTACGAAGCTTATGATATTATCCTGTTTATTCCCCTATATAAAAAAAAAAAAAAAAAAGTGCAATGTTTTTGATGCCATGCGACTGTTACCATGTGACTACAAATCTGTTTGCAGCAGCTGTTGTGGCAGGGCAAATCTACTTGTTCAATATCTGCACG
The DNA here is from genome assembly GCF_036172605.1 of Pelobates fuscus. Lineage (NCBI taxonomy): Eukaryota > Metazoa > Chordata > Amphibia > Anura > Pelobatidae > Pelobates > Pelobates fuscus. The sequence goes on from NC_086328.1 coordinate 128,914,602, forward strand.
ACCAAAATAAATAATTTTTTAAAAAAACGATAAACTCAGAGTCAGGAACAAAACCAAGGTCAATACCAGAACGTGCTCATGACGCGATCAGCATTCTCAATACTGTATGGACCGTGCACCCGATCATAACCGCCCAGGTACAAGGACTGGGTAAGTACCATTACACTCCCAAAACTTTAAATTGGAGCCATCAGAAAAGCATAATTTTTTATTCTAGTTAAAGAATGAATAGAAACGAGGGGAAGGGCGCAATATATCTTGTTGCGTCCCTTTGTTATATTATTATATTTTCATACAGTTGCAGCATGGAAACATTTGTGTTGAGTTTACTTACGGAGCGTCCACTCCCTCTAGCAAGACTCTGATGATTGACTTCATTCGCTCTATAAACCCAGGAAGCCCAAACAAAGCAGGACCGGCAGAGTTATGAATTATCAATAGCAAGGTTGCTTGGCGGGTTAGCTGAACCAGCTCCTGCTGCATCTCCTGGAAACGACTTTGGTCCACTAACAAAGTCTGCAAAACAACAAAAAAAAAACAACTTAGGATCAATAATGATTAAAACAAACCTTTTTGCATGGGGTCACCCATTCAAGTTACTGGCCTTCAGGAACGGCCGTACCTACATTCTTGCTCCCACCACAGACATGGTGAGATTTTATCAGTCTCTTGGCCTGGAGATGTCTCATTACCCAGGGAATGGTACGAGTTAGGAGCTCCTTGACTGATGAAAAACGTCTCTACCGTTTGTTCTCATCCTTGAAGAGTCTCCAAGCAATTTTATGGAGGCAGTGCTTTGTACTGAGAGGGCCTTTAGGGGCTACCGTTGTTGTTTTTCCATTGGAAGTGAAGTTCCAGCAATGTGTTATATATACTTACTACTCTTGTTTTGTTGTGACTCTATAGGGTCTTACCAAATGGATATATATGTTTGTGCCAAGAAGGAGAGTTACCTGTCTATTTTTTGACTATGTTGTTTTTATTGGGATTTTGCATCAGGTCTCTTGTTCATCTAATGAAGAGTTTCTGATCAGCAGATTTTCACTGTATTAATGTTCTCTCCTAACTAATGATGTCCCATTTCCACTGTTTAATGTTAGTGGCCTGATATTGGTTTATTACAGGGTAAGAGAAGAGGTGTATTGGTCGGCCTTTGTCCTCCCCCTTTCCGCCCTGTGGAGCAATAGGGTTAGGAAGGGGATTATGGCTGAGCTACGGTGGGTTACGGCAAGGTACCTTGAGATGGGAGAATAATTTTACTACATTCTGAGCTTTCGATTAGGCCTTCATACCTTTCATATTGTACAACATCAGAAGGAAAATTTCACAAATACAGCCGAGAGAGAGAGAAGTAATGAACTAATACAAAGGAAAAAAACAAAAACAGCTATTCTTACTTAATATTTTCGTTGCTTTATTATACTCTTTCCATTATTTTACTCATCCTATGGAGCACATGTCATATCTGCAATGCTATTCGACTGTTGCATTCTGTTCATTAGTATACTGCACGGTTTATATGCTACCATCTTACTCGGCTGTCGGTTAGATGAAGGGCTATCTCCTTGGACCTTCCATGGTTCTTTAAAAGAGGGCTTTAGATGGGTCTCACCCAGCTGGGGATATAGGGGCATTCCACGGAGGAACCTTGGGGATTAATACTGGTGAGCCAGTCTGCCTTCCTAATTCTTCAGACATCTATCCTTCCCCTGAGTTCTCCAAGCTTAGGTACGCTCTTTTCCCAAGCTGCAATTTTGTCTGAGATTTATCATACAAACCTATGGCCGTTGTAGACATGGTGGGATTGACGTCCCTAAGCCTTCCTGGCATAAAATAAATCCAGGATTTACTTCCCCTTGGAGAACTCAGTCATCCAATAATAGACCCATCTCATTAATAAATGTAGATACCAAGATTTTAGCCAAAATTCTTGCTGAACGTTTCTTCTTAGTGGTTCTAAGATTGATGCATCCTGATCAAGTGAGATTTATGCCACGTAGACAATTATACAAAAACACACGCGGAGTAGTAGAACTGGCATGGTGTGCTGAGATCGGAAAAATGCCTTCTCTGCTCCGGTCTCCAGAGAAGGCATTTGATAGGGTGGCATGGCCAGATCTGTTTAATCTCCTCAAACACGGGGCCTTCCCAAACCCCTGATAAAAACAGTTGGAGCTTTGTACTCTAATCTTCAGGCACAGATTCAACTCCCGGGATCGGATACAGCTCCATTTGGAATAGATAATGGCACTAGGCAGGGTTGTCCCCAATCCTGTTCGGCCTCTCAGTCACTGAATACCGCCACAAGTGCTCTCTCTTGTGCTACCTACGTGGAGATACGTGGAGCAGAATCCCTGGAACGGTAAGTTGGCTTCACAAGCTGCAGAGTACCACTGGCCGCCTGGAAGTCCATGCCGGCCAATAGGAGAAGGGCTACCATTCAAACTGGTTTTCTGCCCTTTCTCCTGATTGGCCAGTGAAACATCCCCCCTTCCATGAGCACTAAATGGTGCAAATAGTTTTACGCCCTTTCTCATGATTGGCCGTCGCGTGGTTTAGGCATGAAGTTTGAATCTACCGGCCTAAACCAAGTAATTCTCTGTAACTGTTTTTGGGTATGTACAGAGCCTCAAGCCCAGACTTTATATGACGATTTCTCGGGCTCTGTACATCCAATTGCTCCGCTATTTGCAGGGATCATAGCTGGGACCAGGAGCTATTCGTGGAAGCGTTACTGTATGGTGTGTATTTTGTTTTGTTTTTTGTGTGTTTGGCTTCCTTTGTCTGGGAGATAAAATTATCTCCCAGACACAGCAACGCCGGGGTGGGCTTATGATTTGCGCCCTTTTATGGAGCAGAGGAGACAGACCAGCAGCTCCCTCGCCGCGTGTATCAGGCACCACAGCCGCCCGCCGGGCTTTAGCCCCACTGGACCCCATAACAGGGGGAACACGGGGGCTCCTACAGGAGCAACGGGAACGGCGTTCCCGCTGTAAAAAAAAGTGCAGGAACGCCGTTCCCACGCGTTCCTGCAGGACTCGAGCCCTGCTTCTGAGCAGCTCTAATCACTCCAGGGCTGGGCACAACTGGGAAGGGGTGACCACCGGCCGGTAGTAACCCATCCTCGAGAGGGTATACCACCACATGTGCGTCAGTGAGCTTTTCTGTAGGGAGCATGTGTGTGTCAGTGAGCTTATGTGTAATCGAGCATGTGTGTGTCAGTGAGCATGTCTCCACTGAGCAAGTGGGTGTGTCAGTGAGTTTGTAGTGACCATGTGTTTATAAGTGAGCTTTTCTGAAGTGAACTTTGTCTGTTGCGAGCATGTGTGTCAGTGAGCTTTTCTGCAGTATGCATGTGTGTGTCAGTGAACTTGTCTGTAGTAAGCATGTGTATGTGTGTCAGTGAGCATGTGACAGTGAGCTTGTCTGTAGAGCGCATGTGTGTGTGTCTGTGTCAGAAAGCTAATCTGTAAGTTTTTTTGTATACCAATGAGTTTGTCTGTAGTAATCTTGTGTGCGTGTCAGAGTTTGTACTAAGTTTGTGTGTGTATTAGTAAACTTGTCTGTGTGTGTCAGTGAGATGGTCTGTCAGGGAGCCTATGTTTTTAGGTCAATGAGCTTATGTATATCAATGAGATTGTTTGTCTGTGAGCCTGTGTATCAATTAGCTTGTGTGTTTATGTCTGAGATTGTCTGCCATTTTTTACACTGACAGAACTATATTTTGAATTAGAAAAAGAAACATACCAATAATATATACACATACACACACTGCATGGCGCAATGACTTATGAGGCTGGCATACATTGTTTTCAAGGGCTGCTTTGTATCCCCAATCTAGCCCTGCAAAAAGAGGCAGAGCATGGATGACATTACAATTATGCTTGTCTGTAGTGAGCTTGTGTGTGTGTCAGAGTTTGTCTGCAGTGAGCTTGTCTGTAGTGAGCATGTTTGTCAATAAGCTTGTGTGTGTGTCAGTGAGCTTGTTTTTAGTGAGCTTGAGTGTGTGCTAGTGAGCATGTCTGTAGTGAGCATGTGTGTGTCAGTGAGTTTGTCTGTAGTGAGCATGTGTGTCAGCGATCTTTTCTGTAGTGGGCATGTGTGTGTGTCAGTGAGTTTGTAGTGACCACGTGTTTATAAGTGAGCTTTTCTGTAGTGAAGTTTGTCTGTAGTGAGCATGTGTGTCAGTGAGATTCCTCCGTAGTGATTGTGTGTGTGTGTGTGTGTGTGTGACCGTGAGCTTGTCTGTTGTGAGCATGTGTGTGTCAGTTGGCCGTTGGCACCGAGTAGGGCAGTGAAGGGCTGCATAAATTTGCACCTTAATAGAGTGCCTCGAGAGAGATCCTGGTCATATTTTTAAATGTGAACGGGGTTCTACCCATGAGAGCAGCCTGAACCGTCTTGTTAACCATGTTATGAAATCACACCACTAAGTCCCTAAGTGCTGTTATCGGCGCCATCCATGCTTTAGGGATTCTGAAGACCCCGTCAAAGGTGAGGTTCTTAGCCTGTTTGGGTGCCGGCAGGACCCTCACGATCTTCCATCGCAGTAAGTGTGGGAGTTCCACCGCAGGAGTATCCTCTGGTATGCTGCTAAGCTTTAAATTGTTGCGGCGCTTATTATATTCGAGATTGGCGAAATGCTGGTCTGTGAGTGCCTGCTGTTTTTTCAGTGCTTGTACTTCCAGCTGGAGCTCTTCTAACAAAACAGCATGCTTCTCTGCAAAGCTTTCCACTACTCCCAGGCAGCCAAAAAGGCCCGTCAGGTTGGTGCAGTGCTGCGCTACATTAGCCTCAAAGGTTTTTTGGAGGGCCAAAGATCCCACACAGTGAGCCCAGTAGGTCAATCAGTATTGCTTCTTTTACAACAGAAGAATGCCATTGCCTCTATGGGATGCCTACTAATTGTCATGGGTACGCTTTGTGTCCTCTCATTTAGGATTTGTTTGCAACGTTTCCACAGACTGTAGATTATCTGATTTTGTCTTAATTTTCCCGATTCTATAATAAGCAGTTCACAAAGTTCTAGGTTTCCACGAGAGGTCTTCACTTCATAAATGTAAGTAATTTCCACATTAAATATTTAGTTCAGGTTGTCAAGACAACAAAATCAGTTCTAAGTAAACCAGTTTTTATGCTTTTTTTGTTTTCATTCAACACGTGATTGCTAAACACGATCAGCTTGAACCCAGGTTTGTGAATATAATTAACCAGATGCAGAACCAGCTTAATCCAAGTTAATGAACGTCAAGCATGGCTGCAGGATTAGAACAGCAGGCGATGTATGTAGCATTGTACCATATTACACTCTATTATGGATATCGAAACACCTGTTAGGTAAGGCAGTTCATAACTATTTCATTTGTCAGTCCCTTATCGCCACCATCAATTACATACATGCACATAAAACAAGCAGTGATTCATTTTGCAATTTAAACATCCTTACCTCAGGGAACGGCTTTTGCAGGTGGTTCCATGCAAGCAGTTTCATGTAGGCATGATTCAGAACCGAGACTGGAGATATTGATCCAGTTGTCGCTTCGGCAGCAATATTGGTAGTCTCCACTGCGTGCAAAGCCATCAGGTCATCGGCTGCTTCTTGTAGCCACTGGCTAACAAATTCCAGAGAATCTACAGCAGGAGAGAACATTTCTTTTTATCAGCAAAAAATGACATACAAGAAATAAATTACAAAATGACATAGTTACACAGCTGAAAAGAGACATGCGTCCATCAGGTTCAGCCTTCCGCATGTCTGCTTTTGCCGTAGATCCAAAAGTAAAAAAAATAAAAAATAAAAAAAGTTTGAAGCATTTACAATTTTGCAACAGACTGGGGGTAAATTCCCTCTTGACCCCAGAATGGCAGTCAGATCTCTCCTTGGATCAAGAAGCTATTACCCTACAGTTTTAAAAATTATATCCCTGAATATTAGGTTTTTGCAATTATGCATCCAGTTGCTGTTTAAACATCTATACAGATAAAACCAACTCTTCAGGCAGATAATTCCATATCTGTATTGTTCTTACTGAAAAAATAATGTATCCTCTGCCTTAGACTAAATCTCCTTTCTTCCAGTCTAAATGCATGACCTCGTGTCCTATGTATAGTCCTGTTTATGAACAGATTTCCACACAATGGTTTGTATTGGCCCCGGATATATTTGTATAATGCCATCATATTCCCTCTGAGGCCGTTTTTCTAAACTAAAGAGATTTAGATAAATTCATGTTATATTTGAACTATTGATAAAATACATGAAAATTGTAGTTCAACTAAACAGAAATGCATGCACTCTACAGATCAGTGATTTTATAAAGCTTAGTCTTAATGCAAAGACAGAAAATAATCAGTCCTGACTCCTGTGTCATGTTCCTTTAATAAGAAAATATTTAAAGTGATGATCTATTAAGCTTGTCCTTTGTGGCAAGAATCATTTGTTTGCATGTTGGTGTAATATGTGAAAACGATATGTTGAACTTAAAGGGAGACTCCAGACCCCTAAAGCACTTTAGCTTGCTGAAACACTTTATGTGTGAAGAGTGTGTCATATTTTTTTTATTTCTGGAAAAGTGCAGATTTCAATAGAAATTTACACTTTTGTAAATCATACTGGTTACACCTCTCTGGCTTTTCAAGCAGACAACGGGAAACATTACTTCCTGGTTTGGTTAGTTTATTTGCACTAAACTGAAGAGGTAGCAATTGCCCAGTCCACCTGCCTTGCAAAGGCTTCTCATTGAGCTGCATTGGGAAGTTTGTGATTGGACAGTCACAGAAAGTCTGGGCGGGGTTAGAAGGGGATGGCTTGCAAAGGCTGCAGACAACAAAATCAGCAATGTTTATTTATTTTGTATTTGGGCAGTGGAGTGTCCCTTTTATAAAAGAAGAGTTTTCATATCAATTACAGAATCAATGCCTCACTGTTTACTAACAATCTGGCCCTTGTTGAATCATTTAGCAGCATTAATACTGGTAATGGCTTACATATATTAATACATACTTTCCATTTAACAAATCATGAAAACAATCACTAAAATAAAATAAATACGATGTAAAAAATAAATATATATAGATATAGAAATTTTATTTTTACTTGTATTTTTCTCAAAGAATTCCTGGAACTTTTTCTGCTCATAGTCCACGGATTGTTGCATCAAATGTGGCCGAATACTGCTTATGGCAAAGTTTGCCATGTCGAGTTTCATCAGGTCCAAAACGGAAAATATTGCCCTAAACAACAGAAAAAGCCATAATTCATCAACCCACCATGTCCGTAAGGATTAAAACAATATGTATGACATACATCATGCAAATTAATCTTATGCCACGTTTCATTGAAAGGCAGGTCTAGGCTGTGTAAAAATCCAAGGTGGCCAATCTTTGAAAGCCAACACAGAAATTACAAAACGTTTACATTTCCAATTATTGCAATATATATACATTTAGGCAGACAAGACTAGAGAAATATCGAGTTAATCGGTGGACTAATATAAAGAGGTGAATAGTCACAAAATCGTGTTGCAGAGTATAATAAACCAAAGAAATAATTGTCACATCCAAGAGTGACAAATATTATTACAGGAACAGCTAATCAAATTGTAATAGGCCTGGTAATTCAATACATAGCGTTATCACATATGCCTGAGAAAGCCTCAAAAAGCTCCCTCTGGTGGTCATTTATGGTTATAACCATAAGATAAATTGGCTTTTCAATTATTTTCCTAGTATTACTAAGTATAAAGTAAGGAAGTGTGGAACGTGTACTCTAGAGGGGTGATGAAATAATCATTGGAATTCTGCAATTCATGAGGCTAATTTTTTACTCCTATAACAAGATTTTTAGACTACCGGTGTTCTCTCCCCCTTTAACCACTCATATTGTTCCATTTTTGTCTTTCTTTCTATCAAACATTCTCTTTGGCATATATTAAACCATTATTTTTAATGTTACAGTTTATGATTTCATTATATTTAAATAGAAAGAGTCTAGCACTCCTCAACCTTAGTGGACAGGTACGGTCCATGGTAATGGAGAAATCCAGTAATATCTACATTTTTATATTAGAGAAAAAAGGCCACGATTTATTAGGGATTTTTGTTTTTGTAATAATTTGATATTTTTATATATTGATTTTTTTTTTTTTTTTTTTTAAAGGGACACTATAGTCACCTGAACAACTTCAGCTTAATGAAGCAGTTTTGGTGTATAGAACATGCCCCTGCAGCCTCACTGCTCAATCCTCTGCCATTTAGGAGTTAAATCCCTTTCTTTATGAACCCTAGTCACACCTCCCTGCATGTGACTTGCACAGCCTTCCATAAACACTTCCTGTAAAGAGAGCCCTATTTAGGCTTTATTTATTGCAAGTTCTGTTTAATTAAGATTTGTCTATCCCCTGCTATGTTAATAGCTTGCTAGACCCTGCAAGAGCCTCCTGTATTTGATTAAAGTTCAATTGAGAGATTGAGATACAATTATTTAAGGTAAAAAAAAAATCTGTTTGAAAGTGAAAACAGTTTTTTTTTTCCATGCAGGCTCGGTCAATCATAGCCAGGGGAGGTGTGGCTAGGGCTGCATAAACAGAAACAAAGTGATTTAACTCCTAAATGACAGTGAATTGAGCAGTGAAATTGCAGGGGAATGATCTATACACTAAAACTGCTTTATTTAGCTAAAGTAATTTAGGTGACTATTAATATATATATTTTTTTATATTTTAATACGTTGACCAAAGCTGATCCAACTATTGCAATCATGGCCTAAGTATTCAAAAAAATAAAAAATAAAATAAACATACCTTACAGAAATTACGTGCCAAAAGTATTAGATCCCTTGTGAAATAATTTTATTATTTTAGACGACAACGGTTAATACCTGAACAAAGGGATGGCATCTTTGATGTCTTTTAGTTTCCTGACCTCCTCATCCCGAGCTGGAGCACATAATGTCCCCATCATCCCGATGGTAAATTCAGCTAACCTAGGGATGTTTAAAGCTCCATTCTCCGCTTCTTGCTTAATTAATTCCAAATCTAGAACCTCGTTTATTTGATTTCTCAAACGATTGTGACCAGGCAACAGGAAGGAAAGCAGACTCTAAAGGCAACAAATCATAAATAAAATTTATGAGTAAAACTGCAAGTTCATAATGTCCCTAATTACTCAAATAAAACTGCATAATTTCCAAATGTCCCTATTATTGAAGGACAGTCCCTATTTTGGGCTCATATACATCTGTCCCTCTTTTCTAGGAGCTGCACATTAATAGTGTACAAAAATATAACAGAATTTCACGGTACTAAAATACACAGTAATAAGTGTTTTAACTACAACAGATGTGTTTAGAAATGTAGAGATTATTGGCACTAGGCAGGGGTGTCAGGATGTACTAAGACCCAACACGCAGCACTTAAGTTAACAGGCAAACTAAACAAAATCTTAATAATATTAAAGCGTATTAACGGTTCTTAGAGTGGCCGGACTTAACGCTATGTAGAATAAATACATAAATAAATTAACCCTTCTCTCCTAATAGATCATAGAACTGACCTTACTAGCACACTCAAGATAAGTTAAAAATAATTTATTATAAAATACAGACAAATATAAAAAGAAAACAATCTCTATTGCATATAATATGTCTATTACAAATTGCTAAATGAAAGCCATGTAAAAAGTCCAGACCTTATTCGAATGCTCGGCGTCCCGAGTCAGCAAAAAATATGTTGTGCTGAAAAAATATATCAAATAATAGTCCTCTTTGTAGTACAAGTAATGGCTGGTGTTGGTGGGAGTCAGACCTCTCCAGACGCGTTTCTCCGCTTCGGCGGCTTTCTCAATGGATGAGGTCTGTATCGTTGTGTTCGCTTATATAGCAATTTGCCGGTACACATTTGATCACAGCAGATTACTAACAAAAATGAGTGTTGCAAAAGTAAACTAACTTCTATGTAACCAAATAGTTGAATTATATCAAAACTTGATAACTCAAGAATGTTACTATTTCTTATGATCGGCACATTAAATTGCTATTCTTTATTTACTTTCGTTACCACAGTAACGCCTGCCTGAGCAGGTTCAAATGTAACTGCCGTTTTCATCTTGTTAGATAGAGAGTGAAAAGATAGGAAAGAAATACATTGCAAAAGATATTTATATTAGAATAGGGATCTCTCATTTAATCTACTACTTTGCTTATTTGAGTAAAAATGATTGCTATATTGCAACTTGGATCGATATTAATGATATACAAAATTATTAAGGTAATCTCAAAGTCTTAATGTTAATACTTATACTGACACTGCTAGGTATGAATTCATTTGAGATTCTAGACCCCACATGGTGTTAACAATACATAGCATACAAAGATCTTCATGTATTATTCTTTAAGGACCTTTCTTAAGTGGTTCGTAAAAATAGACCACATATTGATTTTTAAAGGGACAAAAAATAAATAAATATATATAAAAAAAATGAATTTAAAGGGGAAATTTATGCCCAAAAATGGCATAGCTCAAACTCAGCATTTAATCCCTTGGGCTGCAACGTATCTAGTTGATATATCCATTTCATCTCAGTAATGCTCAGTTGTTTGGTGTGATCTCCTCCTCTCCAGTTTTTATTCACTTTACATATCCCCTTAAAGTTCAAAAGGCTCATATCCGAATTGTGTTGTTGTTTAAAATGGGCTGAGACTGAGTGTTGCATATAGCCTTTCTTTATATTCAGCATATGTTCTCTAATTCTAACATACAGTTGCCTCTTTGTTCTTCCTACATATTGGAGCCCGCATGGGCACTCCAATACATATATCACATTAGTACTTTGGCAGGTGATATGTTCTTTTATTTTAAAAGATTCCATCTTTCTCTTGCAGTTCTTTTTAGTGACTTCAAATACTCCTTTTGTTTGTTTGTACTTGCTCTCTTTGCATGCAATGCAGTCCAAGCAATAGAAGAAACCATTCTTCTTTGTTGTAATTGGGGCGTTTCTTCCTTTTAGATGTTTATTAGTTATTTTTCTTCTTAGATTCGGTGCACCCCTAAAAATAATCTTAGGTCTTTCCGGTAAGCTACTAGCCAGAATTTTGTCTTTTTTCAGTAGATGCCAGTGTCTTGTAAGTATCCTTTTTAATTGTAGATTTTCTTTATTATAGTTCAAAATGATTGCTGGGAATTCTTCTCCTACTTTTGTTGCTCGTAGTTTATCCTTATTTTTCAAGAGATTGATACGATCTAAATTGTCGACTCTACATAGTGCCTCCTCTATTTTATTATATTGGTAGTTTTTCGACAAGAATGTTTTCTTTACTATTTCCGCTTGTTCTCTGTAGACGTCAGAGTCTGTGCAATTGCGTCTCAGGCGTCTAAATTCATTGTAAGGTACGTTCTTGAGCCACATCGGTAGGTAACAGCTCTCTTTAAGAATGAAGCTGTTCACGTCTACTTCTTTAAAGTGCATTTTCCTTTTAACTGTGCCAGAATCTACATAAATGATAAGGTCAAGGAATTCTACCTGTGTTTTACTACAGGTGGTGTTCAGTTTAACTCCACAGGTATTCTTGTTCACATATCCGAAGAACTTTTGCAGGTCTTCCATTTCACCTTCCCATATAAAGAAAACATCATTGATGTATCTTTTGTATCTGTGTGTGTTCTTATTCCAGGGATGTTCATTCCAGATGTAATTATCCTCCCAATCTCCCATGAACAGGTTGGCGAAACTAGGGGCAAATTTCGTCCCCATAGCCGTTCCCTTCTTCTGGAGGTAAAACTGATCTTCAAACAGAAAATAATTGTTCTTCAAAATGAAAGCAATCCCTTCTATTATGAATGAGATTTGAGTGTCTTCTAGTTCTCCATATTTCCTTAATGAATTACTCACGGAGTCACAGCCTTGTTGGTGGTCAATAATCATATATAACGAAGTCACATCTGTAGATACTAGAATATAGTCGTCTTGCCAAGAGATGGAATCTAGTTCCTTAATCATCTGTGTCGTGTCCTTAAGATGTGACTTTACCTTAGACACATATGGTTGCAAGAATGTATCTATATACTGTGACAGATTTGATGTGATCGAGTTGATCCCTGATATTATTGGCCGGCCAGGTGGTGCTCTCAGATCTTTATGGATCTTAGGTAAAAAATCTTAGGTAAAAAGTGAAAAAGAATCACTACTCAAAGAATAACTTAACAAGCAAAGAGAGAGAAGCAATAAAGGATCTAACTAATAATGAAAAGATCTGCATTAAACCAGCTGATAAAGGGGGGGGGGGAGTAGTTATCATGTCGAGTGAATACTACTTAAAAGAAGCTACCAGATTATTAGAAGAACCCGAAACATACGGGAAATTATCGAATGACCCATTGAATGGAATAAAGAACAAACTCAAAATTATGCTGGATAATGCTAGAGACATTGGAATCTTGAAAGAGTCCGAATATAGATTTATTTTTATTCCCTTTCCAAGAACCACTGGTTAGTCGAGTGCACATTCCTAGATGCCACAAAGCATCAAGAGAAAAATAAAAATAAAAAATAAAAATAATAATAATACAGTCTACCATCACTTTATCTATCTATTAATTATAATCTATTTTATACTTTCCCTCTCCTCCTCTTCCTTCTCCATCCCCTCCTCCTCTCCTCCACCCAGACCTCTCTGGCATCATGCCTCTCATACTGTGTTCTTTTATTTCTAGTAACTAAATATATTACTCTTTATACATGAACCATTGCTTTTAGTATGATTTCTAACCTATTTCCATCACCACTTAATATTTAGTAAATTCTTAGTGCTGTGATCAGAAAACCATTAATAAATCATTATATATTTCAAATAATCCCTAGTGTTTCAACTTTCCACTCCGTAAATAACATACTATACCTATCTATATTTTCCTACCCTTAGTTACGCCTATTCGTTCACAATCAATTTCCTATATAGCATTTATAGACTTAAATTCTCCTATCATCTAACACCCATTACAAAAATTAAACCTAAAGATTATCATACTATAGCTATAGTTGGAGTTGTCGATGCTAAAAGTCTCAATGTTTAACTTAGCTTTCAAATAACTCATCTTAAATCCAAAATTTATATACGGACTATCGATTTAAGGTCAATTGTAACATCAGAGACCCTTCTCAACCTTCCTAAACTGTCAGTAATTCTGTAACAGTACCTTGTGGTCCTAGTGAATTGTGTATTACTTATTCCTTCGGTAATAATATTACATTATATACAAAATCTAACAGATTGTCAATTCTTCAATTATTGACTTACAGCCTCTCAATACTGGGAACACAGAAAACATTAATCTCCCCTTTAAATAATAATATTTCCTGAGTGGTCCGCCTTTCTAAACAATTAAATATCCTAATTTAAGTGATTACCTGGTCCTAGTTTCAAATTATTTGTGTAAGATCAATTTCCTTATATCTGTGTTACAATTAATCCCTCTATATAAATTTTTGACCCTATTTCCCAGTGCCTATTTGGTATATCAAGTGACCAGAGTTGGGAAGAATCCCTGCATGTGACCTCAGTCACAAGTCCTTCATCAAAACATTAGTATTTCTGTGAATAGTGTCCTTTTTCATCAATACTCCCTCTCATCGTTTTTCTTGTATTATTATTTCTTCTTTGGCTACCACTTGGGCCGGAGGAAAAAAGGGAGAGAATGGGAAAAAAGAAAAAAAAAAGGAAAAAAGAAGGATTATATCCCTTATATTATACAGCTTCTCTCCTCCGTCCTTTGTCTCCATCTACTGAATAATTCAAAATTCTGCTCTCTAAACCATTTCGAGATTGCTGTAACATCCGAAAAAGAGTAGGACCTTGCGTCATGAGAAACAATAATTTTACAAGGATAACGCCATGAATATCGAATATTCTTCTGTCGTAGAATCTTTGTGTAAATTGCAAACGTTTTCTTTTGGCCCTGGTATGGTATGAAATATCCGGAAAAATCATATTGTTGCTATGTGGATCATTCAATCTAATAAGTCTTGTTCTTTCATTTTATATGACGAACAGCAGATCATCTCTGGGCTCACTTTGGGCCACAAAATCTGGTTTCATAACTCTGTGGCATCTTTCAAGAGAATTTAATGAATTTGTCATTTGGATGCTGAATTGTGAAAAAAATCTCCATTATGTAGTCTTGCAATTTATCACTATTAGTAGATTCTGGGATACCCCTGATTCTAAGATTGTTGCGTCGAGAACGATCTTCAAGATCTGCAATTATAAATTCCAATTCTGCTATTCTTTGATTTGCCTTCCTCATGGTGTCTTCTGATGAGACTTGCTGGTATTCCAGCGATTCTAGTTTTTCTTCATTCAGCTTAAGTTTTTTTTTCCATCTGTGATAGCTCCATTTTAAATTCCATAAGGCCTTCATGGATCTCATTTTTAATCTCATCTAGTTGTCATTCAAAACAGGTCTCAAGGTACATATGTAATTCATCAGAGCTATATTCTTTTGAACTCGATTTTGTGGGCATACTCTTTGGAGACAGATTATCTGACTCTTTAAATGATTGAGATGAGGAGTCTGAAACGTTCTGATGGTCTATTTCCTGTTTCTGTGTATGCAGCGGAACGGGAAAGGAAAGCCTCCTGTCTGTCTTACTTTCTTGTTTCTTTTCTCTGTCCCTCTTCGTAAGCGGTTTGTTATCTTGACCTTTCCTTTTAGCCATATTGAAAAAAAAAAATGAAAAAAAAAGGAAAAGATTTTCTCTTGCTCCTTTAGTCCAAGTTCACTTGGTCCTTCACAGCATTAAGCAACTTATTGTATCCTTTAGTCCAAGTTCACTTGGTCCTTTATACCTTGCGCCGTTATTATAACATTCGCTTTCATAAGCCCTTTTCTGCTGAAGCCATTATATCATATGTGTTGTACTTGAAAATTATATTTTTCAGATGCCTTTCTTTTTTAATCCTTCATATTATTGTAACCTGCCATTTGCACCCCCAACCGGAAGTTGCTGAAATCCACTTGCGAACAAGAACTTAATTGTGTCAGTTGGGCAGATATTACTTTTCTTATTTGATTTTATTAATGCCTCTTTAATTTTTCTCTTTTTTCTCCCCTTTTTTAAATTATCTTTTTCTCAATCCATTTTTGTTCTTCCTCTCTTACCAATATTTGTGCCACAAAATCAACATGCCTCCAGAGTAGTACCCACTCTGTATATATTGTGGGTCTTGGTGCCTTAATAATACTTATTATGGGGTACTTATTATGGAGTATAAGCCGAGTTTTTCAGCACATTTTTTGTGCTGAAAAACCCCAACTTGGCTTATACTCGAGTCAATAGTCTGTATTATGGCAATTTGCATTGCCATAATACAGACTGGGGGCTGTGGGGGCTGCAGAGAGATGTTACTTACCTTTCCTGCAGCTCCTGTCAGCTCTCTCCTCCTCCGCCGGTCCGTTCAGCACCTCGGTCAGCTCCCAGTGTAAATCTCGCGAGATTTACACTGTGAGCTGACAGAAGAGCTGAACAGACCGGCGGAGGAGGAGAGAGCTGACAGGAGCTGCAGGAAAGGTAAGTAACATCTCTCTGCAGCCCCCACAGCCCCAGTCTGTATTATGGCAATGCAAATTGCCATAATACAGACTATTGACTCGAGTATAAGCCGAGTTGGGGTTTTTCAGCACAAAAAATGTGCTGAAAAACTCGGCTTATACTCGAGTATATACGGTAATTGAAATGGGTATATATTTGTTTTTTGTTAAGTTGCCTAATAATTATGCACAGTAATAGTCACCTGCACACACAGATATCCCCCTAAAATAGCTATAACTAAAAACAAACTAAAAACTACTTCCAAAAATATTCAGCTTTGATATTAATGAGTTTTTTGGGTTCATTGAGAACATGGTTGTTGTTCAATAATAAAATTAATCCTCAAAAATACAACTTGCCTAATAATTCTGCACTCCCTGTATTATCACTGCACTCCTTGGTAGGTTTCAAAAAAATACTGTATGTAACAGATTTACGATATATATAAAAATATCTTGTGCAGAACTAAACAGATAGCTGACATACAATATATATATATAAATATTTAGTACACCACCTGCTGCATAACTAGAAAATAAACCGTTGTACTACTATAATAGGTACCATATTATATACGGTCCCTTGTTACTAACAAACTAACAGCTAACTAGTTTTGTATTGAAGCAAAAGGAAAGAATGAGAACGGACAAAAAGCTTCGAGTAACTCAGTAGCTTGCCCTTCGATGGGTTCCATTGCTAAAAATGCAAAAATTCTGTGTTCCACTCCCTGGCATTCTCTGTGTTTTCTCCCGGTTTTATACGTTTATAGATCCTCGGGGAGATCGCTTTTCTTTAGACAGGAATTGTAGGTTTTAGGCTCACCCACTTTTTATGAATATCTGTCTCTTTTTGGACTATTTACACCCAATGTGGCCATCTTCACCTACTGTTCCAGTATATCAATCATCTTTTGTAAAAATTAAGTAATTGTCTTGTTTATCTTTTGTACAGTGCTGG
Source organism: Pelobates fuscus (assembly GCF_036172605.1). Classification (NCBI taxonomy): domain Eukaryota; kingdom Metazoa; phylum Chordata; class Amphibia; order Anura; family Pelobatidae; genus Pelobates; species Pelobates fuscus. The sequence continues at coordinate 128,931,141 of NC_086328.1, forward strand.
GAATATGTTGGAGATACATAAAATGTCAGGATCCCGCGGGCGGCTGCGAGTGGAGGCTGCAGTCCGCTCGCGGCACTCACCCTCCAGCCATCCGTGGTCTCCTTCCCGGCGTACACTCGGCGGGCGGCATCCTCCCAGCCTCGGATGCCGCCCGCGTCTTCCTCTCTGTCCCCCAGCGGCAGCATGCATGACGCTGCACGCTGGGAGATCGCCCAGTTTTATAAACGCCAGCCACCTGACCCGGCGTTAAAGGCACAGTGCCTCAATCACAGTGGGAGGTATAGATATCTCCCACGTGTGATTGGATAATTTCCAATCAGAATTAACAATCAGAATTAATCTAGGGGTTTAAATACTTACCTTTCCTGTCTCTCTCTGCCCTGTTGTGGTCTTTGCTTTCTAGTATTGCTGTTCTACTTCTCTCTGGTTACGTACTCTCTGGCTTGTTTATCCGACCCTGTGACTTTCTCCTACCCTTTGACCTCGGCTTGTCTCTCGTTATTCTGTCTTCTGGTTCCCCTTACTCGGCTTGTCTCCTGACTATTCTGTGTGTGCTTAGCCCGGCCACTCTAAGGTCCGGTACTGCACCTTTTCTGTGTGTGTGTTAGCGTGTTTTGGTTCCCGGAATCGTGACAATAAATAACTGTAAGTGTAATTCTCTTATGCTCTGTCGATATTCTCTTATGCTCTGTCGATATCCCTTTACTGCTCACTTAGGGCAAGGAAATGACTCTAAAATGTCAGCCAATGTTCCTGGAGTGTAAATGACATGTACCCCATGCAAGTAAGACATCATCATAATTGTATTATTACAGAATCAAAGATTAAATTATTGTGTCTAACCTCTTTTATTTCTCCCAAAAGAATAATGGCATGATCATACACTGGGGGTTCTTCTTTGAACTGGGCCTCCAAGCAATCCCAGAATGCTTTGTGCAAAATGTCCCGGACTCTCTTCTGCAAACTATGCAAAAAATACAACAAAAGTTTAATAAGATAAACAGGAAAGCCAAAACATCACATATGTGTCTGCAATAAACGACCACTGAACAGTAATCGGTAAGCCTGATCACGTTTCTCGTTAAACAAATATAATGGGAGGGGAGAATAACATTAACTAAGATGGGTGAAAAAAAAAAAAATGAATTGAGCTCTTTATATTGTGTAGTGACGTTACCACTCATTAACAAGCAGCAGACCTTTTGTGTAGCACTGCTTCGGTAGTGCGTTAAGTCTTTCATTAACGCACCCCAATCTACTCAGCGCACTGGACATTCGAAGCACAGAAATATGTACTGAACGGATACCTTAAACTATTGGTAAGATTTATAATAATAAAGTGTTTCAAACTGTTTCAAACAAAAAAAATGGGGGGCAAATTTTAAAAGTGGCGTAAATACAGGGAGAATCAATAGAATGATCCTGCCGATTCCATTAATCTCGATGGCGTTTTTGAAATACGTCCAATGAAATCGAAACCTTTGCGCAGGACAGAGATAAGCTTAGCTTGCGGTTAACTCATAAAGTCTTGTGTGTAGAGGCAATCATAAATATGAGGAATCTTTCGAATGGAGCTCTTTATTAGAATCTGCATATTGACCTCAGCTCACTCCACATCCTTGACTTGCGCTTTGTGTATTTATATTGTACTATACATAATGTTTTGTGCTAGTTAGTGAAGGAAGAGTGTACGTGTGTGTGTTTGTTTTTTCTTCCTGCTTGTTTCCTGGATTTTAGCCAGTTAAGATAATTTGCCAGTTTTTGTAATTCTGTCTCCTGACTATTCTTTAGTCTCTGACCTGTTTTGATCCTTTAACTTCTTTTCAAATATGGCTAGTTACTTCCTTCTCAAGGCCATTCATTTTTTGTAACATCCCAAGTTTCCGTCTGCAGATTACATTTCAGTATTTTTGAATGCTCAATAGGTGGTATTGTTCTACAACCAGAAATCTAATCTCCCTTTTATCCCCACAGTTACCATAGAAATACATTTTATATGCTTTCGTTAACTGTAGAATTTGAAACTTGCATGTATTAGATTTTGGTTTTATTTTATAGTTCGTTTTATGCTTTCCTCTTTTTCCGATTGATTGACAGTAGGGGGTCTGCATAGCTTGTCTATATGTGTTTATCTACCAACAATAACAACAGTATATGGAACACAAATATAGAAACACTGTATTTGTTATTGTGTGTTTCGACTGAACCCGTCTAGTGTATTTTATATAACAGGAGTTTACTTGCAGTAACAATATTAAGGAAAACACTTTCTGGATCCTATTACCCAATTCTTGCTTTTTTTTCTAGTTTTTAGGGAGAATGAGGTTAACCAACAGTCTGCACATTTACAGCTAGTGAATTAGTCACCACTACTGTCTGCGCACAATTTTTCTGAACGTTGGAAGGCATGGGATTAAATGAAGACCAAGCAATGTTCAATAAATTTGACTTACATGAAAACATTCAGATTAGTGATTTCATTCTCATTGAAATGTTGTCATTCCGGTTGAATTGTTTCCATTTAATACCGGAAGGTAAGGATACAAACTGAAAGGTGTTATTGTCAGCCTTAGTATAAGTTTGCCTTTTTTTATTATTGTGAACATACTGGGAGTTTCCCATTTTTACATCCTACTGTACGTGGGTAGGCAGTGCATGCTTGGCCTCCGAATCTCTGGAGTTCGATGGAACAGATTCTTGGCAAACATTCCAACTCACCTGTCATCAGGAAGTTCCACAGGTTTGATCTGGAACCCTTCAGAAACAATAATCTCATGAGCCAAAGCCATGTTCGTAACTCCTTTAGCTGCTTCCATGAGTTCTCGCTCGGTCACAAGCCGAGGTGGACTCTCTGCATGGGAACAAGCAACAGGGTCAATACAGAAAACACGTGCAGGGAACGTGCAACAGGTACTTGTAGGGAAAGGAAATAAAAGACGTTCGTAGGGGCAGATATGCATGGAAGAACTATTTAATCTGTTATATTCCAATTAAATATAAGATAATGAAACAGACTTTATATTCCAATTACATATTTAATTATTACTATAGAGTATTATGGAGATGGTCATCGAAGGCTTAACACTTCCATGAAAATAAAGGTAAAACAATCAATAAAAACTAAAGTTTTATTACAAGGAGTTAAAAAATATCATCTTTGTTCAAAGTTAAAAATGTCAATCTGATCTGCATTAAAATCAGTCTTTTTTTTAATAATAAAATATATTATGAAAGTGCCAAGCTTCACCAATGTGTCCCTATAATGGAGCTGTACTCATAAATGCACAGGGTCACGAATTGATATTAGCTGTGAGGAATGGACAGAATTACTGAAAATGGTTCATATAAATATCCAATAGTTAAACCCGTCTGAGATCCACTACAAACTGTTAAAGAAATGGTACCTAGGTTGTCTAGGATCTACCCCAATGTCTCGGATAAATGTTGGAGATGCCTGGCTCATAGAGGAGATTTCATGCATATATGGTGGGAATGTCATCCTATCCGATTTTTTTGGAACATGATTCCCATTAAAATTCAAACTTTACTTTCTAAAAACGATTGATTTCCATCCTAGACTTTTGTTATTACAATTAAACATTTAAAAACATTTTGGGTTCAGCTTCAACTATGGTGATACACATTTTGGCTGCCAGAAGCTTCAAGATGGTTTTAGCCCATTGCTGGCATCAGGTTAAAGTTCACCTTATCTATCAAATTAAGATGGAGATGGGCATCAAACAATGTGTACAAAAAATGGTTGGAGCAAGTTGAGAAACTATAGGTCAGTGGTCCTTACCCATGACATCGAGCGGCAAACTGCTTTCCCTTTCTTTTTCAACCTCTGAACTGACTTAGATGGGTACCCCAGACCCCCTCTCCACCTCCACAAGGAGTTTCGGTTTGTTTGTGGGTGGTTTTTTTTTTGTCTCTAATATTAATGAATATTAAGTCAATATAACATTTATAGTTTTAGGTCATTAAATGTATGTACAACATGAAAACTAATAAAGATTATAAATTTAACCCCTTAAGGACACATGACATGTCTGACACGTCATGATTCCATTTTATTCCAGAAGTTTGGTCCTTAAGGGGTTAAAAAACAAAAAAGCACAGGGTCACTACAGTGTTTATAGTGGTCCACAGGAATGGATACATAGGTCCCAGTGCTCTCCTGAGATTAGTGGTCCCATATTGCACATTGCCAGTGGCATTTTGACATCTGCTTTCGTTGGACGATGTCACTCACTGTGCGCTATGGAAAATAACATGATCTGACCATTGTAATAATGGATAGATCATGATATATAGATTATATATATTTTTTTTTAATTTATTTTTTTATAAAATCAACAATAAATGATGACATGACTTGATATTGGGAATGGGTAATCTATCTACAGACTAAATAAGGCAACTGGCTCCTATTTGTAATAAATGTAAAATCTAAATCTCTAGTTTGGAAAGATGGTGCCTAAGAAGGGATATGATAGCATTATACAAATATATTCGGGGCCAATACAAACCATTTTCTGGAAATCTTTTCATACACCGGACTTTACATAGGACACAAGGTCACGCATTTAGACTGGAAGAAAGGAAATTTAGTCTATATCAAAGAAAAGGGCTATTTTTTACAGTAAGAAAAATAAGGATGTGGAATTCTCCATCTGAATAGGTGGTTTTATCAAAGTGTATACAGGTGTTTTAACAGCAGTTGGATAAATACTTGAAAAAGCATAATATACAGGGAAATCATTTCTAATTAGTGGGGTAATAGCTTTGTGATTAAGGAGATATTGGACTGCCATTCTAGGGTCAAGAAGGATTTTTTCCCCTAGGGTCTCTTTTCAGCTACGTAACAAAAAATAAAAATTCAATTCTAGATTTTTAAAATGAAACTAAAATTAACAATGTACGTAGTTGGGAAGCGTATACTCACGCTGGACTGCAATCTCCCGGTGAGGGCTGGGAGTGCTTTGGCGAATTCTCTTTTGGTGAGATTCCTGCATAGGACCAGAGTGGTCACTTTGTTTACTTTCGCCAGAAGCTTCATCTTTGGGGCAAGCCTGGTCTCGATCTAGAGGCATGGTCCTGCAAATTCTTCAATGAATGCAGAATGAAACACGGCAAATTAATGCAATGGACACTTTTCTTAAAAGAAAAAAAAAAAAAGTAAATAAATAAAGTAATCTCTACTCCATGGCAAATAAAAAAAATCCTTAATACAGAGGTTTAAAATTAAATATGAAAGAATCACAGTTTTGAATGACATACTTAAAGGGACACCAACGCCATCACCCAGACCAAGTCATCTCAATGGTTTAAAGGGTATTGCCAATTCCCTGGATTGTGTGCAATATGAGTATTTATGCTCTATATTTAACAAATATTGGTTTCTGGAATCTGAAAATAAAATATAGAAATCCCCACCAGTCTATTTACTTCTGTTTTGGACCTGTGTGCCTTCATCTTGGCACTCTGACAATCATTGTTATAATCTCTGCCCTTTTCTGTCATTGAAAAAATGAAACCATGTTTTAATTTCTCCTCCAATGCAATGTTTGCCCTGGCTATGACGGGTCGGAACCAGATTGTGGGTCAATTGCTTAAATCTTTTATATTCATTTAAATAAAAAAATGTAAAGAAAAATATCACATAAAAAAAGGGTTTAACAGAAGTTATAGGTAATTTTAAACTTAATTTATTCAATTGGTGTAATTATCTATAAAGTGATTGTTCCCCTTTTAAACGAAAAACATTTAAGGAAATCTTAAATCCTATTTAATTTCAAATCTCAGAATTCCTAATATGCAAAATCAAATACCACGTTATCTGTATATTTTCGATTGCTTTTTTTCACTGCATAATTTTTTCATAACAGTACAAAATGAACCTTGTACAGCACTCTGGAACTTGTTGGTGCTCTAAAAATAATAGGAAGAACAACAGAGGTATAAAATTATCAAAATCTTGCCACAGTTCAATGCAGTGAGTAGAACACACGCAAGTCATTGAAACATTTTTGTATATGAACATTGACTGTTGGAGGAAGTTACACACAGAATAGACAGCTAGATCATGAGGGCAGACCGTTATGTGCGGATCGAAACTGGGGAACCGGCTAGATTGGGGTTGGGGGCATTGCCAGTTTGGGGGAGATACAGCAGAGAAATGAGACCACAATATGAAATGATTATTTAGCAATCCTGTTATCCTATAAGAGATCACTTCATATAGATACTGTAGTTCAAATTGTGAGTTACTGTAGAAAGTGTAGGTAACAATTCAGATTGCAGAGCCGAGAGGACGGGAACCTCAAGAGCTCCTGCACCAAGCTACTCTAAAATTTAAATTTCACGACCCAAAAGTGACTAATCGGGCCACAAAGGCCAGCAACTGAAAGGGAACACTAAGCACGGCAGAATGACACCCCATAAGCGGCACTACAAGCTATACTTACCGGTCAGGTGTCCGGGGCCTACTCACATGGCGAGCGCAGGAGGGACGGCCGCTCTCCCACCGCCGCAACTAGCTGCCTCGGAGGCTAAGGGCCCTTGTCTCCCCCGCGCCCCACCATGGACCGGCGGGGGTCATCCCGGTCCACCCACCTACGGGGAGCACTCACCTCGGGAGCACTCTAAAGCGCATTGGCCAAGAGGCCAATCCAAAATGGCCGACGGCAGAGAGGCTAATTCGAAGGCAACAGACTGCCGACGAATGGGCAGCGGCCTTCCGTGCTAAATTTGACGCCGTTTGCCAGAACTTTTGCAAGCGATTAGGAGAGAAAAACCTACCTTCTGCACCGACACCGCATATATGAGCACCTCCCTGTGTGCGGCCGAGGCGCTCAACCAAGGCTGCAATACCACAGAAGCGGTTAACTGGCACTACAGCTCGGCTGAAGCCACAGTCAAGAGGGCCCCCAAAGACCCCCCTCCACCCGAAAGGGACACCAAAGTCCTGAGGTGACACGCCTGGGGGGGGGGTCGAGGTTCCCAACCACCCACCATGTACCCAGCCAACAACCACAGCCAGGATAGGAGACAACTCAACTGAACAAACCTCGCATGCACAAGGCCCAGCACCAGCCGCAGACCAACAAAAAGGCGCAGGGGGATACCACTGCACCTCCCGACCACAAGCGGTACCTGCCAAAAGCCGGAGTGGGATGAATCCCCTATCTGGAAACCCAGAGACTGAGACCCACACCCACGGAGGATACAATATGGTTATATGATTTGACTTTTATATCGCATGCCTCTCTTATATGCAACACCGATGCATAAGTGAAATCTTTTCATTCTGCGGGCAGACCGCATCACACTTACCCACATACCTACAACACTAAGTGAACATCACCCACAGGAGCTAACTGCCCTACACAACAGTTGCCTTGCAGCTTTTATGTTTTATCACTAACGAGTAGAGTCTACCCCGCTGTTTCACCATCGCTTACTGACATAGGTCTATTGTACCCACGTTTCAATATAAGCCTACAAAATGTGTCTAGCGTGTACCAACATGATCTTTAAAAAAAAAGTGCAGTTCTCTAGTGCCAAAATGTGAATTTCAATGATTAAGATATGCGTGCTGTTACAAGCAGTACACAAGCTTGTAATTTTCATGCACAGAAAAAATAAAGAATTTAAAAAAAAAAAAATTCAGATTGCCACGTACTTTCTGTACAGTTTGGTTGCGATCAATATATGTATAACCATTTTCTTCAATGCTCCTTGTTTGGCATCTGGGAACTTGTATAGTTATTAAATCTCAGAAAGACCAACAAGGAGAATCCACAATAAAGCTAGTAGGTTTTCACATTTTTATTTATGTTTTTGATATGCTTGTGATTTTTTTTATAAAGCTTGTTTGAAAAAAATATACCACAGTATACATCAACACCAGTGAGACATCAAATACAGTGTAATTTACAAAGATAATCAGACCCAACACTGATAACATATTCCTGACTGTCTAAGTGACGTCTCTGGCCCCAATAGAAATTGTGACTTTTATAAACTGTCAAAAAAAAACCAAAAGAAACAACGTATAAAAAAATCTGAATTGCTGGAGTGTTCCTTTAAGGAGGAAGCGCCTCTAGTGATGGTCTCTGAGAGCCGCTAGATGCTTGTTCCTTGCTAATTCCGATTATATTTCAAGTATATATGCACCAAAAACCACTACATTTAACCCCTTAAGGACCAAACTTCTGGAATAAAAGGGAATCATGACATGTCACACATGTCATGTGTCCTTAAGGGGTTAAAGGACTGGCTGAGTATTTGGGGAGTTGGGTTCTATCAAAATCTATTGATTTCCTTCTAGACAGCCCAGCCTTACAGTCTGTGCGAGGGATAAAAATCTAAAATTACTCCTCCATTATGATATATTCATGTCGAAGCCCAGACAGTCTGAAATGCACAGTGCCTACTAATATGAAAAGGATTTTATCAGAGCTACATGGATGGATTGGACTGGCTGTGATGGATATAAAAGTACATTATACAAGGTAGCAGACAGTTCATTTAGGAAAGCACTTGGACACAAAATATTAGTAATTCCCGGCAGTTGGTTAATAATTTAGTATCGGCTCATTATAAAATGCAGGTGTTCATGTATGTGCAAAGAATGCCCTAACAGAGTTATTTCACCAGGGAAGCTTTCAAGACTCAATAAGATGTCATCACAAGTCACTACAGGGAATATATGCAGGTCTTAACACGGACCAGTCTTAAAATGATTCTACACAAAACACATGGAAAGGTTGGATCACTGATTGACACACATATGTAGGACAGAGCACTGTAGGTGCATAGACACTGAGGCTGGTCAGTGTCATACCGCCCAACATTTCAAATGGACAAACAGGGACACTTTAATTTTAGGGGTGCGAGTGGGGATGTGGCCAGAGGCTGTTCTGATTTTTTTTTTTTTGTAATTCTTTATTTTGGTAGTGCAAGTGAGTACAAAGAAGCGTTCAGTGTCATGACGACGTCTGCATGCAAATAAATTGTTGACATACGATAACATCGGTATGGCATACTGTATGTTACATTTGCACAATTTTTTAAGGTAAAAGATTACAAGAGTACAAATGTGGACGATCCAAGTCAAGCAGTTCTAGCTAGTGATCAGGAGTACTTTCCATCCATTCTAAACATGGCTGAGTAGGAATGTGCCAAGGTAGCTGGTGAGAGCATACAATGAGGAACATGTTATCTTATATCCAATTATAGTGTAACAAGGTAATGAATCCTTTGGTGCCCTCAGGTAATGGCTATTAAAAAATGAGCATAAAAACACCTGCTCCATGAGAGTCTGGGGGTCAAAGGAAGAATGATTCCCAAACCCGGGTGCTAAGAGGGTGCACTGCTTTTCCTGAGGATTTGTGGTGTACTAGAGAATATAACAAGGCTGGGGATACAGATTTTGTCCAGAAAGGAGTATAGTGATAAACTATAAGAAAAGAAATCGGGAACAAAAACAAACTCAAAGAGTGAAGGCGTCCACCCCCAGAGAAAGAGCCCTTGCTGTTTTGTATGCGTTCATGTGCGGGGTGTTAGAGTGTCTGCGTTACGTGTTGGGAGGCCCTCCTGCCTAAGTACCCTTGCTTCAGAGTCCCTTACAGTGTGTGGGGGAGTGGCACCATTCACCATAAACGTAAAAGTGAAATGTGAAACAACATAAACATTAAACTTGCAAAGGTGTGTGAGCATGTGCAAGTTACTAAGTCTCGTTCCCCTCCGGGAATAAAGGGAGTGATGCTGTCGACATCCCAAACTCGTCGTGAACGTGTTTCCGGATCTGGCGCCGGAAGGCCTACGGCTTGTAGAAATTTCGACCCCTCTGAAGGGTTTGCGGCTTTGTAGGTCTTCCCATCCTTGGTGCACACAAGGGATCTTGGGTAAGTCCATCTGTAGGGGAGGCCAGCTGTTTGTAGAGGTTGCGTGATGGGGCGCATTGATTTTCACCACAATAGTGTGGCCTTGCTTAGATCCTGGTAGAAGGTAAGTGAATGAGTCTCAAATAGGAATGGGGTTTTCCCCCGCTTCGCCTGTAGCAGCCTTTGTTTGTCCGCATAGGACCGGCAGCAGAATATAATGTCCCCAGGAACGTTATTCAGCGTTTGCAGGAATGTTGCAATGCGGTAAAGTCCATCATATGCGAACTGTTTAGCATGTTTGGCTGGAGGGATAGATGCAATAAGTCGCCTGATGAGATGTGGTAATTCATCATTGGAGTCATCCACATCCCGAATTTTGACGGTCTTTTATGGCTCTTGTCTTCTAGTGTATCCATTCTGGCAGCTGGTAGGGAGTGGGAATGTTGCAGATGCTGTATTGATTCCCCTTGAGTTGTCATGCCTTGCCTCAGGTCAGCAGTGTCCTCCTAGATGCTCGGAGGCGTTCTGTGACTGCTTGTAATTAAATTGTAAAGAATATGTCCTGGAAGTGTGCCAGTAAGTCATGTATATTCTGCTTTGTCATAGGTGTTTCTGCTCCAGTTCGTGGGATTTGCGGCCCTTCATGGGTTCCGGTTGTTCCCTAGGTGGGCTGGCTGTGAGTGGTACCGGGTCAAAGTCGCCCGGTCCCAAAGGGTAATGTGCGGCAGCCGCAGGATTCCAGCGCGGTAGGCCAGAGGCACTCTGCGATGGGTTTTGGTGCACGAGGCATATAAAATAAAAAAAAAAGGCATCTACAGGTCCGGTGTACTGTCCCCAGCACTTCTATCGCTGTTGGGGCCCTGGATGTCGGGCGGTTCGTAAGTTGGGGCAATAATTTGCTTCAGTATTGGGGAGCTTGGGGAAATGGCATCTGCTCCTGAACGCTGCCGGCTCTGCCCCGTTCTGAGATATTTTAAGTGACTTACTAATAAAAATTTATGGAACTAAAATATAATTTAGAAGAACAATGTTTTTAAAAGGGAGGGACAGCAGGATGTGGGCCCAAATTAGGGACTGTCCCTCGTAAATAGGGACACTTTGGAGATACGCAATGTGTCTGCATTATGAACCTGCCAGCACAAATGCCTCTATAGAAAGGGAACATATATCTGACACTCCTACACTGTCATTGCTATAATATGGCATTTAAAAGGTCAATGACAGCTGAGTTCCCCTTTTAATGAAGCAATCAATTTTAAGGACCAGTAACTAATTGTACTGTGATGTTTTAACGGCCTTCCTGGCACACATTCACCAAACAGAAAGCTGTAGGGAGTTCGCAGGAGAATTGGGAAAATGTGAGACAGAAAAAGTTTAAATTATAACAAAAAATTTTTTTAAAAATTGGTCTTTAATTTCTTTCAAGTTGTGGCCTGGATCATAATCTATTATTTGATCATTATCTACACATTAACAGCTGCATTGAAGCTGCCGTGATCACAACAGATTTCATCAACACTTTTCTCACAAACAGTTTTACAATGGTAATCATAGTTACAAAAGTTCTGCAAACTGAAGGGTTTCTAAATCACTTCAACGAGGACTCTGACAATTTATCCTGGAATTTACCCAAAATGAGTCTGTGATACATTTAATAGAAACTACATTAGGAACATTATAATAATAATAATAATAATAATAATAATAATAATAATAATGTAATATGAAAGTTAGCACAAGTAAACAGTGGGCTAGAAGGGAAGAGATGTGTATGTTTTCAGGAAAGTACTTCCATCATTATAAATATGAAAAGGAAAAGCAACCAAAGCCTCAATTTAATATTTAATAAGCTTTCCAAATTATTTCATATTTTTAGATAAGCTTTTAAAATATATTTTTTTATTAAAATATAAAAAAAAACATAATCAGTATATCAAAAACTATGAAAATATTACACAATTAAGATATAATTTTCATAATGACATTTTAAAAGTTTATCCAACAATATTAAACTGAGGCCCAAGTCCGCAATGAGTTGTTCTTTTAGATAATATTTTATTTTAGTGAATTTATAGAGAATGGACAGCAGTGAAGTAGGATAATTGTGGTTCATACTGGATATCCCACAGTAGTCAGTTCAACAGAGACATTGCACAAAAGGTATTTACATATATGGATAGAAACAGAGAGAATACAATAAAAGGGGTTATTCAGAAAGCTGCCAAAAGGTCATCAAAAACAGACAATTCAGAAAACACTCTTTTAGGCTAAATTCTTGAACTTACTGCTTAGTAAATAAACCCTTAGGGAAAAGACATGAAATGAAAGTCAGATAGAAATTGGGGGCTGGATTCCTAAAGATATATTTACAGGAAGCAGAAGCACATTCTAGCACATCAATCAATAAAAGCAATAGTAATTACAGCATTAGAATAGTGGGGCTGATTCCAACACCTTCACATCGTGTTTACATTCATTCACCTCTCAGTGAAACAATGTTACCAGGAAAACATCAACAAACAACAACACTCACCAATGGAGGGCAGGATAGGATGGAGCAGCTGATTTGAAGGTTTCCCAGAGCAGTATATTCTGTATATCAGGCAGTCTATGTGTGCATTGTTAACCCAGAGCAGTATATTCTGTATATCAGGCAGTCTATGTGTGCATTGTTACCCCAGAGCAGTATATTCTGTATAGCAGGCTGTCTATGTGTGCATTGTTACCCAGTGCAGTATATTCTGTATAATAGGCTGTCTATGTGTGCATTGTTACCCCCAGAGCAGTATATTCTGTATACCAGGCTGTCTATGTGTGCATTGTTACCCCAGAGCAGTATGTATACCAGGCTGGCTATGTGTGCATTGTTACCCCAGAGCAGTATATTCTGTATAGCAGGCAGTCTATGTGTGCATTGTCACCCCAGAGCAGTATATTCTGTATAACAGGCTGTCTATGTGTGCATTGTCACCCCAGAGCAGTATATTCTGTATAGCAGGCTGGCTATGTGTGCATTGTCACCCAGGGCTGCCCAGAGCAGTATATTCTGTATACCAGGCTGTCTATGTGTGCATTGTCACCCTGTCACCCAGGGCTGCTCACCCAATCACAGGAATAAGTAAGAGATATAATGTTGCAAATCATTCAAGGAACAACCAAGGCTGTATTTACGGAAGTGCAAACGAGGCATGCCGGGAAATGTAGTTCAGTGGCAAGGTGGAGATTGACTGATTTATTTATTTATTTATTTATTTTGCAAGCAGTCAGTAGAGGCTGTGATGAATCAGGGATCCATTTCTATTTGGGGGGGGGGGGGTCTGCAGGGCGTTCACAACCTCCCCTTGGCAGAGAAGGGGTTGGTTCACATTGATGAGTCTTGTTTTTACTGGAATCATTCCATATGGGAGCTAAAAATAATAATTAGAATGAAATATGAGAGCTGCCTTGGGTTACAGGCTATTCTGTACCATAGAGTAATACTTTATATAATAATCAGTATTAACAATCAGAATTTGGAAGGATTCATACAAACCATAACCACCACAACCAAGTCATCCTATCTGAAGTGGTTATGGTGCAAAGACAATGTCCCTGCAAGTTTTTATTGTATTTATTTTTATAATTTAAGAGAGAAATAATGCATGCTATCACTAGACACAAAAATGTAAAACATTGATATTACCAATACAGGAAGACAGTAATACAACTGGTTGGTTGATAGCCCAAGAGACATCTGTACACACAGAGGTTTAGGTCTGTCTCTCTGGGCTGTGACCCAATGTTCATGGGGGGGATACGGGGAGATGTCCATGGGTTAAGGTCTTGGAGGAGGTACAGTGATGGGTTAAGGAGCTGGGAGGTACAGTGATGGGTTAAGGTCCTGGAGGAGGTACAGTGATGGGTTAAGGTGCTGGGAGGTACAGTGATGGGTTAAGGTCCTGGAGGAGGTACAGTGATGGGTTAAGGTGCTGAGCGGTACAGTGATGGGTTAAGGTCCTGGGAGGTACAGTGATGGGTTAAGGTGCTGAGAGGTACAGTGATGGGTTAAGGTGCTGGGAGGTACAGTGATGGGTTAAGGTCCTGGGAGGTACAGTGATGGGTTAAGGTGCTGGGAGGTACAGTGATGGGTTAAGGTCCTGGGAGATACAGTGACGGGTTAAGGAGCTGGGAGGTACAGTGATGGGTTAAGGTGCTGGGAGGTACAGTGATGTTCCCGCCCGTTATGTATATTGTAACCCTTACCTGCCATCCGTGGTTGGGTGGATGAGGGAAGCCAATGGCATGTTCCTCCAATATCAATATATATTATCTAGAACCAACTGCCCATGGATGGGGCAAGGGAGAAACAGTGGCAGTAACCCCATATTTTATTATAGAGCCCCCACACACCACCCCTTGGGTTGGTGATGGACTGTAACATATATACATAACTTAAGGAATCACCAAAGCAGATGGTCAAATAAAATAAATATGATAAAGGGTTACTTCAAGTATCAAAACCACTACAGCAGTGTTAACTAACAATTTTATTCATATTTTATTTGACTAAAACTAGTAAAATCTAAAACAATTCAGATGACTAAAATAAGACTAAAACTAAAATGGCTTTTTAGTCAAAAGACTATGACTAAAACTGAATTAAAATTTGCCGCCAAAAATAGCACTGGCGGGTAAGACACATGGGGGAAGGAGGAAGGAAATGAGACACGTGGGGGGATGAGCGAATGAGACACATGGGGTGCTGGGAGATTGAAACACATTGGGGGCTGGGAGAATGAGACACCTGGAGGGACTGGGAAAGATGAACACATAGAGCGGCTTGGGGGAATGAGACACTTGGGGGAGATGAGATGCATGGAGGGGCTACGGGGGACACAACTAACATAAAGGGCCTGGGGAAGAAAGCAACAAGGTGCTGGGGGGAAGAGACCCACAAATGGGGCAATGGAGAAAAATAGACACACAGAGGGACTTGATGGGGGGCAAAGAGCCAGAGAGGGGTTGGGGAAGGGGCAAAAGAGACAGATATAGGCTTTAACTAAACCCATTGGATTTTAGTCGTGTCGATTAATATCTACTGGAGATTTAGTCAACTGAAACTAGACTACAACTAGAACAATTCAGATGACTAAAATATAACTAATAGTAAAATGGCTTTTTAGTCAAAAGACTGACTAAAAATGAACACTGCATTACAGCCTTCTGGCTCAGTTTTGCGGTAATGGGGCAAACTGTTTGGAATGGTTTGCCCTCTTACCTGGGTCCCTACCGAGCGTAGAGGGTCTTATTTGGCCAGTAACGCTATTTCTGCATATCTGCATGATCCGAGATTGATCCCTTCGGTCATTCATTGGCTGAGAGCATCAGCTGACCGCTCTCAGTCAATGAGTGCAATTCTGTGCATTGGAATAATGACATCAAATTTATTTATTTATAAAATATTTTACCAGGATGGATACTTTGAGATTTCTCTCGTTTTCAAGTGTGTCCTGGGTCTTTCTCCACAAAACATTGCATTGTTACAATAGGATACAATATTCCAAAAAATACATTATACAAACTACCGTGTTTCTCCGAAAATAAGACCGGGTCTTATATTAATTTTAGTCACACAAAACACACTAGGGCTTATTTTCAGGGTAGGGCTTATTTATTTACGGTACCGGTATGTACATTGAACCCCCCCTTTAATTAATCCACCCCCCTTTAATTAATCCACCCCCTCTAATTAATCCACCCCCCCTTTAATAAATCCACCCCCTCTAATAAATCCACCCCCTCTAATTAATCCACCCCCTCTAATTAATCCACCACCCCTTTAATTAATCCACCACCCCTTTAATTAATCCACCACCCCTTTAATTAATCCACCACCCCTTTAATTAATCCACCCCCTTTAATTAATCCACCCCCTTTAATTAATTCACCCTCCCTCTAATTAATCCACCCCCTCTAATTAATCCACCCCATCTAATTAATCCACACACCCCCTCTAATCCACACCCCCCTCTAATTAATCCACACCCCCCTCTAATTAATCCACCCCCTCTAATTAATCCACACCCCCCTCTAATTAATCCACACCCCCCTCTAATTAATCCACCCCCCTTTAATTAATCCACCCTCCCTTTAATTAATTCACCCCCCCTTTAATTAATTCACCCCCCCTTTAATTAATTCACCCCCCCCCCTTTAATTAATTCACCCCCCCCCTTTAATTAATTAAGTCCCAGACATAAAATACCGGTATCTACTCACAGTTCAAAGAGTCCGACCACTGGGTGCCTCACCGCCCGGAATGGATCCTTCTGCTGAAGATCTGTGAAGGCAGACTGACGGCGCTGCGCATGTCGTCATCACGCTGCGCACGTCGTCATCACGCTGCGCGATGCCGCGGCCCGCAACGCTCCTCCCCCTCCTCATAGAAGAAGGAAGTCCCGCCAAAGGTAAAATGCCTAGGTCTTATTTTCGGGGTAGGGCTTATATTGCAGCCCACCCCGAAAATTCGGCTAGGGCTTATTTTCGGGGTAGGTCCTATTTTCGGGGAAACACGGTATATACATACACACATATATAAATTTAACACATACCCGGTAATAAATATATTCAACCATGACAGGTGCATTCTGTATTGAGGTATATTGCCATAGATCTCTTAAAAGATTTTAGATTGAATGAAGATTTGACTGTGTCCATTAGGTTATTCCATAATTGCGATGCTCTTTAGGAAAAGGAGAATCGAGCCCCTTTATTTGTGTATTGTGGTATGCTAAATATCGTGCTAGTACGGGATCGGAGGTTACAGGAGGTGGGAACAGCCGGGGAGAGCATTCTACTCAGGTAGGATGGGAGCTTCCCAGAAATGCTCTTATGCACAAGGCTGGAAAGATGAAGAGTGCGTTGGGATTCTAGCGACAGCCAGTTTAGCTCTTTTAACATGTCACAGTGGTGGGTAAAGAAATTACATTCTAGTACAAAGCGGCAGAACTAATTATATAACGTATTATGTTTATTAAGGTGGGTTTGCGGTGCGGGTGCATACACCACATCCCCATAATCAATGACCGGCATTAGCATTTGTTGCACTATCTGTTTCCTTACTGTAGGGCTTAGGTAGGATTTGTTTCAGTACAGGGCACCTAGTTTTGGGTAAAGTTTTGAAGAGATTTTTTCAATGTGAAAGTCAAAGGATAGATTGGGGTCTAGCAACATACCTTGATTTTTAAAAGAGCAGACTGCTGGCAGTGTTCCATTTGAATTTGTTCTGATACAATTGTTGATTTTGTAGTTTACGTTATTTAGGTACAGTTCCAAAGATCATTGTAACAGTTTTGTCATGTGTTTAGGAAGAGTTTGTTATCCGCTATCCACTTTTCTACCTCTGTGAGTTGATTTTGGAGCACAGCCTCAAGCTGCGGTAGCTTGGGTTACTAGCGTAGATTACTGTGTCGTCTGCGTACATGTGTACAGTTGAGGATTTGCAGACGTTAGGCAGATCATTTATAAATATTGTGAATATCAGGGGGCTATTTTTAACCACTCTCTTCACAGCACATGTTGAGAAGTTAAAATTATTTTTGGCTTCTCCAAAATTTTTTTAGAAAACAAAATTTCCAAAGGAAGTTTGATTTATAAAAATAATCATTCATCTAAATCGTTTTATTTGTTTAATTTAATTTTTTCAGCTAACAGTTTTTTCTTATATATACAGCTCTAGTATTATTTATCTATTTATAATCCAACGCTGCAAGGGGTGGAGTTATATCTGCAGCAGCAGAGGAGAGGTTAAACTTGCTTGGAGAAACCCTTTAAAATCAATTTGTATCTTACAAGTTTGGTAAATAATTTGTCCAGCCAGCATTCACTCCGAGCAATCCCTGTCAAAATTTGAAAACTACGATCAATATGTTTTGTATTACTGACAAAACTTTGACAGATTACTCCAGCTTCATTAATTCTGGCTCGTCGTCATGTAGGACAAAATTAAAAGAACCTTAAAGGCTTCCTATAGGTTTTCAGAAGGGCGCTCAGCCAGATGCCTTATCTGTATATTGCATATCCGGCCCCTGTTATCAAGGTCTTCTAAGTGTCCCTGTAGGAAAGGTTAAAGGAACTTAACATGTATAGCTTGGAGGAAAGACGAGACAGGGGGGATATGATAGAAACATTTAAATACATAAAGGGAATCAACACAGTAAAGGAGGAGACTATATTTAAAATAAGAAAAACTACCACAACAAGAGGACATAGTCTTAAATTAGAGGGACAAAGTTTTAAAAATAATATTAGGAAGTATTACTTTACTGAGAGGGTAGTGGATGCATGGAATAGCCTTCCAGCTGAAGTGGTAGAGGTTAACACAGTGAGGGAGTTTAGGCATGCGTGGGATAGGCATAAGGCTATCCTAACTATAAGATAAGGCCAGGGACTAATTAAGGTACCGTATATACTCGAGTACAGGGCCGGACTGGGAACAAAATTCGGCCCGGGCATTTTTTTATCAGAGCGGCCCACTAAGAAGGGGGCGGGGCAGAGAGGGTGTGTTTTGTCATCACTAACGACAAACACGCCCCCTTCTCAAAGTGCAGGCCAGGGCAGACCATGCGCAGAGCTCTGCTAAAGATCTCTAGCATGAGAAAAAAGCCCTGTATTTGTTCTGCACAGTGCAAGCAAATTTAATAACATGCTTGCACTGTGTTTCCTTGCAACTTGTCTCTGGTGTCTCTATAAATGGATACCAGGAGACAAAAATGCCAGGAAAGAGTATTGTGCATGTGTTTGGAGCTTGCTTGTGGGATTGTGTGTGTGTATAGTGTGAGCTGATTGTGGTGTGGTATTGTGTAATAAGGTCGGTTTTAGTCGTGTTGTGTTTGTGGTGTAATGTAATGCATATGTGGCTAGGGGCTGTAGAGAATGTGTGTATAGGGGATGTAGCAAGTGTGTGCATACAGGCTATAGTGTGTGTGTGTGGGTGTGTGTATATATGTGATGTAGTGTTTGTAGAGAGTGTGTGTTTAGGGGTGTAGTATGCGTTTGCTTACAAGGAATCTAGTGTGTGTATAGGGGATCCAGAGTGTGTGTGTGTATATATATATATATATATATATATATGTGTGTGTGTATGTTTGGAAGTATTGTGTATGTGTGTTGGGGAGGTTCTGTGTGTATGTGAGGGGTGCAGTATGTGTGTATGATGGATGCTGTGTATGATGTGTGTGAGGGTGCTGAGTGTGATGTGTGTGAGTCCTGAGTGTGATAGTGCTGTGGATAATGTGTGTGAGTGCTGAGGGTAATGCGTGTGAGAGTGCCGAGTGTGATAGTGCTGTGGATGATGTGTGTGAGTGCTGAGGGTAATGCGTGTGAGAGTGCCGAGTGTGATAGTGCTGTGGATGATGTGCGTGAGTGCTGAGTGTGATGTGTGTGAGAGTGCTGTGTATGATGTGTTTTGTGATAGTGCTGAGTGTGATGTGTGTGTGAGTCCTGAGTGTGATGTGTGTGAGAGTGCTGAGTGTGATGTGTGTGTGAGTCCTGAGTGTGATGTGTGTGTGAGTCCTGAGTGTGATGTGTGTGAGAGTGCTGAGTGTGATAGTGCTGTGTATGATGTGCGTGAGTGCTGAGTGTGATGTGTGTGATAGTGCTGTGTATGATGTGTTTTGTGATAGTGCTGAGTGTGATGTGTTTTGTGATAGTGCTGAGTGTGATGTGTGTGTGAGTCCTGAGAGTGCTGTGTGTGAGAGTGCTGAGTGTGATGTGTGTGAGAGTGCTGTGTGTGAAAGTGCTGTGATGGGTTTGAGAGTGCTGTGTGTGATAGTAGTGAGAATGATGGGAGTGAGAGTGCTGTGTGTGATGGGAGTGAGAGTGATGGGAGTGAGAGTGCCGTGTGTGATGGGAGTGAGAGTGCTGGGAGTGAGAGTGCTGGGAGTGAGAGTGATGGGAGTGAGAGTGATGGGAGTGAGAGTGCTGTGTGTGATGGGAGTGAGAGTGATGGGAGTGAGAGTGCTGGGAGTGAGTGATGGGAGTGAGAGTGCTGTGTGTGATGGGAGTGAGAGTGATGGGAGTGAGAGTGCTGTGTGTGATGGGAGTGAGAGTGATGGGAGTGAGAGTGCTGTGTGTGATGGGAGTGAGAGTGATGGGAGTGAGAGTGATGGGAGTGAGAGTGCTGTGTGTGATGGGAGTGAGAGTGATGGGAGTGAGAGTGCTGTGTGTGATGGGAGTGAGAGTGCTGGGAGTGAGTGATGGGAGTGAGAGTGCTGGGAGTGAGTGATGGGAGTGAGAGTGCTGTGTGTGATGGGAGTGAGAGTGATGGGAGTGAGAGTGCTGTGTGTGATGGGAGTGAGAGTGCTGTGTGTGATGGGAGTGAGAGTGATGGGAGTGAGAGTGCTGTGTGTGATGGGAGTGAGAGTGCTGTGTGTGATGGGAGTGAGAGTGCTGTGTGTGATGGGAGTGAGAGTGCTGTGTGTGATGGGAGTGATAGTGCTGTGTGTGCATGTTAGAAGGGATTGAGTGTTGGGGGGGGTAAAATAAAATGTAGCATTATGCCCCCCCTCCCTTCTTACCTGTAGCCTGGGAGGTGGGGGGGTACCGGCACGCTGGTGAGTGGGAGGGGGGGACCGGCACACTGGTATCTTCCCTGGCGGTCCAGTGGGTGAGTGAACTCTAGCCTGCGAGGCTAGAGTTCACTCTCGCGAGATCCGGTCGTTGCCATGGCAACGCGCCGGATCTCGCGAGAGGAACCCGGCGGAGCTGCAAGATAGAGCTCCGCCGGGTCCTCTCCCTCCCCAGCCGCATGTCTCTCCAAGTGGGCCGGTGAGGGAGATCTCTGATCTCCTCACCGGCCCTTCATTGAAAACAGCGGGGCCGGCGCTCGGATAGTGCCGGCCCTGCATAGATCGGCAGGGGAGATCCTGGGACTTCCCCTGCCGGCCTTGGCCCCACGGCCACCGCGGCCCACCGGGCATTTGCCCGGTGTGCCCGATGGCCAGTCCGGGCCTGCTCGAGTATAAGCCGACCCGAATATAAGCCGAGGCCCCTAATTTTACCCCAAAAAACTGGGAAAACGTATTGACTCGAGTGTAAGACTAGGGTGGGAAATGCAGTAGCTACTGGTAAATTTCTCAATAAAATTAGATCCTAAAAAATTATATTAATTGAATATTTATTTACAGTGTGTGTATATAATGAATGCAGTGTGTGTGTGTGTGTATATAATGAATGCAGTGTGTGTGTATGAATGCAGTGTGTATGAATGCAGTGTGTGTGTATGAGTGCAGCGTGTGTGTATGAGTGCAGCGTGTGTGTATGAGTGATGTGTGTGTATGTATGAATGCAGTGTGTATGAGTGCAGTGTGTGTGTATGAGTGCAGCGTGTGTGTATGAGTGCAGTGTATGTATGAATGCAGTGTGTGTATATGAGTGCAGTGTGTGTATGAGTGCAGTGTGTGTATGAATGCAGTGTGTGTGTATGAATGCAGTGTGTGTGTGTATGAGTGCAGTGTGTGTGTGTGTGTAGCTGAGCCTTGGTTGGGGGTGGGCAATTTAATTTAATTTTTTTATTATTTTAATAATGTTTTATTATTATTATTTTTTTAATTTAATTATTATTATTTTTTATTATTTTTTTTAATTTTAGTTAAAAAAAAAATTAGTCCCCCCTCCCTGCTTGATACATGGCAGGGAGGGGGGCTCTCCTTCCCTGGTGGTCCAGTGGCATTGGCAGTTCAGTGGGGGGGGGAAGGGGCTGTCAGAGAGCACTTATCTCTCTTGCAGCTCCTGTCAGCTCCCTTCTCCTCCGCGCCGGTCCGGTCAGCTCCTCTGTCAGCTCACAGTGTAAGTCTCGCGAGAGCCGCACTATGACCCCGCGGCTCTCGCGAGACTTACACTGGGAGCTGACCGAGGTGCTGAACGGATCGCCGCGGCGGAGGAGAGAGCTGACAGGAGCTGCAGGAGAGGTAAGTAAACTCTCTGCAGCCCCCACAGCCCCCTGTCTGTATTATGGCAATGCAAATTGCCATAATACAGACATTGACTCGAGTATAAGCCGAGTTGGGGTTTTTCAGCACAAAAAATGTGCTGAAAAACTCGGCTTATACTCGAGTATATACGGTATTTAGATTTGGGCAGACTAGATGGGCCGAATGGATCTTATCTGCCGTCACATTCTATGTTTCTATGTTTTATTTCAAGTAGAACATGTCCTTGTCAAGTGGTAGCCAACTTGGCCAGTCAGTGCTGGTGAGATCAACGCTGAGATGTTTCTCCCAAATCCACCACATGAGCATTTAGGCCCAAAACCTCAATATAGTGTACGAAGGCTTCCCAGGTCTCAGTTATCAAGTTCAACAGTTACAAAATACTTTGTGATGAACATGGACTGGAAAATGGTTTATGAGTCAAATAGTAACAGCTCGAGGGGGAGCTCGGGGCTTCTTACGTGGGTCCGACTCCCGGAATACACCAGAGACTTTGTAATGTGTTTATCTGTTTCTGTGAGGGATATCAGTCGGATATGCTGATGGTCTGTTTTCTTTTTAATGGCACAAGTGAACAAAAACATTTCAGACCTGAGCGGGGACTAACTGAAGGGCACGCTACTGAGTTCCTCTAAGCTCGTGCCCATTCTCACAGTTCTCATACCATTTTTGTAATTGTCAAGTGGTAGCCAACTCGGCCAGTCAGTGCTGGTGAGATCAATGCTGAGATGTTTCTCCCAAATCCACCACATGAGCATTTAGGCCCAAAACCTCAATATACTGTACGAAGGCTTCCCAGATCTCAGTTATCAAGTTCAACAGTTACAAAATACTTTGTGATGAACATTCCGACTCCCGGAATGCACCAGAGACTTTGTAACATGTTATTACTAGTACAGAAAACAAGTAATATGGGTTGATATTTAGAGAAATGTCTACAACACTTGTAGAACAACGTATTTATTAAAATGTCAGGCTATCGTTATAGGAGAAAATAAGTCTAGATATGTTCTCTCATTGCTGCCTTCTTCGATGTACCCTCCTTAAAGGTGATCCAACAACTGCGGGTTTTACAGGTAGCACTTTCTCTGAAACCAATGAAACAGGACAGAATGTTTGAACAAACAGATTAAACTTTACATGGAATCAAATGATTACTCAATTCAAATGTTATAGTTATATTAGAAATATTTCTCTTTTAACAGCTTTGATGATCTGGGCCTTTCACAGTGATGTTCCTAAAGAATACACAGGCTTCAGACTGCATGTCTCAACATTCCAAATGATTAAACATAGTTACAGTTCTGTCGAGATGTGCAGTTGATGGGGTAATGGGTTGGGATATTCCAGGAATTATTTTTTTTTTTATGCCTTTATGACGTGCATATATAGCTATGAATATATTTAGATGTGTCATTCAAAACAAGAATGTAATATTTTATTAATAAATATTATTAACATGTTTACTATGGCTGAATCACATTTTTCTCTTAAGTTTTGTTATAGAACTTTATGATTCATTGATTCACAGAGAAAAACAATTCTGAATATTCTGATCTCATAGAAGATGATCGAGAATATAAAGTTATCATAACGAGAAACTCCACTTCCCCCCAAAAAATCATTGTATAGTAGATATACCCTCAAAAAAACTAAGCATGCTTTTAATTATGCATTATTTTTGTCACTTGGGTTATCTCTAAAAACAATTTGTAAAAGCAGATCTCTTGTTTAAAGACTTTACAAGCCCTCCCCTTCCAACCCCGCCCAGACTTTCTGCGGCTGTCCAATCACACACTTCATGATGCAGCTCAATGAGAAGTCTTTGCAAGGTAGGTGACATGGGAAATTTCTGCCTCTCGAATTTAGCTCCACCGAGCTAACCAAACCAGGAAGTAACAGGTCTGTCTGATGGAAAGGTTAATTTATAAAAGTGCCAATTTCTATTGTGTGAAATGAAAAAAAAGGACACACTCTTCACACATAATGCATTTCAGCAAACTGAAGCGCTTAGGCATCTGGTGTGTCCCTTTAAATAAGGGATCTCAAACTCTGGGACCCTAAGCTACTGATGGACTACAACTTCCAGAATTATTTCAATGCAGAAGCGGCCATAGAATCGTAGCGATTGTAGTTAGCAACATGGAAGGGCGAGATTGAGATATCTGTCCTAACTGAAATGTGCTTCTTGGTTCTCACTAACCTGGGCTTGTCATTGTATGTAGGATCGTTGAGGACACACAAAGTCATATTCCTTTCAGGGGAAGCTAGCAGTTGAGCTATTTCACGTTGACTACCAGGACTCGGTTTATTTTTGTTTACATTTATTTTTGACATCTGTTGCTATAAAGTTTTATGCCATAGTTTTACAATTGAGATTGATACACTCAGCCCTAGTGCCAAACATTGGCGATATTAGCTTGCTGCCATTTATTTAAAGGGAAAATTATGAACAATTAAATTTTCAGTATTACTAGAATTTAATTTAATCTGAGATGCTCTATAGGCCAAAGGCTTAGCATTTATCACCACGGTCAGCACTGGCATTCTCGCCACCATGTATCTAAAAGGTATACACACATTCCTTTCAACTATTGACTGCAGGAGGGTGAGCTGCATCTTGCTCACCTCTCTATAATTTAAAGGATTAGAGCAAAGCAATTACTAATTTGTAGCAAAACAGGATTAGGCCTGTCATCAACTTCAATGTAACAGAAAACACACCGAGTTGAACGGTGATGGTTAATTTGCAGAAAAGAAAGAAATAAACACACAAACTTTCAATATTCCTTGACTGATCACCTTTACCATCGAAAGCAATTATAGGATCACACTTTGTTTACACAATAAAAGGAGAATTGCTAATAATGTGCAGCTGTTAACACATCATAGAGCCCACCCTAACCATCCCAATGTCAGTGCATGGATGTACTACAACGCCCAGTTTGTGCACCTCTTCTACCTTTGTTCGACCTCATCTCCGTCATGGATTTAAGGGCATCTTCGTTGCAAATAACATCCATATCCTCTGAGGTTTTTTTGACCTTCTCTTCATCCTCGAGGTAATTCTCACATTGTGCATAATAACCCATCACAAACACCTCTCTCCATCCCTTACACTCCATGCCTCCCCCCGCCACTTCCTTCCCTGTTCTATTGTCATCCCTAAAATAATGCTGTCCATCATGTAACATGGTCGTATCTGCCGCACATACTCCATTACTTACAATTATAACTCAACACTTCAGCTACCCAACCCAGATTGCCGTGAAACTTCACATACATTCCCTAGCCTTCACTTGGCAAATGCTATTCCACCTCCTTGGTCTCCCTCAAACCTTCATCCCATTTCAAAGTTCAAGATGTAGACCTACTGCCTTCCAACAAGTATTAACCCCCATTTGAAATATTTAGATTCTAGAGTTTCAAATACTCTTTGATAACGTAACTCATGACATTTACCAGCTAAATGCTATTGTTTAACTAAAAAGTTTAAGAAGTTAAAATGATTTAAAACTGGCTTTATTTTTAAGATTATTGTGAAAGAGCCATGTACAGTTCACACACATATTAAGACTGCAGATGTTCACGACGTGTTTAGCGACAATCTCTTCGAAGACACTCCAGAGACCTGCGCAGCCTGACCAGGAAAGACTTGGACTCCATGCTTGTCAGAGTCTGTGGTTACAAGGTGAAAGCCCTTGGATGGGCCTGGTGCTGCTCTACCACCCCCGTACAAGACTTTACCTATGATACCGAACACTACTCGGTCAGGGAATAGTCTGGCTGCCACTTTTTCCACCTTACTGACAGCCTACCTCTCAGGCGCTGAGCTACTGTCCTTGCTGCAGGCCAGTTTAATTATCTAGTTTATTTGTGGTGAGTGTCTGGTTCCAGTTACTTGAGCGAGTAGTAAGTTCAACTTTATTATTTTCCATTTTCGTTCTGAATATGTTGATGCCTATGTAATTGCTAGTTACACCGAGACTAACATGTTTAGCTCTGGTTCATGAAGCGTTCATACCTTATTTTTATTTATTTCTATAATCTAGCTTGAAAATCTCACTCCAACATGAAGACAAAATACCGTCCATTAGACTGCTCCTACATATTGAGTCATTTCTCATTTAAAAGGGTAAAGGGTTTTTATTGATACTAGCCCGGTCATGGATATATCATACCAGGGATATGCTAATATGTTACCTCGTTTGAATAATGATTTTTATTTAAATGGATACCTTTTAACACATTAAACACACTGCATTTTGTGTCAATATTTTCTGTCTCATAATTTTAAAAAAATAAGTGACCTTTCCCTTTTATTAAGCACAGTTATGTATGGCAATGTGTTGACCTTCTCATGCACAATAAAAGATAGATTATAATGTGTCCACTGTGACCGGTGCATGACTTGTTTTTTTTAGTGCGGTTCGGTATTCCAGTTGTTTAAGTAATCCGAGTTAACCCTTCGAAACTTTGACATTTTGCGTATATTTTTGCCACCTCTGTCCAACTATGAACTTAAACTTCCTGACTCAATATAAATTCTGATTGTCACGCAAAAACACTGCAGGTGTCATTTACTGTACACAAACATTCCTCCAACACATTTGTTTAGTGAGATGAAAGGTCAGACTCTTAGAACCGCATTCCTCGGCTACTTTGTACGTAAATAAATACTCATACCTTCCTGTGTCATACAATACAGCTCCTCTATAGAACACGACTGTAGTACAGTTTATTAGGTTAGAGAGGGCCTTATATAAATCTATTTATACGCACTACAAGGTCGCGTCATATCGGGCTTATCTAAAATCCCCATTTTAAGAAGGGAATCTATAATGTTCTATTTAGAAGACTCCCACGTTTAACAAAGACACTATAAATAATTTTAGAAGCTTTTAATTAATGGGGCACAGAATAAAAACAAAAAAACACAGTTCTAGGGGTGCAGGTTACTTTGTCCTTGGAAAGTGCAGAATGGAAAAAAAAAAATATTGTAATACAATACGTTTAGGAAACCACCACCTTTTATGCTGTTGAAAAGGGGTCTATTGGCATAAGCCCAAATAATGAGGAATTAAAGGCCATAAAGAGATTGTACCGGTTGCCTGGTTTCATCTTATGTGTGAGCCAAAGGGATTACCAAAGATTTCCACAACGTCAAGTCTGCTAAAATTACTTTAACGCCAGCTGACAGGTAATCAATGGGAGGGTCCATAACAGCTTCTGTAGTATTTTAAAAATTACAAAAATGGTGTGAGAATGGGCAAGAGCTTAGAGGAACTCAGAAGCGTGCCCTTCAGTTAGTCCCCGCACAGGTCTGAAATGTTTTTGTTCACTTGTGCCATTAAAAAGTAAACAAACCAGGGGCGGAGCTTGACAGCCAAGCTGAGTGGTCGCACCTCAGCAGAGCTCCTGTCTAAATAGCCTGAAAAACGAGCAAAATCGCTGCAAAACCTGCAAATTCAATGCCTTTACACCCCGGACACTGGGGCTTAATATCCAGACAATGCATAACCGAGCCTGGGACACCAAAATGCGACCGATTCCAGGGGAATACTCAGGAAGCATGGGGGGAGACGGCCGATCCCTCAGCCGACTGCAGCCTGTAACAAAGGAGGTCTCCCCAGAACACTCTCTCCCTCCCCCTCGCCGATGAGGCATATCCCGGCAACCAGAGCATGTGGATCAGGACGGAGAAACCAAGCTCAGCCACCTTGCACCGCCGACTCACGACATGGCAGAGACCACGTGGATCTCAGCATCCAAGCCCAGCTTGCCTCCACTGTCGGAGCGGCTAGACCGCCTATTCAGCGATTTTTGGGCCAAACTCACCAGCCACAGAGACACCCAGACACAAGTCCCACCGGCATTAGCCACAAAGGACCTTTCACAGCAGCCTGCAGCTCCGGTGCGGAACCTGAGAAAGATCGAGACAGCAGAGAAGCCCCAGCGCCCGACTCTTAGACCGCTGGTGAGTTGCCCAAAGCCTCAACGGAGAAGATCTCCAGGGCTGCCCCATCACCACCTCTCACCCACAAAAAGTCCGCTCTAAGAACCAGCCTAGCACACTCAAGCAGGTTCCGTCTCAGAACAGCAACCCTCCGGGTCTAAAGGCACACACAGGACTCCCAAACACTCACCACTCCAAGCCACTAGGAAACCTAGAGGCAGCACAGAGCCAACTCACTGCCCAACGAACGGAGTGTTTGGTCCACTCGCTCCCCCGAGAGGCAGCAAAACATATGGCTGTGACATACCCCTGGCTGGTGTTTGCTGACCGGGACATTTGACAACACAGATGAGTCATTCACCCTATGCCTCATAAAGTCCCTACCTGCTACTAAAGACATTTTCTTGTTCCCCTGAGAAATAGTGTTACTCCCATGCAACTCACACCCTAACCCACTGCAATTCTCTTGTATGCCTATCGACTAACTAGTATAAACATGTGCCAAACTTAACAAAGCACAACCTCTACACACTATAGGGCTAGGCTATGTATAATAACAATGTTCAGCCTGCATAACAATCCATAGCCTCAATAGACTTAGCATGCTCCTACATTCCTGTATTAACCCATAAAACTGTGCAAATAGGACACATAACTGTTTCTCTATGTCTAAGTCTTTAAAGGGACACTCCAGGCACCCAGACCACTTCTGCTAATTTGAGTGGTCTGGGTGCCAACTCCCACTACCCTTAACCCTGCAAGTGTAATTATTGCAGTTTTTCATAAACTGCAATATTTACATTGCAGGGTTAACTCCACCTCTAGTGGCTGTCTATTAGACAGCCACTAGAGGTCACTTCCTGGGTTCTAGCACAGGTTTCCTGTGCTAGAGCGTCGCTGGACGTCCTCACGCTGTGTGAGGACCTCCAGCGTCGCTCAAAACCCCATAGGAAAGCATTGAAATGATTTTTCAATGCTTTCCTATGGGGAGACGTAATGCGCATGCGCGGCATTTCCACGCATGCGCATTAGGTCTCCTCGGCCGGTGAGCAAGATTAGTCTCGCCCACCGGCCAACGTAATCATTAGGAGCGTCGCGGAGGTGGAGACAGCGGCGAGGGACATTGCCGCTGTCCCAGGTAAGTGACTGAAGGGGTTTTCACCCCTTCAGTAACCGGGGATTGGTGGGTGGGAGGGAGAGGGACCCTCCAGTGCCAGAAAAACGGATCGTTTTTCTGGCACTGGAGTTTCCCTTTAATTTGCTATCACTACTAAGCTTACGATATTATCTTGTTTACATAACTACTTAAAAAAAAAAGTGCAATGTCATTAATGCCATGTGATTAAGACTGTATGCAAACTTGACTGTACCAGCTATTGTGGCAGTACAAATTCGCCTGTTACCCTTATGCACGAACAAAAATAAAGAATAAAAGTAAACAAACCATCAGCATATCCGACTGATATCCCTCACAGAAACAGATAAACACATTCACTGACAGACAGCTACTTCGATAAGGACAGATTTAACATTTACTGACAGACACATTTCCCCCCAACATTTACAAATAATTTACTTTTATTTTAATTTAAATCCAGCCTCCCTACCTTTGGGATAACTGGGTGGATTTTCACCTGGGGCCCAGTAGGGCTGCTGGGCAGGCAGGCTTGCAGGATGGAGGGCAGGGGGGGGTGGGTGTGCAAAATAGGTGGCAAAGAAGCTCTTATCCTCCTGCTCAGCTCCCTCACGCTGCTTGGTGATGCCGGGCGCCAGAGTGACATCACATTCTGGCACCCAGTGTCCTATCAGATAAGTATAGCCATCTGATTTCTATATGGACGTCACTTCCAGTGAGTGGAATCAGCTGGATCCTGTGCATGCAGGCTAGCACTCCAGCTGGGGTAGGGAAATCTGATAGAGGCCGAGCATGTCCTAGGACAGGCAACCTTCAGCAATCCACATGTTGTGGACTACATCCCCCATAATTCTGACAAAGCATCATGGGAGTTGTAGACAAAACATCTGGAGTGCCGAAGGTTGCCTATGCCTGTCCTGGGAACTCCTCCACAGCAAGGTCCTGGAAGGTAAGTAAAGCAGTTTTACACTTTCATTCTAGTTGGTGCATTCACTAAGTTTAGGACATGGGACATTTAGGGTTCAAATTAGGGTTAGATTTAGGGGCTTATTTTTGATTTAGTCATTTTTCAAATTAGGGGAATGTCATTAAACTGTCATTTATGTCACCCTTTTAATTTAAACACTTACCTCAAGGGTTAGGGTTAGAAGTGTGAGAGGTTAAAATAGCTTACCAAGCCTTAATTTGAACCCTTAATGTCCCGTGTTCCTAAGCTTCGTGAATGCACCAACTATAAGGAAAATATAAACGCCGTGTTACCTACCTTCCAGGACCTGGCTGTGGAGGAGTTCCCAGGACATGTTCACGGCCTCCATCAGATTTCCCTACCTCAGCTGGAGTGCTAGCACACACGCACAGGCTCCAGCTGATTCCCCTCACCGGAAGTGAAGTCCATGTAGAAATCTGATAGAAAACCGGCATCACTGCGGGCCGCACAAGGGAGCTGAGCAGGAAGAGCTCAGATCAGCGCTCCCTCACCGGCAGTCTGTAAATAAACGGTCTGGGCGCCCTGGGGGGGCTCGAGGGAGGCCAGTCAACTCTTGGGCCCCCATAAGTCAAGGCAAACAAGGAATTTTTAGGGCACTTGGGGCAGCGGCGTTTTTTGCTGCCCCCTGGAAAGTGCTGCCCAAGGCAAATTCCTTGTTAGCATTGCGCAATAAGCCTGTGATTTGATCAAGTGAGAGAGGATGGGGCTAGGAAGACATTGCTGGGAGCTTTGGTGCCGAATCTGAAAAAATTTTATATTTTAACAGTGTTTGGGGTTGTGAAAAATAGAGAAAAAAAAAAAAAACTAGTTTTACAAGGGTAGTAACCCTTTCATGCTCAGATACTTGACAGTGCAACCCAGAAGAATTATAAAAGTGCCAATTTCTCATAGAACCCACACTTTAAGTGCTTTATGGGTTTAGAGTACCCAGCCTCTCACTTTATCAAACCATGTTCCTTAAAAAGATGATCAATTCAAAGCAGGTAAGAGTCAGCACAGTCGCTCAATAACCTTGTAAGAACAGGCGCAGAACTAACTTTATTCGTTAACTGGAATAGAAGTTTACAAAAATATTTTATTAAACATACATTAAACTATACAATATTAACACTTACATTTACAATATAGTACATTACGTATAAACACTTTTCACTTTGTCTCCAAAGTACTGGATGAAGATATCAGGGTGACTTTTGTAGAACTGACCCAATAGACGTTTCTTCTCTTTAGGGGAAAGTCTTGTGTTTTCGTAGATTGTTTTCAGTAATGTCCAAAGCTCAGACTTTGTTGTAGTCTGTACAGTTGAAGCCAACTCTGTTTTGTCCACTTTCTGACAGTAGGTCACGCCTGTATTGGAGGACAATTAGTGTACACATACAAGTGATTTTTAAAAAAACAATTATTGTAAAATTAAACTAAACATTTTTATAGTTCAGTTTGTCATGACGTTTACAGAACATTAGGGGGAAGGTGCAGTTTTACATTAGCAACACCCAATCATCTGGTAAATTGGATTAGGGGACTATTTGGATACGTCCCAACAAGATGTAACATTAAATATTTGACCAAGTAGAGGATACAATTTTAGTAATACCGATCAGACGTTTGCTACCGTAAGGGAAAATCTGTATGACACAAGGAGTTTAATTGCATTTTCTGCAATATGCAGCCACAACAAGACAATGCCTCAAACACAGAGGGTCTCCCAACACTCCGTTAATGTTCGTACCTGTGTCTTTATCGGGATCTCTTCCTTGTTGAATGGACACCAATTTATCACTGACCATCTTGTGCAGGGTCCCAGGGATCTTAAAATGGGAAGGAATATAAAATGAGAAGGCATTCGTGCCATTGTGGGGAGTGTGGCCTGCTTTAACTGATCTTGCTCTTGTCTTTGTGTAAAAAAAAAAAACCAAAAAAAAAAAAAACTAGTGTAGTCACCCAGTCTCTCGTCAGGTACATTTTAGAAGTTTGCTTTTGCTTAAATCCATTTTAAACTAGGAAATGCAGTTTATTTTCACAGATCCAGAAGGGAAGAGGGCCAACGAAAATGCAGTTAATAAATTAAACGTACCTATCCCCTGTAAACGGCATAGAATGAAGACACCTCTGAAATTATGGTTTCAGCCGAGTCATTTACCTTGAAAACATCCTTGTGGTGATCCAACAGGAAAAGAACCAGAAGATCGGATTTTCCTTTGGATAAGGTCTTATGGTTGACGATTGCCTTCGAGAACATTCTTTTCACAGTCATTCGGTTATCACTCTACAAATTGAAATAGAGGAGTAGGTATGCATGCAATAGAGAAAAGATTGTTACAACCTGACATTTCAAACATTGACAAGATCCTGAGCTGTAGACACGTAGCTTGATGCAAACGATCACCTGTCAATTTTAGATTTAGTGATTGCCAAAATCAAAGGCAAGTAGAATTCTAGCTCAAAAACATTTGTAGTTATAAGATTATATATAGTGTTTCTTTATTGTACAAAGCTGTATTCCCAACACTAGTGTCACTGAAGTCTCCCATATGGCAAAAGGTTAAAAAAAAAAAAATATATATATAAAAAAAAAACCACCACACCTTAACACCTACCCGATTCCTGCACGGAGGTCCCTGAGCTGCCTCTATTGCCACTTCCTTTGAATTCAGCTCGAGGGAGTAGCAAGTGCACATGCAGAACGAGTGCCAATCGCATTAGGCCTTCCCCAGAAAAAAACATTGATTCAATGCTTTCCTATGGGGATTTGCAAGACACTGGACAGCCTCATGGAAAGAGACATCCAGTGTCCTTTTACTCTGAGACCGCAGGGGACGCCTCTAGCAGACAGCCACTAGAGACTGTCTTAATGCAGTCATGTTTTCAGCTGTTGTGTTAAAGGGACAGACAAGCACACGTAGACCACTTCAATGAGACAAAGTTACCTGTTTCCTATAGTGTCCCGTTAATTGGCCTGCAAGCCATATTCAGCCCTCTAACTGGTTTGCAAACGGTAAGGCTGACTTCCATGTAGGAAGAGATTTAGAGACGTACATTTACAAAAATGCCTATATATTTTATAAAGTTCCCCTGCAGGGCACAAACTAAAATGACCTAACCCAAAGAATCTGAGAACAGCGTCTAAGCTCATCAAGAGTTCGAAGCAGTAACGTACTCTTGTGTTTTCAACATTCACCCACATGAAATAGTTTAGTGGCATCTCAACCAAGTAAAGAACTCTCCCATCGTACCTCTTCCTGCAGTCTTATCTCAGTCTGTTCTGCAGCGACGGCCATGAAATAGAGAAGGCATCGGAACTCTTCTCGAGTTTGGGAATTCAGCAGTTTTAAGCAAAGTTGCGTCGCTTCGAGAGCCTGATCGTTCTTTCCATTCACTGATAAGAGAATGCACAATCAGATTGTTTCTTTATAGCAATCTAGCTTTTAGAAACCAGTTTCATAGCATGCCCAGTCATGAGACATCCTGCTGTATGAAAAGGCAAACTATTACATTCTGATGTTATATGGAGAGTTTTAAACAAAAGTGGTGTAAACAAATGTTTTAAATCCATAATCTTGTAAATCTTTAACTCAGGGCAGGTATACCCACCCAGCTAAACAGATCTATTTGTCCATCAGCAGGTCTAATCATTATGCTCTAGAACTGCTCATAAAATGGTTCAGAATACAAAGGATTTTCACTTCCTTCATTCCTCAAGGTCTGGAAGGTATTTCCCCACAGAGTTCCATAACCCACTATACTGGTTAATTTGCCTTTAAAACCAGATTCCGACAAAGGGTGACTTCTGCATACTAGGTGCTTTATGTTCAAAGTTTGTCTCGAGTTTGCCATTCTATTCACCCTACACAACCCACATAAATGGCTACAGTCTAGTTCTATAGATCTGTAACATTCAATATCACAGCAGCGGCGTATACACGTTCAAAATCAATTGCCATTTGACAAAATCCAAAAACCGCAAACATTGGATATGGAGAACCACTCGTTATGCTGCCAATAGATTCCTTTACATATCGCTACAAATAGGAGAGCAATCCCAGCCAGAGCCGGTCAGGCAAAACATTTTGGCATTTGTAAAATACCAATTTCAAAAAAGTTTTAAAAAAATTAAACCCAACTCAGTTGGTTTCAAAAAGTGTTTTAGGCCAATGAAGTGTTTATTTTTTTATTATTTGTCTCTCTTTACATACAGCAAGACACCACTATTGCCATTCTAAATATCCATGCTAGAATGTGTGTCAGGAAAGGTCACCTGATACCAGCTTGGCAAGCGCTTCATAAGATACTGTATAACCAACTCAATTGGTTAAAGGTTTACACTTGTTACTTAGGTGACTGAAAACCAAGGCAAGCTATGCATTAAAAAGTGTCACTTGTGACAAACCATCTAGAGGTCATTATGGTAATACATGGCACAGAATTGGTTATCCATATTTCTTACCCAGGAGCTCAGCGATCCCAACGTGTATGTCAAAGAACTGATTGGTAACCAGCGGTTCTCGAATCTGATAGTATCGGCTGATCGTCTCAAACAACCGCAGCTTCCATTTCTCATCTTTGTCCTGATGTTCTGGTAGATTCCGACTGACATCCACCACCATTTGATCAGGCAAAAACTCCAAGCAATCCACAGCAGCAGACACCCACTCGTCAGCTCTAAAAACAGAAACCACAAAGTCAAATGGAGGAGATCGTTTTAATTTTAAAGTGTATTTTGCCAATAGAATTGCTGCAATAATTTTAAAGCGAAAGTGCGAATTATTTTAATTTTTTTTTTAGAATGCAGTGTGTATGAGGTGGGAGGCCGTGTGCGGTAGCGTGTATGAGGTGGGAGGCCGTGGTGTATCCTGGTTTTGTGCTGCCCTAGGCAGGACAAAACTCCGGCACCCCCTCCCCACCCAAACCTTCCCCCTGCCTTCTAAATACACACACTTACTGACAGATACGCATACATTAGCTAACAGACACACTCACTAACAGACAGTGAGTGTGTGTCTGACAGAGACACCCCCCCTAACAGAGACACCCCCCCTAACAGAGACACCCCCCCTAACAGAGACACCCCCCCTAACACTCACATTAACACTTTTTATTTGTTTTTTATTTAACCCCCCCCCCCCAAGCCTCCTTACCTTTGGGAATGCTGGGGGGGTTCTCTATCTCCCTGGGGTCTAGTGGGGCTGCTGGGCAGCGAGGGAGCACTTCGTCTGAGCTGTCTGCTCAGCTCCCTCACGCGCCGCCCGCAGAGTGAGGCTGGGAGCTGGAATATGACGTCATATTCCGGCTCCCAGCCTCACTCTGCGGGCGGCGCGCGAGGGAGCTGAGCAGACAGCTCAGAGGAAGTGCTCCCTCGCCAGCCACCCGCAAGGCTAACAAGACATTTGCTCTGGGCATTTGGGGGCGGCTTTTTTGCCGCCCCCTGGAAAGTGCCACCCAAGGAAAATGCCCTGTTTGCCTCGTGGCTTAAATGTCGCTGGGTGTGAGGCAGTGTGCGATAGCGTGTATGAGGTGGGAGGCAGTGTGTATGAGGTAGGTCTATGTTGTGTGAAGGTGGGAGAGATGTGAAAAATCTGTTTTAATGTCTTCTGACCTTTTATCAGTGGAGGGGGGAACCCAATGCTGCAAGCCCTAGTGGTCCAGTGGTGGCATTTTAACTTTAGCCTGCAGCTCCTCTGGCTGCAGGCTGACTTTCCTGTCCTCCTATGAGCACAGCACTATCAGAGTTGCCATGGTAACTCGCAGCAACGCTCCGACAAGCATGTTCGCGGGATGAACACAGAGCCTCCCAGGCCCTTCCCTCCCTCTGCTGGAACTAAGTGCAAGCAGGCGGGTGAGGGAGGGAGATCTCTGATCTCACCAGCCCAAGAGGGTTTCAGCAAGGCTGGCTCTGCAGGGGCTGGCAGGTGAGATTAAATTATCTCCCCTACACTCCGAAAATTCAGGATGCCAGAAACCTTGCGGTCGGGGCCCTGTACAGCGAGCCAGCAGCTCAGGTTGTCACCGCAGACTTCACATCGGAACCATTTAACATTACAAATGGAATGCGACAGGGCTGTCTGCTCTCCCCACTGTTATATGTATTGGCCCTGGAGCCGCTGGCAGAATCGATCCATACACGGAGTGTCCATAGGAGACAGGGAATACAAAATCAATTTGCGGACGATGTCCTGCTGACACTGACCCAGCCACAAATTTCACTCCCAAACCTCATGGACACTATTAAGGAATATGGCCTCAACTCTTACTATAAATTATATATCACCAAATCCCAGGCCATGGGCATACGAATCCACCTAGATCACCTTAGTAAAACCTTGTTCGATTGGAGGAAGGACCATATTACATTCCTCAGAGTCCTCATACCCCCCCACCTGCCCCACCTGTTCAAATTAAACGTTGCCAAACTAATCGGGACATTCACAGACACTACAAACATGGGAGGGTAAATTTATTTCATGGCTGGGCAGAATGGTAGCAATTAAAATGATGTTACTCCCGAAGCTCCAATACCTCCTACGAACGATCCCCATCCGCCTGCCTGGACAATACCTAACCACAATCCAAAAGATGCTCGTTAAATTCATATGGGCAAACCGTAAGATACAGGTAGCCACCAGACTCCTACAAAAGCCAAAGACAGAGGGCTGGGGTTGCCCAACATCAAAAACTATCACAGAGCCACACTGCTGGCGGCCATAGCAGTGGCCAGCTCAGTGGAAGATCCTCCCCCCAATGGGTGCACATAAAAGCACACTGGGCATGCAAACAAGGGCTGCACCACCTCCTACAGATACCATCCACACTACGCCCAAAATATACAGACATATTACCACTGACGGTGGTGATGCTCAAGACATGGGAGACGTTAGGACCTCACTGGGAGCAGTCGGGACATCCCTGGGTAACATGACTATGGGCGAATGTAGGCATTCCAACCTTTGACCACACCCCATGGGTAGCGGGAGGATGTACACCTTAGACAGGTATGCGAGGGTGACAAAATATTGCCATTCCCTGAGCTACAAGCCAGACACTCATTATCACCTGGACACATATTCCCATACCTCCAACTAAAATCCTTCGTCTGAGGGCCACAAACCCAGACACCACGCATCAGTACCCTGGAACAACTATGCATGTCTGACAAAATACCCCCCAAAAAACATCTCAACTATACAGCCTCCTAACGACCATAGATACAGAAGACCAGGCTGATTTCAAAATCGCCTGGTAGACATAGGTGGCACCATCACGGAATACGACTGGAAACAAGCCTTCCAGGCACACAAAGGACATACCACCTGTGCCGCACACTTAGAGACCATAAGAAAAATCTTATACAGATGGTACATGGTACCAGACAAGCTAGCGAGAATGTACCCGGGAGCCCGGGGGGAATGCAGGAATAGGGGGACAATGTACCATATATGGTGGACATGTCCAATCCTGACCCCTTACTGGTCGATGGTAGAAGAGATAGTGGCTGACACTATAGGCCAACCATACCACTTAACACCAGAACAAGGCATCCTGTTCATGCACCTCACCCTCTGGCACAAACCAGAGAGACAACTGATATTTCAAGTACTTATAGCAGCAGTAACGCTGATAGTCAGACATTGGAAGCAAACACAGGCACC
Organism: Pelobates fuscus; assembly: GCF_036172605.1. NCBI lineage: Eukaryota > Metazoa > Chordata > Amphibia > Anura > Pelobatidae > Pelobates > Pelobates fuscus. The sequence goes on from NC_086328.1 coordinate 128,968,722, forward strand.
ACGCAAACAAGATCTACTAACTCAAATCACACTTAACTGGGAATACGAAAGCATGGCTAACAAATACATAAAGACAAACCACACAGTCGAGGAAGCAAAAACCAAGTGGGCGGAATATACAAAGACATGCGGAACCCTCCGGAAGCCCACCTCAGACACACACGGGTACATAGAAAGTACAGTAAGCTCCATACCTAGGAAACTAGGTAAGATCAAAGGCTGAGGAACAGTCAACGCAACACCCCCAGTGTAAGCCGGGCCACACGAGACAAGCCCATAGAGTAATGCCCAACTAAGACCTGATCTAGAGAGCAAGCAGAGCAGATCAGTGCACAAGTTACCACTAAGGTTCCAGTTTAACCCCCACCCCACCACGGCTTCACCCAAAGCCACAGCCCCACCAAAGGTTACTAGAAAGTATGTATCCAAACTGTACAAGTCATTGGGTAAACAACTGTTTTGTGGGTAACAATACCGCACACCAAAATGGACTCCGCCCTCCTGAGAGGCAGCGATTCTGAACACAAAGACTGTAAACCCTCAATGCTGAACAATGCAAATTGTACACACACACACACACCCCCCCCCCCCCCCTTATACAACTTTGCAAAAATAAAAACTGTCAAATTGAGAAATGATCTCCCCTACCGGCATTGGTCGAGGGCCACCAGGCGTTTTCTGCAGAACCCACCACCACCCACCAAATATCCCAAACCACCCACGCTTTAGAGAGAAAAACAAAAACCACTAAAAGAAAAAACAACGTTGCCAGTAAATTATGCTTTTAGTGGGATTTGTTTTTAAATCATTATCTACAGATTACACCTTTGACACTAGGAATTAGCCATTTTATGGTACCTACTGTGAATCACTGAAAGCTTTGAGGATTTCTCGATCGAGGAAAGTTGTTGTGATAATAAATTCCTCCTTTTTGGATTGTGGAGCTGGCAGGGGCACCGTGACATTTTCCAACAACGCATCCAAAAGCGGGAGGTCTACAAGTTGTAGTAGCCGGCGGATGGTCTGTTCTTGCCAGACTTCACCAAGTACTAGGAGAGAAAGGCAAGAAAGATTATGTACATGGTGACAACTCAATTTATTGTTTATTTTGTGCCAAGCAACATAGGGAATGTACCTGCTACAGACAAACACAAGTCTGATTAATAAAGAAAAATAAAATAAAAAGTCAATGTAATGTGAGTGTTTTGGGACCGTGTTACTTGTTGAACTTGTGAAACGCGTTGGGACTATAGTTGCAAACGTTAACAAGGTTATTCACTAGAGTGAGAATGGTTGGCAATTGCTACAGAATTCACCTAATCTTTGCCACTTTTTTCCTGTGGCTCAGAACGTCCCATCTAGTAAACCGAATCACTGCAAACTCTTAGTTTGCTAAGCCACTGCAAAAGTTACTTTGGCAACTATCCCAGCAGTGTCAGCCAGCAGCAACCGGTCACAGCAAGCATTTTCACCTCGAGGTGCAGGGATTCCTATACAGCCAACATAAAGTGTCTAATTTTTAGACACATTTATTCTAGTTTCAATAAATTTAAAGATATTACAGAGTATTATTGCTGGGGAGCTCTGTTATACATTCAGACAGAGTGAAAAGGGGATTATGGTTCAAAATCAGGACTGTAGTTCCTAAATAGGGACACTTGGAACATATGGAAAAATAACAGGCCTACAATGCCACTATAAAGTATCATTAAATACAGATTGTATCAAGATTTAGGCCATCAGTTCACTAGCATTCATTAATGAAACATTCCATGCTGGCATGCAGAGAGTTAACCCAATTGAAGACAATTCACTGAATTGTAATGGAGAGACCTTTAAGATTTCATTTACGATGCTGAAGCCAAAAAGTTCTTAATAGAAGCCATCTTGCAGACAAGAAACCCATTCACAGTGTCTATGAGACTGTTATTATACTTTATAATGAATGTAAGAATCACAATAGAACAGTAGTGTAAAATATGCTCCGTTCAATAGAACCATTTGTTACTGAACTGGCAACAGATTGTCCTCCAGGGCAAATATTTAAGGTTCTTTAAATTCTGCACATGAACACACCAGAACTTAACTCTTAAATGCTTGCTGAAGGGCTTTATGTATAGCAGAGGTGCCCAAAAGGTAGGACCCCAGTTGTAGAACTACAGCACCCATGACGCTTTGCTTGTCTTTAGAATGGCAAAGCATCATGGAAGCTTTAGTTTTAAAACATCGGGGTTTGTGAACTACCTTTTGGGCACCCCTGATCTAGAGCGTCATGTTTGACCATTTATAAAGAGTGCCGATTTCAGTAGAAAACAACACTTTTATAATTGGGGAGAAACCACTCCCTCGTTCGGTGACAAGCCTGTAATTCACGGCACAGACCTTCAGAGGGTAGGGCTTGCAAAGGCTGCAGACAGCAGATCTGCAGCTTTTGGCAGTTTAAAAAAAAAAAAAAAGCGTGTTTTGGGGTGTATCCACTAAATCAGTGCTTCCCAACCCACTCCTCATGGAACCCCTATCAGTCCTGGATTTAGGGATTACCAAGTTGTGCCTAATTTTTTTTTTTATATAAAAAAAAAAAAAACACACCTTGGACAACCGGGTAATCCCTAAATCCCTGGCTGGTAGGGGTTCCATGAAGACTGGGTTGGGAACCACTGATTTGGGAACCTCAACTGGTAGGGGTTCCTTGAGGACTGTTTTGTGAACCACTGCACTAAATTGATTAAAATATTTAGAAGTGTTCCTTTAAGATGTCATCAGCCATTGGTAGATATTATTCACTGCCAAACTTAGAACAGCGAACATTTAAAGTTTAGTAGTAGTGATGTAAACACCAATATAGACCCAATAAAGCATTACAGGAATACAGAGAGGACCCCCCACCCCACCTTCCAAGCATTTTGACAGTTAACCAACCTGACATTGTGACAATGAACATTGTTCTATGAACATTCTTACCTTGGGGAGGTAGGTTGACTGAGAGATGTAGGTGTGCTGGATCTGCAGGTGTTAAACTCAAGTTATCCCAAAGATCTTCTAAACTCTGCGACTGGAGGGAAGCTGACTGGAATCCTGCCTGTTCATGTCTGATGGATAACACGACATTACAGGTTATGTGACATACAGCAGCAACCGGGGGAGAGACGCAAAGCAAAATAAAATCTAGTTTGCAGTCATGCAACACATGCAAAAAAAACACTTTGCACCAGTTTGCCTTGCAGTGCAGATTTGTATTCAGAAAATACTTGAAATCTTAAATGTTTCTGGTGCGGGCTCCGAGGACCCTGGAAATGTAACAGCCAGTAAAATGTATATATACACACTAACTGAAACAGAGGTTTCTCATTCTGTAAAATTATACACCCTCGCAGAACTAATTGCAAACAAACAGCTGTATTTACTGAATCACAGTTGCTCAAATCTTACATTGAAGTTTCCGTACATTGCTTGGACTTCCCCCCCAGCCAAGTGCAGCAAGTCCACATTGTGCTTATAATAAGGTTCCCAAATATCAGAAGATAGTTTTGGTGGACCAGAGAGACATGAAAGCAGGCAAGACCAGGATAGATCCAAGATACCACAACCAAGTCTATCAGAAGATTTAACAGACCGAGATACAAAGCAGAGTAAAGGAAACTGTATACAACCTGTAGAAAGTAGCAACTTGTGCACACATCTGTACATAGTTCCTTGGACAGCCACTGAGGGGCTTCCTGGATGTGGTCCTGCAAAGATTGCAGGAAGAACAAACAGTCACCTGGCCCTGTATCAAGAAGCTGAACCTTCTCCATAGATGCATTGAGTTAATACATAGCTATGAAGAAATTCCGATTGGTGCGAAACTGGCTATGGTGAAGCAGTGGAATGGCAGAGATTATCAAGTTTAAAGTTCTCAGCTAGGTGAGAAATGACAGCAGAAAGACCAGCTAACCAAGGAATACTAGGTACGTAAAACATTTTATAAGGGGCCCAAATAATCTAAGTTAGAACACTTTAGCGGTCTTTAATGCAAAGGTTTCAACAAAATGGCAGATCATTGGGATCTTTTCTGCAAAAACGTTCTCTCTTCCAAGATGAATAGACTTGGGCTAGAGTCTAAAACTATCCACCTTGAGATCGCTTTAGGTAGATTTCTGGTAACTTGAAAAACCAAGTATTTTCTGCTGGGAACTGAACATCCAATTCTACCCTTTAGGGGTCAATAAATGGAACACTGCATACCCAGGACACGGGCTAAATGCACCTTTTCTGGTTGAACGCCAACATTAAAGCAGGTCATTTAATATAGATTGGCTGGTATTTCTAAGTGAAACATGTAAAAGTCAGGTCTAGTTTGGATCTAACCGTTACAAATCAAGTCATTTAACTGTACTAGTAAACACAAGTGGTTGTCACGTAACAGCCCAGAATTAGCTAGTTCTTGATGCACATTCCTGTGAGTTTATGGCAGACCAGTAGAACTGCCTAAACTGGATCTATACTTCACAAATTGAGAGATAGACCTCATGTAACTGCAGCCAAACTGCTGGAAAATTCTGCACAGCTAAGAAAGAGTGGCAGGGAAGGAATTAGACATTCAACTTGTTAATATAGGGGGACAAAATCCACAAACACTGATCACATGAGATGTTTACAATCAGTCCCCAAGCAGTGGGGAACACAGCAAGTGTATTCTGTGTATATCTGACAGGGTACATTAATAAGGTCTATTCCAATTCAGTGCAGCTCAACAAAAATAAAGATTGATAAATTAAACAGTTAAGCTAGTTAAATAAAAAATAAAAGTTACTATCTGTAGGTCTACAGAGCTGATTGATGAAGGGGGCATGGCAGTTTTAAAGTCTACACACCACAGAATTGGGTAGGGCCCTAAATCCCTCTGTGTGTCCAACTTGTCTATTTACAGACAGGCGTCTGTTAGCCCATCCATTGTACAGCGCTGCGGAATTTGTTGGCGCTTTATAGATAAAACAAAGTGACAGTTTAAATTCAGGCAGACACATTCCGTTTCGGAATCATGACTGATCAATTATGGTTTCTTTCAAATAAGGTCCAGAGGGAGGGATACACCGCACACTTTGTATGTTCTAGAGCAGACCGATTAAACGTTCTATAATGCGCACAGCGCCATTTATCCCAACAGGATTAGGAATACACTCAGTATAGGACAGATGGACAGCTAGGTCAAACTTTCCACCAAATATACTAATCAGAATGTGGGCAACACACCCAGCAGGTTGGAACGCTTTCCAATCATGTAGAAAAAGATACTTTGACGATTAAGTATCTCATTTGCTTTACAAACATGCCACTGTGTAAATGAATGAAGCAGACTGTCTGATGCCCCTATTAACATTACGTAATCCACTCATTCACATGTGCTAAATTTGGATACATTTATTGATGCGCAAAAATAGGCCAGTGTAGTGCAATACACACACACACACACACACACAATATAATACGAATACTGTATTTTGCAGTACACCGATAGGAGCATTTTCCTGTCATTTGGGTCACAGATAGAGAAAATTTACCAATAAAGGATAAAACCGTGAGTTGCAGAAACATAAAATAAAACTACTACTAACGTGAAGGGTGAATAAAATGAACATTTAGTGATGGTCCCCTAGCCATAAATGGTGTCCATCATGAGCGGAATTACAAAACTGACATGCTCAGCCATTGTGTTTCCACTGGTTCGAGATCCAGCTACATTTCAGCTTGAAGTTCCATAATCTGACCCCAAACCAAAGCAAATCTCCAACACCATTAAAACCCCTTAAGGACACATGACGGACATATTCCGTCATGATTCCCTTTTATTCCAGAAGTTGTGTCCTTAAGGGGTTAAGGGCCAGAGGGCCAGCTCTTTAGTAAGGTTCATGAAGGAAACCATCAGAGTAAGTCATGCTTAGGGTATGCATGAAATGCAAGAACATATTTTACATATTTAAGTAACTCTGCAGCAATATTTAGCAAAAGCCAGTGCAGATATAAATAACCAAGATTAACAGGAAGAGTGATAGGGAGTTCCTCGCAAGAAGCAGATGTTACTGTGTGTAGAACGTCATTTCAGTCAGGAACCCCTGTGCACAAACCAACTGGCAAAAACCTATTGCAAGCCATATATAGCGCAGATTATTGGAGTCCCATGAAAATTAGGGCAACTTGCAGGAGAATTTAGCTTCCTTGGGTTAAACAAAGTGTGAAAGGTTTTTACTTTAACATTCGTGTGCCCTTTGCTATCCCTCTCAGAACCTGGCCAAGTTTCCAGCAGCAGATTGATCCAAACAGGAGCAGCAGGCACTGACCTGGCATAGCTCTGTGGAACGCATCGTCCATTTCCTTTTTCCAATGGGCCACTAGGGAGACCCGACACGTTGGTAAACCTGTACAAGCTGCAGCTGCTGTCCTCGAACACCAGCCGTTTCTTCTCTTTTCCGAAGACACAAGACGTTAACACTGACTCGAACACTTTGCAGTCCATCAGAGCTTGGCACACGCGCACTACTTTGGTACGAGGGATTTCAGCATCCCCAAAATACTTCTGTTGAATCAAGTGAGCGAATACAACGTCCACGGCTTCGGAGCCAATAAAACAGTCATGGTGAGACTTTAAGTGGTGTCGTCTTTTCTTCACTTCAACCTGGGTATGCAAGGCATTGATGATACTAGTCCAGATATAAGTGGCTTTGAATGGCTTCTGAGTCAAGCTCGGACCTGTACAGAGTAAAAATAAATTAAAGTTAGAAAAAATATAGAATGCCAACATCCACAGATATATAAAAATACAGTCATAGTTGGACTTTCTCAAGTGCTCTCAAAGGCAAATGTAGAACATAAACTACATTCTGGTAGTTCTGGTAGGCTCCACTAAGATGTTTTGGTGGTGTGTTCCACCGGGGTCACTTGGTTACATTCTGGTCGTGTATGTATTGTACATTGACCATTTCTGAATATGAACTGTATCAAGTGCTCATCACTCATTGCATTGTTTTGCAGATGCCCAAATACAACCAGAACAGAGAGTCCGAGGCCCCTGTGGACACAATGTGAGAAGACATTTTGGTTTTCCCCACATTAACCTCAGTCATGATGCTTACTAGTCAGAGTAACTGATTGAGTAATATTTAGGAGAGGGAATGTAAGCGGTTAGTTTCAGAGAATTGATCATTCGGACGAATGCACCGAATAACCTGTCGAGTTTCATGTTTACCTATGCATGGTTTACTAGCTGTGAGAAGAACTGGAGGAAATGATGCAGCCATTCAGAAACCATCAACTATGACGTTTAGTCAATAAATAAGGTGTTACGAACTGAAATTTTAGACCAAACATTCTTCAGCTGTGCAGTTTGGGCCAAAACTATGCAGTTCCCAACAATGACTAGTTTATTGAATTTACAAGTTTTATAATCTCTTAAATTTTATTGCACTCTAGAATATCAGTTCATCCCATAAACAAATTGTGACCGTGCAGACTCCGCGGTGCAAAGACTCTTTTTAATTCTTTATTTTTACTCAATAGAGATAGCAAGTGCACATCAACTTTAGGGCTTACGCAGAAGCCAACTTGAGTAACATTGTGGAAACATAATACAGATCGACAAGAAAACAATATGTGTCCCATCCCTTGGCAGAAAAACCAGTGGCACCATCTATCAAGGTGTTTTTTTTTTTTTAAGTTACATGATACCCCGTTCTAGAATATTCATCATTCTTCAATTGACACAACAAGTATACAGTCACTTTCAAGCTCATGAAGAGGCCAATTTACTTTACATATCCTTGCATGGGAACATTAGTCAGTGCAAACATTACAAGCCTACTTCGTATCTTAGCTTTGGCACTCGCCGTATGTTGAGGAAACTTATGGTGGATAAAGGTACAAACTAAATAGCCATCATATGTGCTAATCATCATCCTAACTTTGCTACCTTGTTCCTCCGACCGTTTGATCTAGCCTGAGAAAACGATATAAAACAAATTAAGAAGAGAATTGAATGAAGGTAAAAGACAAAGAAATAAAGTTAAGAAGAGTATAATCAAGAAAGAAAAGGCAAAGGAGGGGTGGGGGGGTGGGGTCTGCCATCACTCCGTTGACAGCGAAGTCCCTTCTAGCAGGCAAAGACTTTCTATTTATTAACTTTACAAGTCTAGAATTATTAATCTCCCCAATATATTTTATTAAGAATTGCCATGCACAGATATTTGTTTAATTAATACATAAAGTGAATCAACACAGTAAAGGAGGAGACTATATTTAAAAAAAGAGAAGCTACCACAACAAGAGGACATAGTCTTAAATTAGAGGGGCAAAGGTTTATAAATAATATCAGGAAGTATTACTTTACTGAGAGGGTAGTGGATGCATGGAATAGCCTTCCAGCTGAAGTGGTAGAGGTTAACACAGTAAAGGAGTTTAAGCATGCGTGGGATAGGCATAAGGCTATCCCAACTATAAGATAAGGCCAGGGACTAATGAAAGTATTTAGAAAATTGGGCAGACTAGATGGGCCGAATGGTTCTTATCTGCCGTCACATTCTATGTTTCTATGTAATTAAGAACTAAATGCAATTAAGAGGTTAAAATGCAGAGAGAACTTTGAGCAATATGGCTACAGTTACTAAATCACAATAAAAATGACAATTACAAGAACATTGGACTTCCACGCCTTACAAGGTCATTCAGGTATTGCAATAAATACCTTCGTTCCCATGTGTCCTTGTTTCTGGATTCCTATAACACGTTTTCCCACTAATCTTCATCTGGGCACCAACATTCTTTAGATTGTAACAATTGCTCAAACAAGGTTATCTCGATCTATCAACTAAACGTCACAATTCTTTTGTTTTTTTTGAACTAGGCTTTGATTAGTTCTATATTTTGCCACTGCCCATTCATTAGTACAACAGACAATCTATTCGGAACATTTTGTTCAAACCGATCAAAGGAACAGTTATGCAAGAAAGTGGCCTTTACAACCCAATAAAAAAAGTGATGGATTAGTAGAGCTTTTTATAAAAAGCGCCAACAAATACCCCAGAGCTGTACAATAAGAATACATGCCAATACTTTGTGACAAAATCAACGTTTAAACGTGCAACTACAAGACAGGACAATGGCTCTATATAGTTTGAGTGCTACCAAAAATAAGAGCAAAATAAAAACCCACAAATATTTAATATTAATTTAATATTTAATATTTAAAGGGAAACTGTCACATGTTTCAGCATAACCTAATTCGCAATGGTTTGTGCCCTTTTTAGGGACAAAAAAAAAATGGATAAAAAAAGATTTTATAAATAACTTCATAGTTGGTCCATACCTGGCTGTTTTAACTGGTAGGGAGTATACCATGTGAGTACACTTAAGTCTATGCCATGACAATGTGTGTGCAAGCATGCTCACAATTTTAGCAGATGGCCAAAGCATGTCAAGCAGTAGCCATTCCAATTGCTCATGCTGGAGTGATTGAATTGGAAATAGTCACTCTCTCAAGGTGTTTAAATACAGTTTGTGAAAAAGTACAGAATTCTAGAAGCAAAGTCTTCTGTAGCAGCTGAAGGGTCAGTTGTCCAAGTTTGAGAGAATTTGCCACAAACTATTTGTTCTTTTCAAATCAAACGTCTGACAGTGAGCTGAACAATGCAATGGGATACATAGTTTAGATTGGGTTTACACTCACTAACTCCCCTAATTCCCCTAATTCACAGTTTAACAATTAACTAAACCAGGATTTGGTCAATTACAGAGAAAATGCGGGTTTTTAGGACAAGGCAGGAGAATGGCTCAGTTTGGTTGTTGTGGGTCAAAGTTGGGTCTTTAGTAACATTATTTACCTTACAGAGTTCCTGGTTTAAATGGACGAAGAGTGACAAGCACAGAGGGTAGCATTGCTCATATTAAGACAGACCAAGACATTTAGCAGAAACAAATCCATATCTAAACAGAAAATAATGTCAGAAATGTTACCTTTTTGCATTTTCTACAGAGACTCCTCGCCTGTATGAAACGAGGAAGGAAGAGAGCAGCTCAACATATCTCTAGAGAGTCACTCACACTCCCAGCTCAGGCTGCTGCAGCACACAGGTTATACAAACAACAGAAACAGCAGGACTTATCCTCCCCACTGACAGCACAGATAGTGATCACATTCCACAACCCAAACTGGACTCATACCTGCAATTCACAGCTCCACTGAGACACAGCCATCTGTAATTACCTGTTACTTTACAAACACACAGTAAACCCCCAGGGGTATCACTGCAGCTGGGGAAGATAGACATTAAATTCCCCCAGGTCTTCTATATGGCAATATGGCCCAGTGGGGCGGCTTCAGTGTACACAACATATGGACCAGTGGTGGGCCCGTCTAGTCAGTGTACAGATATTGTCAAGTGGGTAATAACCCCTATACAGTATTTTGCCAGGTAAGTCCCCCCCCCCCATACAGTATATTGCCCGGTAGGTACATATACAGTATATTGCCCGGTAGGTACACCCCTATACAGTAATTGCCTGGTAGGTACACCCCCTCCCCTATATACAGTATAATGCCCGGTAGGTATATCCCCTATATACAGTATAATGCCCGGTAGGTATATCCCCTATATACAGTATAATGCCCGGTAGGTATATCCCCTATATACAGTATATTGCCCGGTAGGTATATCCCCTATATACAGTATATTGCCCGGTAGGTATATCCCCTATATACAGTAATTGCCTGGTAGGTACACCCCCCCTCCCCTATATACAGTATATTGCCCGGTAGGTATATCCCCTATATACAGTATATTGCCCGGTAGGTATATCCCCTATATACAGTATATTGCCCGGTAGGTATATCCCCTATATACAGTAATTGCCTGGTAGGTACACCCCCCCTCCCCTATATACAGTATATTGCCCGGTAGGTATATCCCCTATATACAGTATATTGCCCGGTAGGTACACCCCCCATATACAGTATATTGACCTACCTGGCGGTCTCTGCATGGGGCTGTAAGTCGCACACAGATTCAGGGCTCTCGCCTTCTCCTTCACTGTGGCCATAATCACCGCCCGCAGCAAACTGAGCTGCCGGCAGCCCGGAGCCTGTTTTACTACTGCAGGCAGTGACGTCACCAGCCCGAGCATCAACACAGCCGGCAGCGCTGATTGACAGCACGTGGGGAGTCACTGGGTGATTGACAGCTTAAATCTGAGAACCCCCCCTCCCCACTACCTCCTACTGAAAGGGGGGTGGGGGATAAATGAGTGTCTGCATGTAATACACAGCCTGCAGCCTGCTGGGACACTATTTACAGTGAGTTAATTATTCAGAAATAAGATTCACAGAGACTTTATCATTGTAATATTGTATCCCAGAGATTATTGTTATTATTTCTATATTGTATCCCAGAGGTTATTATTATTGTGATATTGTATCCCAGAGATTATTGTGATATTGTATCCCAGCGATTGTTTATTATTGTGATATTGTATCCCAGAGATTATTATTATTGTGATATTGTATCCCAGAGATTATTGTTATTATTGTGATATTGTATCCCAGAGGTTGTTATTATTGCTATATTGTATCCCATAGATTATTGTGATATTGTATCCCAGAGATTATTATTATTGTGATATTGTATCCCAGAGATTATTGTTATTATTGTGATATTGTATCCCAGAGGTTGTTATTATTGCTATATTGTATCCCATAGATTATTGTGATATTGTATCCCAGAGATTATTGGGATATTGTATCCCAGAGATTGTTATTATTGTTATATTGTATCCCAGCGATTTTTTATTATTGTGATATTGTATCGCAGAGATTATTGTTATTATTGTGATATTGTATCCCAGAGGTTATTATTATTGTGATATTGTATCCCAGAGATTATTGTGATATTGTATCCCAGCGATTGTTTATTATTGTGATATTGTATCCCAGAGATTATTATTATTGTGATATTGTATCCCAGAGATTATTGTTATTATTGTGATATTGTATCCCAGAGGTTGTTATTATTGCTATATTGTATCCCATAGATTATTGTGATATTGTATCCCAGAGATTATTGTGATATTGTATCCCAGAGATTGTTATTATTGTTATATTGTATCCCAGCGATTGTTTATTATTGTGATATTGTATCGCAGAGATTATTGTTATTATTGTGATATTGTATCCCAGAGATTATTATTATTGTGATATTGTATCCCAGAGATTGTTATTATTATTGTGATATTGTATCCCATAGATTATTATTGTTATATTGTATCCCAGAGATTATTATTGTGATATTGTATCCCATAGATTATTATTGTTATATTGTATCCCAGAGATTGTTTATTATTGTGATATTGTATCGCAGATATTGTTTATTATTGTGATATTGTATCGCAGATATTGTTTATTATTGTGATATTGTATCCCAGAGATTGTTATTGTGATATTGTATCCTAGAGATTATTATTGTTATATTGTATCCCAGAGATTATTATTGTTATATTGTATCCCAGAGATTGTTTATTATTGTGATATTGTATCGCAGATATTGTTTATTATTGTGATATTGTATCCCAGAGATTGTTATTGTGATATTGTATCCCAGAGATTATTATTGTGATATTGTATCCCAGAGATTGTTATTATTGTGATATTGTATCCCAGAGATTGTTATTGTGATATTGTATCGCATATAGTGTTTATTATTCTTATTGCAAACAGTAAACAGGTGACATTGTATGAATACAGACAGACTCAGTTAGAGGTGTAAAAGGACAGAATTTATGTTCATTAGTAAAATCTGAAGACAAATGATTATTTTCACAATTCTTTATTTGGAATCTTTCAGATAGTAAAGGTTAACAAAAATATATCCGAGAAGAGTCAAGAAACCGAATAAAAGGTGACAATCCGTATTACAGTCACAGAGGGGGTACAGGGAGAAGTACAGGTGGTCTCTGTGGGTACATCTCGGATGGCAGCCAGGGACCCCGCAGTGCAGCGATAACACAATGCCTTTTATTCAGTTATAAATACAGGACATAAAGCTGTGTCAGAGTTCCATGATAAAGTTCCACTCTGCCAATAACACATTTAAAGTGGCACTTCCTGAATTATTACCCATTTTATTATAGAATGTATCCCTTAAATCAGTGTTCCTCAGCCTTTGTACCCCTGTACCCCCTGTAACCCCTTGTACCCCCTGTATCCCCCTGTATCCCCCTGTATCCCCCTGTATCCCCTGTATACCCCTGTACCCCCCTGTATCTTTTTTTTCAGTCGATTTTCTGATTTTTTTTTTCCCTCTGCCAATTTTTCTTCTTTTATTTTTCTCTCCAAGTTTCTTAGTTTCAGTGTCTTTTTAACCAACCCACACTGCTGCCGATGATGTCACACTGCTGCCAATGATGTCACACTGCTGCCGATGATGTCACACTGGTGCAGATGATGTCACACTGGTGTTGATGATGTCACACTGATGTAAATGATGTCATACTGTGCAGCGCTTAGTTAGAAGCCATGAATTGTCATAGGAAATAACTAATAATATGAATGGTAAATAAAAAAAGTTAGATATAATAGTTGTGTGTTTGTCACTGTTCTATCCCTGTTTCATGGCAGTTGACTCCCAATACTAACAGATAACACAGTGAAGCAATGGGTGAATGATGGGCTGCAGACAGTTTGTGGACTGAGTTTTCTATAATTCTCAATAAGACGGTTTAGACATTACTGCTATCATTGCTCCCAAGTGTCCCGATTTAGGAGGGATAGTCCCCATAGCTCCGCAGCAATAATACTCCCAGTAATGTGTCTGAGTGTATAACAGAGCTCCGCGGCAATAATACTCCCAGTAATGTGTCTGAGTGTATAACAGAGCTCCACAGCAATAATACCCCCAGTAATGTGTCTGAGTGTATAACAGAGCTCCACAGCAATAATACTCCCAGTAATGTGTCTGAGTGTATCGCAGAGCTCCACGGCAATAATACTCCCAGTAATGTTTGTGAGTGTATCACAGAGCTCCACGGCAATAATACTCCCAGTAATGTGTCTGAGTGTATCGCAGAGCTCCACGGCAATAATACTCCCAGTAATGTGTCTGAGTGTATCACAGAGCTCCACGGCAATAATACTCCCAGTAATGTGTCTGAGTGTATCACAGAGCTCCACGGCAATAATACTCCCAGTAATGTGTCTGAGTGTATCGCAGAGCTCCACGGCAATAATACTCCCAGTAATGTGTCTGAGTGTATCACAGAGCTCCACGGCAATAATACTCCCAGTAATGTGTCTGAGTGTATCGCAGAGCTCCACGGCAATAATACTCCCAGTAATGTTTGTGAGTGTATAACAGAGCTCCACAACAATAATACTCCCAGTAATATGTCTGAGTGTATAACAGAGCTCCACAGCAATAATACTCCCAGTAATGTGACTGAGTGTATAACAGAGCTACACAGCAATAATACTCCCAGTAATGTGTCTGGATGTATAACAGAGCTCCACAGCAATAATATTCCCAGTAATGTGTCTGAGTGTATAACAGAGCTCTGCAGCAATAATACTCCCAGTAATGTATCTTAGTGTATAACAGAGCTCCACAGCAATAATACTCCCAGTAATGTGTCTGAGTGTATAACAGAGCTCCGCAGCAATAATACTCCCAGTAATGTGTTTGAGTGTATAACAGAGCTCCGCGGCAATAATACTTCCAGTAATGTGTCTGAGTGTATCACAGAGCTCCCCAGCAATAATACTCCCAGTAATGTGTCTTTAAACTGCAATAAATGTGTTTAGAAATCAGTCTGTGTAAATAAGATACAATGTTCTTGTTCTAAATTACATTAGCTAGTTGCATAATTTCTTCTAATTAAAAGGACACTCCGGGCACCTAAACAACGTCATCTAAATGAAGTTATGGTGCCAGGAGGACCTGGGCGTGCCCTTTTACCTCAAGGGGTTAAACTGTTCTTCAACACCTAAAATTAAAGTGTCCCACTTTACCCATTTGAAATGTTGGGGCACATGCTGCCTCAGAGGGGCTACCCTGCAAGGTTGGACTATGTGCCTTGACCAATCTATCTACCAACCTCTGAACATCTCGAAAACAATGCTCCTCTGTTCAATGACCACTAAAAACACTGGAGCCAATTTTTTCAAATGATTACAAAATGACATGTTTTGATTAAGACTTTAAGTGAGACTATCCTATTCAAAAGACGAATATTTTTTACACAAAGCCTCCTTTTCTTCTTACTTCATAATACCTGGCTGTTTGACAGCGTAATTTAATTTAATGTTTCTAATAATTTCTGCTTTGACTAAGGAATAACGTAAACAATGTATCACAGTTATGAGACTGCATGGACATTAACTCATAAAAAGTTATTAATTCACAATTAAACACGGGTCATAAAGCAGATAGAAACAGCAAGCGCTGAATATTAACATTTTATTTTTAGCGTCCATATTTAATGGGCTTCCCACGCAAGTTCCATTTTTAGTACCCGGCCCTATATGGGTGAACTGGCTCACTATTTAAAAATGTCAACAAAAATCCAAACGCCGTATGTCGTCATATTTGACTTGACCAACGCAAGCCCAGGTGTCTGTCCGTTCTCCAGGTGAACATGATTTGTTATGAACTTCTTTTCGGGGTAATTAATTAAACTCTCAATTTAAATATGAAATGGAACTCCGAAGCTAATATTGCAATGCTATGACCAAAGGATAGTTGGGGAATGTTTACAAATGAGATATTGTTGCCAAACGTTTCCCTTTCAGATTTTAATTCCCTATAGTTCGGATTTTAGTAACCCTATTTGCGTCATGCCAGTTGATGCGAAATCTGTGCCAGGACAAACACAGATCTCTGTTGATATGTAATCACTGTGATGGCCCTGGGGATTATATGCTAAATACCAAAATTGTACTAAATTGAAAACCAGATTACAAAATCGTGGAAAAACTCCCTAACTCCGCATCAACCACAGTTTGGGATCTTTGGCTCTATTTAACATAGAGCAAGTTAAAGGACCATGACCATGGGCGTATGAACCAGGGGGGATGGGGGGGACGCATCCCCCCCAGCAAATCATGCGAGGGGGACAGGTTATGGGGAAATCCCCCCCAGTTCCGCTGGCCCCCCTCATGCTGCAGCCGCCCGAGCACTCTGCAGAGAGCCTCAGGCGGCTGAAGCTTTGCCCGGGCTGGTGCGTCCATGAGGGCGCACCACCCGGGCGCAGCATGAGGAGAGGGGCTGACAGGAGGGAAGCGCTCAGCGCTCCCTCCTGTCACTCCCTCACTGTAGCGTGGCCGAGCCCTGTATGGTCCGCGGGAACAGGGAGCATCTGCCTCCTGTACCCGGCAGGACTAACAGGAAGTGTGTAACGAGTATATACCCCTACACGCAGGATCCAGTCCTAACAGATGACAGTACAGAGGAGAGATACGTCTACCGGACCTTAGAGTGGCCGGACTCGACGTAATAGGATAAGACAGAGTCAGGAACGATCCGAGGTCAAGGGCACAAAGAGACAGCGTAAACGAAAACTAGCCGGGGACTGGTACACAGGAATCAGCAAGCCGGCAAACAGTACAGAATAGGATAAAGCGAAAACGAAGTCAGAATACAAAGCCAAGGTCAAATACGGAGAAACACAACTGAACACAACAAGCACTAAAGGGAACTGTAGCAGAAACCACGATAGGGCAAGGAACTAAGGGAAAAGGGTAAGTATAAGTAGCCTTCAAACTAATGTGATTGGCTCCTGTCACTTCCACTCCCCCAACAGGTAAGTGTATGGGGTGATTGGCATGACAGGAGCCAATGGGAGCCTTTTTGCAATTTAGGCTCCCACTGTCTCTTTAAGAGCGCGCCCGAGATTCGCGGCGCGCTCTTAGCTGCAGGCGGGACACGTGACCGCTTCTCGCGGTCACTGCCCGCCTTCCTGTCAGAACAGTCGGACGAGCCGCGCGCGGCTCGTGCAGCCGCAGGACCGCGCGCGGCTTGAAGAGAGGACCGCGTCCGGCCCCCGGATAAGGTAAGTACCGCTACAGTACCCCCCCCTGAGGACACGCCCTCCGGGCGGGCAGGACCAGGCCTGGCAGGAAAACGCGAATGGAAAGAACGTACAAGGCGGGGAGCATGAACAGCATCCGCAGAAATCCAACTGCGCTCCTCAGGCCCATAACCCTTCCAATGTACCAAGTACTGAAGCCGACCCCTAAGAAAACGAGAGTCAATAACAGCAGATACTTCGAACTCCTCATGACCCTCCACAGAGACAGGAGGGGGAGGGGGAGTATGCCGGGTATAGCGGTTGTGTACGTAAGGCTTCAACAAAGAGGTGTGAAATACATTGGGTATACGCAGATTCTTAGGCAGACCCAAGGCATAAGAAACGGGATTAACCTTATGTATAATGCGATAAGGACCAATGAAGCGGGGAGCCAATTTCATAGAAGGCACCCGGAGGCGAATATTCCGTGTGGAAAGCAAAACCCTGTCCCCCACAACATAGGAAGGAGCCGCTCTGCGATGCTTGTCAGCCTGAGCCTTCTGGCGGGCAGCAGAGTCCACCAAAGAACGCTGAACCTGCTCCCAAGTATTACGCAAACCAGCCAAATGCTCATCCAGAACTGGCATGTCCTGAGAGGAGAATGCAGCCGGAAGAACAACGGGATGCTGGCCATAGACAACGTAAAAAGGGCTTTTGCCGGAAGAATCATGAGTGGCATTATTCCGAGCAAATTCAGCCCAAGGAAGCAGGTCAGACCAATTGTCCTGATGGTGAGACACAAAACAACGGAGGTACTGCTCTAGAGACTGGTTGGCACGTTCAGCAGCTCCATTAGACTGGGGATGGTAAGCGGAAGAAAATGAGAGGGAAATACCCATCTCCGAACAAAAGGCTTTCCAGAACCTGGAAATAAATTGGCTACCCCTATCGGATACAATAGATAAGGGAATACCATGTAATCGAAACACTTCTCTAGCGAAGATAAGAGCCAATTCCTTGGAAGTGGGCAACTTGCGAAGAGACACAAAGTGAGCCATTTTGGAAAACCGATCTACTATCATTAGGATGACTGTGTTACCATTCGAAGGGGGTAATTCAACAATAAAATCCATTGATAGATTAGACCAAGGTCTCTCGGGAACGGGCAACGGATGCAACAGCCCACAAGGAACTCTACGAGAGGTTTTCATACATGCACAAGTAGTACAAGCACTTATATAGTCAGTAACATCCTTACGTAAGGTATCCCACCAGAAATACCGAGAAACGGCTGACACTGTTTTGGAAATACCAGGATGTCCAGCAGTCTTAGTATCGTGATAAAGTGACAGAATATCCCGTCTCTCGGGAATGTCAACGAACAATTTATCATTAGGCCTCTCGCTGGGTGCCATGCCTTGTTTCGCTTGTATGGCCTGCAAGAGGGACGAGGAAATAGACAATATAGTAGTTGCTATTATCCTGTCTGGGGGAATGACAGGAGTGACATCAATCTCCTGTTTGTCAATAGTCTCGAATTGTCTGGACAGAGCGTCCGCTTTAGTGTTCCGGTCACCTGGCCTATAGGTGATTATATAATTAAAATGAGACAAGAACAGTGACCACCTAGCCTGCCTTGAAGACAATCTTTTAGCTTCGCTAAGGTAGGATAGGTTCTTATGATCTGTAAATATGAGAATAGGATCCTTAGTTCCTTCTAGCAAATGTCTCCATTCTTTGAGTGCTAAAATGATAGCAAGGAGTTCGCGATTACCCACATCATAATTCCTCTCTGCCTTGGACATTTGTTTAGAAAAGAAGCCACAAGGATGCAATGGCTTGTCAGGAGACTCTCTTTGGGATAAGACAGCACCTACCCCTATATCGGAAGCATCAACCTCAAGTATATATGGCAATGAGGGGACAGGATGCTGTAAAATAGGGGCAGAGGCGAACGTAGTCTTAAGAAAGTCAAAAGCCTGAAGTGCCTCAGTAGACCAGACACGTGTATTGCCATCCTTTTTAGTCATACGAGTTATAGGCGCTACTATAGACGAAAAACCTTTGATAAAACGTCTATAATAATTAGAGAACCCCAGAAAACGCTGGATGGCTTTCAGACCTTGCGGCAGAGGCCATTCTATGACTGCAGCGAGCTTCTGGGGATCCATCCGAAAACCCTCGGCGGAAATCAAATACCCTAAAAACTGGACCTCGGACTGGTCGAATAGACATTTTTCTAATTTGCAATAAAGACCATTAGCAAGAAGGGTCTTCAGAACTGTTGTAACATGTCTGTGATGAGCGTGAATGTCTGTAGAATATATTAAAATGTCATCCAAGTACACAATAACAAATGAGTGAATAAAATCCCTTAAGACATCATTAATAAATTCTTGGAACACTGCTGGGGCATTGCAAAGCCCAAATGGCATGACGGTATACTCATAATGACCTGACCGAGTGTTAAAGGCTGTCTTCCATTCGTGGTCCTTTTTAATACGTATCAAATTGTATGCTCCTCTAAGATCTAATTTGGTGAATACCGTAGCATGTTTGAGCCTGTCAAACAATTCTGTTATTAGAGGTATAGGGTAAGCATTTTTGATGGTGATCTTGTTAAGACCTCTATAATCAATGCAAGGTCTTAAATCACCTTCTTTCTTTGATACAAAGAAGAACCCCGCTCCAGCCGGAGAAGAGGATCTTCTAATAAATCCCTTGTCTAATGACTCTTTAATGTACTCCTCCATGACACGGTTTTCTTGAACCGATAGGGGGTACACCCTGCCCTTAGGAGGTATAGTACCAGGCAACAAATCAATAGCACAATCGTAGGGTCTGTGAGGCGGTAATTTGTCAGCCTCTCTTTTATCAAAGACAGTCTTTAAAGTTAAATACTGAGAGGGTATAGTCGTAGATAAAGGAGGAACAGTAGGAACGTTAATAGAATTCACAGGCGTGACTTCAATAGTACATGACTCATGGCAGGCTTCACTCCATGATTTTATCTGCCCTGTCTCCCAGTCAAAAATGGGATTGTGGGCACGTAACCATGGATACCCTAACACCAACTGTGAAGAGGGAGAGGTGATGACCTGGAACCGAATGGTTTCATAGTGTAGAACCCCTGTGTACATGTGTAGCGGTGCAGTCTCGTGAGTAACAACAGGAGATATCAATGGTCTACCATCTATGGCCTCAACGGCCAAGGGTATCTCCTTCTCTCTGATGGGAATATTGTTTCTCTTTACAAAACCAGAGTCTATAAAGTTCTCGGCTGCCCCAGAATCAACCAGGGCGTATATGTTTTCAACTATACAACTCTCTCCCATATGTAAAGAAACAGGGAGAAGCAGTCGGTTAGGAGGCAAAGTAGGAGACTTAGAAATCACACCCAAGGCCAGTCCCCTATAAGGTCTTAGGTGCGAGAGTTTTCCGGGAGCAGAGGACACTCCTTTACCATATGGTCTCTCTTACCACAATATAGGCAGAGTCCCTCCCTTCTCCTATGTAATTTCTCAGTATCTGAGAGTTTGGCAACCCCTAATTGCATAGGTTCCTCTTCAGGTACTTTAACACTCTCCGGTATATTAACTCTGGGTTGAATAGGTGTAACAAAACGTCTATTCCTGTTCTTAGTATAGAGCCTGTCACGAATCCTATTATCTATATCGATGAGGTAGTCAATAAGGTCCTCTAAGGCAATAGGAAGCTCCTTAGCTGCTACCTCATCCAATATAGAGTCTGATAACCCTTCCATGAAGGCCGTAGTTAACCCATTATTGGTCCAATCGACCTGTGAGGCAAGGGTACGAAACTGTATAGCGTAATCAGCCACAGACCTAGAACCCTGTTTAACCCTCATTAATGCTCTAGCGGCATTCTTAGACCTTTTCATAGTATCAAAAGTTCTGCGAAAAGCTGTTAGGAAACTGTGAAAGTTATGCACCATAGGTCCATTAGCCTCCCAAATAGGGTTTGCCCATTCAAGTGCTTTGTCGGTAAGTTGGTGCATAAAGAACCCAACTTTAGACCTCTCTGTGGGAAATGAACGTGGATACATTTCAAAATGAAACTCTATTTGGTTAATGAACCCTCTGCATGTTTTAGAATCCCCTCCATACCTAGGAGGAGGCGTTAAATGTGCTGTAGCGTTAGGCATAGTCGATACTTCAGGAAGCAGGGGTGCAGGAGGGTTAGGTGCGGTTGCTGGAATGGTTCTAGCTAAGAGCGTCTGGAGAGCCTGAGCTATTTGATCCATACGGTGATCCTGCTCTACAAATCTAGCCTCATGGGTCACCATCTGTTGAGCTAAATCTGCGGGGTCCATGGCCCTATCGTAATGTAACGAGTATATACCCCTACACGCAGGATCCAGTCCTAACAGATGACAGTACAGAGGAGAGATACGTCTACCGGACCTTAGAGTGGCCGGACTCGACGTAATAGGATAAGACAGAGTCAGGAACGATCCGAGGTCAAGGGCACAAAGAGACAGCGTAAACGAAAACTAGCCGGGGACTGGTACACAGGAATCAGCAAGCCGGCAAACAGTACAGAATAGGATAAAGCGAAAACGAAGTCAGAATACAAAGCCAAGGTCAAATACGGAGAAACACAACTGAACACAACAAGCACTAAAGGGAACTGTAGCAGAAACCACGATAGGGCAAGGAACTAAGGGAAAAGGGTAAGTATAAGTAGCCTTCAAACTAATGTGATTGGCTCCTGTCACTTCCACTCCCCCAACAGGTAAGTGTATGGGGTGATTGGCATGACAGGAGCCAATGGGAGCCTTTTTGCAATTTAGGCTCCCACTGTCTCTTTAAGAGCGCGCCCGAGATTCGCGGCGCGCTCTTAGCTGCAGGCGGGACACGTGACCGCTTCTCGCGGTCACTGCCCGCCTTCCTGTCAGAACAGTCGGACGAGCCGCGCGCGGCTCGTGCAGCCGCAGGACCGCGCGCGGCTTGAAGAGAGGACCGCGTCCGGCCCCCGGATAAGGTAAGTACCGCTACAAAGTGCACACTGAGTGTGCACTTCCTGTTAGTCCGGCCAGTTACAGGAAACAAAAGCTCCCTGTACCCGCGGACCATACAGAGCTCGGCCATGCTACAATAGAGGTAGGGGAGGGGGGAGGAAGAGAATGACAAGGCAGGGAGGGGGAGAAAAAAAGTGACAAGGGAGGGAGGGGGAGAAAAAAAGTGACAAGGGAGGGAGGGGGAGAAAAAAGAGAGTGACAAGGGAGGGAGGGGGAGAAAAAAGAGAGGGAGGGAGGGAGGGGGAGAAAGAGAGTGACAAGGGAGGGAGGGAGGGGGAGAAAGAGAGTGACAAGGGAGGGAGGGAGGGGGAGAAAGAGAGTGACAAGGGAGGGAGGGAGGGGGAGAAAGAGAGTGACAAGGGAGGGAGGGAGGGGGAGAAAGAGAGTGACAAGGGAGGGAGGGAGGGGGAGAAAGAGAGTGACAAGGGAGGGAGGGAGGGAGGGAGGGGGAGAAAGAGAGTGACAAGGGAGGGAGGGAGGGAGGGGGAGAAAGAGAGTGACAAGGGAGGGAGGGAGGGAGGGAGGGGGAGAAAGAGAGTGACAAGGGAGGGAGGGAGGGGGAGAAAGAGAGTGACAAGGGAGGGAGAGATATTGACATCCATCACACACACACACACAATCACACAATCATGCAACCCTTACACACACAGAAACACACAATGCATTCCTTACACACACTCAATGCACCCCGTGCACACACAATCACACAATCACACAATCATGCAACCCTTACACACACAGAAACACACAATGCATTCCTTACACACACTCAATGCACCCCTTACAGACGCACACACTGCATCCCGTACATCCACAGAAACACACCTTGCAGCCCTTACACATACAAACACAGATTCACACAATGCATTCCTTTCACACATATCAGGACATCCCCTACACACTCCACCCCCTGTGATCAAACTCATTGGTGGAACATGAAGGTGGACCCTGGGACCCAGACCTTGAGCTGTGTAAAGGACCCCCAAAAAATGGAGCTGCTTCCCGTTCTCCCAGAACATTGATTTTTGTGACCACAGTTACAAACAGCCTCCAGAGAGCCCGTTCTACACCAGACCAGTGGAGCCAGACTGCAGCTAGAGCCCATCATCATCCTCATCTGGTTGTGAGTAGGCAATCTAGCATATTATTCATGGCACTAATCTCTAATTTACCTCACATTAAAGAAACACTATAGTCCCCAGAAGCACTGCAGCTTAATGTAGTGGTTCTGGTGTCTATAGCCTGTCCCTGCAGGCCTTTTAATGTAAACACGGCGGCACTCCAGCACTGGCGTTAGTTAACATGGCAGAAGAATAATTGGAAAGGGTTAGGGGGGGCTACTAATAAGGATAGGGGGAGAGGGGTAGGTAGAAAAATAATTGGAAGGGTTTAGGGGGGCTACTAATATGGATGGGTGGAGGGGGGAGGTAGAAAAATTATTGGAAGGGGTTAGGGGAGTACTAATGTGAATTGAAGGGATATGGTGGGTTCTAATATGCATGGAAGGGGTTAGGGGGTACTAATATGCATGGAAGGGGTTAGGGGGTACTAATATACATAGAAGGGGTTAGGGGGTACTAATATGAATGGAAGGGGTATGGTGGGCTCTAATATGCATGGAAGGGGTTATGGGGTACTAATATGCATGGAAGGGGTTAGGGGGGTACTAATATGTATGGAAGGGGTAGGGGGTTACTATGCGTGGAAGGGGTAGATGGGGTTCTTTTGTGCATGGAAGGGGTAGGGGTGGTTCTAATATTCCTGGGAAGGGTAGGGGTGGTTCTAATCAGGAGGATCCCGATGCTGTATCCGGGTAAGTAAAACCCTTTCCCTGTAGTGACCCTTTAATGTTATTATTTAATCATTTATATAGCGCCTGCAAGTTCCGTAGCGCTGTACAATGGGATAAACAACTCCTAGTTTACGGAATAAGAATATACCCGGCGAGTAAAAATGCTATCCCCCCCAGATTTTTTTGGGTTCCTACGCCCATGACCATGACCATTTCATCTCAATTGAGTGGTTATGGTACCTGTAGTCCATTGGTGCCATCTTATCTTCATAGATTGTAAACCCGATTGACCAGGGATTCTTCACCTCTTCTCTCTAACTTTTGTATGTCAATTATTGGTCAAATATCCCCATTCTATAACCGTGTTGCGGAATATTTCGGAGCTATAAATATACTACTAATAATAATAAAAAACACCATGTTAAACCATTTTCCATTAGTTAACGTGGTATAAATTGGGGGGACCCCAGGCATGGGAGAACGGATCAGGGGAGTATGGATTTGAAGACTGATGAATATTAGAGATGTGTAATGTTCTAAAAGCAGTCACCAACAACCCAGGTTACCTGGGAATATTAAAATAGATAGCCAAACGAATAGTTGTGAAATGGCAAAAATGGGATATAAAATAATTTTTACACTTGTGGTGTATATATTACACGGTTTCAGAAACATAAGAAAAACTAAATATATGTTAAAAGAGTTGGTTATCCTATTCCACTAATATAAACTCCCTAGTGATAATATATAAATTTGCCTTTAACCCCTTAAGGACACATGACATGTCTGACATGTCATGATTCCCTATTATTCCAGAAGTTTGGTCCTTAAGGGGTTAAGAAAAACTGCAAAAAGTTTGTTTGTTCCCGAAGTATGGCTAGAATTACTGAGGGCTGCCAAGATTTTCCTTGGTTCCTACACTAAGATGAAGTGGTGATGGTCACTGAAGTACTCCTATACTACCCTGGTTCTGAGAATATTTTACCATTCCCCCAAAGGGAGCATACTGTAGGAGATAATTTGTAACCATGCTTAGACAATGAGCAGTAAATAGGCAAAAGGTGCACTAAACACATACTCGTAATTAGATTAGACAAAGACATCATGGGCTTTTGTTGTGATATACGCAAGAATAGCAAACAAACAGATACTAGGGTTCTATTATTCAGGGATTTAAAACAGAAGAATTAACATTACAAAGGCGTGTCTCTGTGTGTGTCTTCTTTAGAACATTTACATTTATTTAACCCGTCTGCTCTGGTACCGAGATGGCCATTTGGCCTCTGAGAGAATCTCTCGATATCTGAGAATAGTGATTCACACAAACATTTTTCACAATTAATGGGTGGTTTGAATCTAGTTTAGTTTTTTTCCCCCAGGCTAAAATCTGCTTTCTCTATTTTATCAAGAACGTAACAGCGATAAAAATGCAAACTTTAATAATTTAAACAGAAAAAGGGTTTATTTATTAAATAGCCAGTTGTGGTCAATTGAAAACTGAATTGTAAATTTTCCTTATTTTAAAGTTTAATGTTTGTTGTGCATATACAAGCACCGAATCAGCAGTTGTGTGAATAGGTCAGGTATATCCGTGTCAAGGAAAAGAATACGATATGCAAAGATGTTGGCTGACGAAAACATCAATAAGCTTGTACGAGGCTTGTATTTGTTAAGTAAGATTTATAGGCAGCAGAGCTTACAGTCTGCTATGCTAGCTTAAAGTATGGAGAAAAAAAAATCTGCATTTTTTTAGAGAAATAATATGACTAATTGGTTAGCTATTAGTAGACTAGATTAAGTATGTAATTGTGCTGGAAGGAAAAAGAATTAAACATAACAATAGCACATATTGATAATCAAATGAAAAGTCAACTCATATAGGTGAGAATATGGGCATCCAATAACAGGTGAAGATAAAACCATTGAATCCCATATAAAAGTAGGGGAGATGGTGGTAAGGCAGTAACCCCTCAGATTGGAATTTAGCACACTGGAAGGTGCTCCTAGTCCCCAGGTTGCAATTAGCCAACTCACACCGCAGCCAGGGCACAGTCCCACAATGCACACTTGGGCCTAAGATTCCCCAATCCATGATCCAGCAAGCTCTCTGACCGCTCTCCAATTCGTGGCCTTGATAGATCATAACCATCAGCGTAAGTCCAGCACCAATTAATTATGCAATTGTAGCAATTGCGATATCTTGTATGGAGATGCAAAGTACACAGTGGCCTCCGGGGTTTCCCAGATAGCCGAGATGAACAGCATTGGTTAGTCGTAAAGGCCTTAGATTCCGTGCGGAGCCCCCCACCTGAGGAGTGTAGTAATGTAAGTTAGCTGTTGGCAACCTGAGTGTGAGGGGCTGCAGTCTACTTGCTCGCTTTGTCCAGAAATCAAAAAAATATTTTGTCGAGTATAGAGTTGTAGGCCTCGAGAGCTCGGTTGGTGCCTGGCAGCGGCTATTGTAATTGGGACAATGCACCCAACGTCACTTCTGTGGGACCCAAGGCTGATGGGCGTCATGATAGCCCTCATTGATAAGGGCCCGAGAATGGTACTTAACCGATGAGGCTCAACATACAGGCAGGCCTGAGACAGAGAGATTGGCTGCTTCCCCACACCTGTGCTACCAGGAGGGCCTTAGATAGGCCGCATTACTGTCCACTTTGGATTTTGCTTCAGTCGTCGAAGAGGATAATGCTGATCCTACAAGCTATAATAGGTCTACGGTAACTTCAAGGTTGAAAATTGTTAACAGAAAGACCATTGATTATGTAAAATTCAAGTTTCTTCACGTAGCTCAGAGTGCAACTACTCAGCGTGGCAGTCTGGTCCCCCTCGAATAGTAACCTTTAAGCTATAATAGACAAGCTAGACTTGTACACAATTACCTTTAAGCTGCTTCAAACAAATCGAATGCCTGTTAATCTATGAGCGAACTAATCATAAAGAAAGGGAGGAATACAACAAATGCAGGACCCACCCGGAGATAAGATGGGGAATGCAACTTCGGAAGTGATGCTGCCCACTGCAGTATGTCACTTCCGGTACGGACTCGTTGAGAGAAGATGAATCAGCTGGCATGGATACACACCCCCAGTGTGCCGAATCCGATTGGCTAGACCCCATGGAGAACCACCAATGAACAGGGTCTCCACCATATTTAAACAATTGACTACACTTGAAGCAGTATACACCGATTGAAAAAGCCTTTGTATAGGGTGAAACGCGTCTCGGAAAGGAACCCATGGTGGACATTACCATTTGTATAGTGTCACTTTTATTTATTTATATCTGTTTTTACAGTGTTTTAATTTTACCAATAAATCCATTTGACCTCATGTCCGTTTTGGGCCCTCCAGTAAGCTGCTTCGAAGAAGGATTGTGTCTCTTTATAGACTCCCAAGTTATTCTACCCGGAACAAGGTGAGCAACCATTTGCACTTTATTACTCAAACACTCAGATATTGTGACCTACTACAGCAGAAGGTGTTCCCTGTTGTGTTGCTTTTCTCTCATTCTCTGAGGAATACTATTTGAAAAAAGACGGCACTACTGCTTAAGAGATTTGAGCCTGCCCTATTTGAGGCTCTTCTCAATGTGAGTTGGCACTAGGTAGTTTCTACACACTTCCTTTTTATCACAGATTTATGCTATGTGTTTCCTCCCGTTTTCTCTTTTTTATATGCCGTGATACGTACTGTACTGCAATACCATCCAAGTGCTGATTACACTGATATATCACCATTTAACGCTCCACTCTTGAGGTTAAAAGCTATTGCCTGGTCCATGGTGCATGAACATTTTCACAGAAATGACATTCGCCAGTCCAAAACTTTTATTTCAGGCTGGCTAATGATGCCCCAGATGCCACAGTGAAGATGGAGTTAAAAGGGGTTAAACAACATATATGCAGCATTTTGGTCTGTATGTATTTCATTTTCAGGCACCATAACCACTTTAAATCATGGATGTGATCATGGTGCTTGCAGTAATCCTTCCATCAGAAATTGTAAAGAATGGACAAGGCAATGCAAAAGAGAAAAATTCAAAAGTCACCTTTTCCACCCCATCTAATCTACTTTATCTTAAAATGTACACATTTTCTGCTAAAGTTGTCACAATTCCAGGGCTTTATTTACTAAACATGGAATTATAGCCAGGTGAAATCTGAATGGATATCTAGGCAAGACTAGATGATCTGGATAAATGTTTGCTATTCATTCGTCAATTCACCACAATTTGGAGTTTAGTGAATAATGCCCTTTTGTTTTGCGACGGTTCGGAAAATAATCTGATAAACCTGATTTCAAAATGTTACGAGGCTTCTTCAAATTTTTCATGCAGCAAAGATTGCAAAACATCACCCAGATAAAGCACGTGTCTCCTATAGGGCAAACTCGGGAGACTTCTTAATGAATACTGGAAGCAGGAACTGTTCCCTCTCATTATGCACAGGTAGCCTCAGGGGAATTTCTAAACCCAGTAGTTTCAGCTTGTTTATACGCTGTTTTTTTGTTGCTAGACAGAGAATACAATATTTTAGCAGATAAGAGACACTGTAACCACTACATCTTTTGAAGTAGTTTTAGTGTCTGGAGTCTCTTAGCAGTGTCCTTCTGTGCAGTTTTAAACTGGTTTTAAAAGGGACAATCACAGTCACCAGAAGCAATACAACTTAATGTAGTGGTTACAGGGAATAAGGCCTGTCTGAGAAAATGCAGGGTTATACCACTACCTGTGACCACCTCTAGTGACTTTCACTCAGACAGCTACTAGAGGGACTTCCTGGGTTCAGTCCTGCAAAGATTGCAGGACTGACATTCAGCATCTCAACGTCCAACACTGGCCATAGGGATATGTTGATTCAGTACATCTCTACGAGGAAATGCTGACTGGAGCAGTGTGGCAACTTGCTGCACATGCACACTAGCCTTCCAATCTTTCATTATGGAGAAGCAATGGATTGGCTAAGATCAGGAACCCTCAGTCAGTGTTAACCTGTACAAAAATATAACATGGTGCACTCCACACACTATAAGAAATTCAATGATATGAAATGGTATAGTGCCAATATTGCCCATTTAAAGTCACTTTTAAAGGGGGTGCATTGTATGGTCAAATATGTTGCACCAGGCCCGGACTGGCCATCGGGCACACAGGGCAAATGCCCGGTGGGCCGCGGTAACCATGGGCCGAGGCCGGCAGGGAGATCACAGGATCTCCCCTGCCGGTCTTTGCAGGGCCGGCACTATCCATGGCAACGCTCTAGATCTCGCGAGAGTGAACTCTAGCATCACAGGCTAGAGTTCACTCACCACTAAGACCACCAGGGATGGATAGCGGCAGGAGCAGCAGGATCCCCCCTCCCAGGCATAAGGTAAGCAGGGAGGGGTGAAATAATGACCCAAGTCACATCAGCCTCACAGACACACCTAACACTCACAGCACACTCACTCACACACACTGCACCCCTGACACTCACAGCACCCTCACTCACACACACACTGCACCCCTGACACTCACAGCACCCTCACTAGCACACACATACATACACACACACACTGCACCCCTGACACTCACTAGCACACACATACACACACACTGCACAGCACCCTCACACACACACACTGCACCCCTGACACACACAGCTTCCTCACACGCACATAGCACCCTCACGCAAACACAGCACCCACTGACACACAGCACCCTCACGCAAACCGCACCCATCACCCTCACACACATTTTTTAATTGGCCAAAGTAGAATAATAAAAAAACTTTTTTTTTTTATTAGTTATAGTTAGGGTTAATTTAATATCAGACCAGTAATTGGACCTATATATTTCCCAGTCTGCCGAACACTGGTGGGAGTTATACTCCTGTGCAGGAGATGATATTTGCAGTTGCTGATTTTTATCCTTCTCCCTTCATTCTCAAAGTCAGATGTGATGGAGAAGACAACATATGGTTTAAGAATTGTGTCCTGATACTATGGCCCATCATGCTACTCCTCTCCCTATAATATGATGTTGGCTTACAATTTGCAAATCTACCCTGAACATCTCACCCTTTTGTGAATAAGTAGAGTAAAGAATTGGACATGGTTTGCACAACACGGAAAGTTAGCTATTAAGCAGGACCGGACTGGCCCACCGGGATACCGGGAAATTTCCCGGTGGGCTGTCGGCAACTGGGGCCGGGGTGACCTGCGGCCGCAGGGAGAACTTGAAAGGCGGCCGCAGGGGAAGCTTTTCATGAGGCCGGGAGCAGGCTCTTCTGGGGGAGCAGGCTGTTCTGTCTCTGCTCCCCCTCCCTCGCGCGCAGCTTAATGAGACCGGAGCCGGAATGACGTCATATTCCGGCCCCGGTCTTTCTAGCGCGTGAGGGAGGGGGAGCAGAGACAGAACAGCCTGCTCCCCCAGAAGAGCCTGCTCCCGGCCTCATGAAAAGCTTCCCCTGCGGCCGCCTTTCAAGTTCTTCCTGCAGCCGCCAGCACAGCTACCAGTCTGCCCACCCACAGGCAGTGGCGTACTACTTCAATAAAATGTAAGTAGTCATTTTATGTGATGGGGCTAAATTAATTAAAGGGGGGGTGGATAATGGATTAATTAAAGAATTAAAGGGGAGGGAGGTTTAATTAAGTGGGGGGTGTATTAATTAAGGGGGGGGTGTATTAATTAGAAGAGGTGTATTAATTAAGGGGGGAGTGAGTATTAATTAAGGGGGGTGTATTAATTAAGGAGGGTGTATTAATTAAGGAGGGTGTATTAATTAAGGGGGGAGTGAGTATTAATTAAGGGGGTGTATTAATTAAGGGGGAGTGAGTATTAATTAAGGGGGTGTATTAATTAAGGAGGGTGTATTAATTAAGGAGGGTGTATTAAGGGGGGAGTGAGTATTAATTAAGGGGGTGTATTAATTAAGGGGGTGTATTAATTAAGGGGGGTGTATTGATTAATTAAGGGGGTGTATTAATTAAGGGGGAGTGTGTATTAATTAAGGGGGGTGTATTAATTAAGGGGGTGTATTAATTAAGGGGGGAGTGAGTATTAATTAAGGGGGGTGTATTAATTAAGGGGGGTGTGGATTAATTAAGGGGGGTGTGGATTAATTAAGGGGGGAGTGAGTATTAATTAAGGGGGGTGTATTAATTAAGGGGGGGAGTGAGTATTAATTAAGGGGGGTGTATTAATTAAGGGTGTGTGGATTAATTAAGGGGGGAGTGAGTATTAATTAAGGGTGGTGTATTAATTAAGGGGGAGTGAGTATTAATTAAGGGGGTGTATTAATTAAGGGGGTGTATTAATTAAGGGGGGTGTATTGATTAATTAAGGCGGGAGTGAGTATTAATTAAGGGGGGTGTGGATTAATTAAGGGGGTTGTATTAAGGGGGTGTATTAATTAAGGGGGGTGGATTAATTAAGGGGGAGTGAGTATTAATTAAGTGTGGTGTATTAAGGGGGAGTGAGGATTAATTAAGGGGTGAGTGGATTAATTAAGGGGGGTCTATTAATTAAGGGGGGTGTATTAAGGGGGAGTGAGGATTAATTAAGGGGGTGTGGATTAATTAAGGGGGGTGTGGATTAATTAAGGGGGGTGTATTAAGGGGGAGTGAGGATTAATTAAGGGGGTGTAATAATTAAGGGGTGTGTGGATTAATTAATGGGGGTGTATTAATTAAGGGGTGTGTTGATTAATTAAGGGGGTGTATTAATTAAGGGGGAGTGAGGATTAATTAAGGGGGGTGTATTAATTAAGGGGGGGGTGAGGATTTATTAAGGGGGGTGTATTAATTAAGGGGTGTGTGGATTAATTAATGGGGGTGTATTAATTAAGGGGGGTGTGGATTAATTAAAGGGGGCTGTGGATTAAAGAATTAAAGGGGGAGGTTTACATAATGGGGGTGCAGGGTTTTTTTGATTAAGGGGGTTGCAGTATTCTATTTATTAAGGGAGGATGTGCACTGCAGATTTTTGTTTTTTGTTAAGGGGTGTGCAGGGTTTTTTATTAAGGGGGTGTGCAGGTTTTTTGTTATTAAGAGGGGTTGTGCACGTTTTTGTTTTTTATTAAGGGGGTGTGCAGGGTTTTTTTATTAAGGGGGTGTGCAGGATTTTTATGTGTAGGGAGTGAATGAAATTTATGTGATCGGGGTGCAGGGTTTTTATGTGTAGGGAGTGAATGAAATTTATGTGATCGGGGTGCAGGGTTTTTATGTGTAGGGAGTGTCTGAAATTTATGTGATCGGGGTGCAGGATTTTTATGTGTAGGGAGTGAATGAAATTTATGTGATCGGGGTGCAGGGTTTTTATGTGTAGGGAGTGAATGAAATTTATGTGATCGGGGTGCAGGGTTTTTATGTGTAGGGAGTGTATGAAATTTATGTGATCGGGGTGCAGGGTTTTTATGTGTAGGGAGTGAATGAAATTTATGTGATCGGGGTGCAGGGTTTTTATGTGTAGGGAGTGTATGAAATTTATGTGATCGGGGTGCAGGGTTTTTATGTGTAGGGAGTGTATGAAATTTATGTGATCGGGGTGCAGGGTTTTTATGTGTAGGGAGTGAATTAAATTTATGTGATCGGGGTGCAGGGTTTTTATGTGTAGGGAGTGTATGAAATTTATGTGATCGGGGTGCAGGGTTTTTATGTGTAGGGAGTGAATGAAATTTATGTGATCGGGGTGCAGGGTTTTTATGTGTAGGGAGTGAATGAAATTTATGTGATCGGGGTGCAGGGTTTTTATGTGTAGGGAGTGAATGAAATTTATGTGATCGGGGTGCAGGGTTTTTATGTGTAGGGAGTGAATGAAATTTATGTGATCGGGGTGCAGGATTTTTATGTGTAGGGAGTGTCTGAAATTTATGTGATCGGGGTGCAGGATTTTTATGTGTAGGGAGTGTCTGAAATTTATGTGATCGGGGTGCAGGGTTTTTATGTGTAGGGAGTGTATGAAATTTATGTGATCGGGGTGCAGGGTTTTTATGTGTAGGGAGTGTCTGAAATTTATGTGATCGGGGTGCAGGGTTTTTATGTGTAGGGAGTGTATGAAATTTATGTGATCGGGGTGCAGGGTTTTTATGTGTAGGGAGCAGGGGTGTATTTGCCGCGAGGCAAACAAGGCATTTGCCTTGGGCGGCATTTTCCAGGGGGCGGCAAAAAAAGCCGCCCCCAAACGCCCAGGGCAAATGCCTTGTTAGCCTTGCGGCTAACAGACACCCTGGGCTGGTGGCTGCTGGGCTGGTTGCTGGGCGGGCGGGCGGGCGGCTAGCGAGGGAGTACTTCCTCTGAGCTGTCTGCTCAGCTCCCTCGCGCGCCGCAGAGTGAGGCTGGGAGCCGGAATATGACGTCATATTCCGGCTCCGCCTCCCAGCCTCACTCTGCGGCGCGCGAGGGAGCTGAGCAGACAGCTCAGAGGAAGTGCTCCCTCGCCAGCAACCAGCCCAGCAGCCCGACCGGCAGCCCCACTAGACCCCAGGGAGAGGGAGAACCCCCCCCAGCATTCCCAAAGGTAAGGAGGCTGGGGGGGTAAATAAAAAAAAAAAAAAATGAGTTAATGTGAGTGAGTGTGTCTGTTAGTGTGTGTGTGTGTGTCTGACTGTGTGTGTCTGTTAGTGTGTGAGTGTGTCTGTTAGTGTGTGTGTGTGTGTCTGACTGTGTGTGTCTGTTAGTGTGTGAGTGTGTCTGTTAGTGTGTGTGTGTGTGTGTGTCTGTTAGTGTGTGTGTGTGTGTCTGTTAGTGTGTGTGAGTGTGTCTGTTAGTGTGTGTGAGTGTGTCTGTTAGTGTGTGTGAGTGTGTCTGTTAGTGTGTGTCTGTTAGTGAGTGTGAGTGTGTCTGTTTGTCTGTTAGAGTGTGTGTGTGTGAGAGTGTGTCTGTTAGAGTGTGTGTGTGTCTGACTGTGTGTGTCTGTTAGTGTGTGTATGTCAGTGTGTGTGAGTGTGTCTGTTAGTGAGTGTGTGAGTGTGTCTGTTAGCAGCTAACAGACACACTCACACACTCACTAACAGACACACTCACTAACAGACACACTCACACTCACTAACAGACACACTCATACACTCACACACACACACTGACAGATACGCATCCATTAGCTAACAGTTAGCTAATGGATGCGTATCTGTCAGTGTGTGTGTATTTAGAAGGCGGGGGAAGGGTTGGGTGGGGGTGGCGGGGGGGGGGGGTGGGGGTGAGGGGGGCGCCTGAGTTTTGTCCTGCCTAGGGCAGCACAAAACCAGGATACACCCCTGGTAGGGAGTGAATGAAATTTATGTGATCGGGGTGCAGGATTTTTATGTGTAGGGAGTGTCTGAAATTTATGTGATCGGGGTGCAGGGTTTTTATGTGTAGGGAGTGTATGAAATTTATGTGATCGGGGTGCAGGGTTTTTATGTGTAGGGAGTGTCTGAAATTTATGTGATCGGGGTGCAGGGTTTTTATGTGTAGGGAGTGTATGAAATTTATGTGATCGGGGTGCAGGGTTTTTATGTGTAGGGAGTGAATGAAATTTATGTGATCGGGGTGCAGGATTTTTATGTGTAGGGAGTGTCTGAAATTTATGTGATCGGGGTGCAGGGTTTTTATGTGTAGGGAGTGTATGAAATTTATGTGATCGGGGTGCAGGGTTTTTATGTGTAGGGAGTGTCTGAAATTTATGTGATCGGGGTGCAGGGTTTTTATGTGTAGGGAGTGTCTGAAATTTATGTGATCGGGGTGCAGGGTTTTTATGTGTAGGGAGTGTATGAAATTTATGTGATCGGGGTGCAGGGTTTTTATGTGTAGGGAGTGAATGATATTTATGTGATCGGGGTGCAGGGTTTTTATGTGTAGGGAGTGAATGAAATTTATGTGATCGGGGTGCAGGATTTTTATGTGTAGGGAGTGTCTGAAATTTATGTGATCGGGGTGCAGGGTTTTTATGTGTAGGGAGTGTATGAAATTTATGTGATCGGGGTGCAGGGTTTTTATGTGTAGGGAGTGTCTGAAATTTATGTGATCGGGGTGCAGGGTTTTTATGTGTAGGGAGTGTATGAAATTTATGTGATCGGGGTGCAGGGTTTTTATGTGTAGGGAGTGAATGAAATTTATGTGATCGGGGTGCAGGGTTTTTATGTGTAGGGAGTGAATGAAATTTATGTGATCGGGGTGCAGGGTTTTTATGTGTAGGGAGTGAATGAAATTTATGTGATCGGGGTGCAGGATTTTTATGTGTAGGGAGTGAATGAAATTTATGTGATCGGGGTGCAGGATTTTTATGTGTAGGGAGTGTCTGAAATTTATGTGATCGGGGTGCAGGGTTTTTATGTGTAGGGAGTGTATGAAATTTATGTGATCGGGGTGCAGGGTTTTTATGTGTAGGGAGTGTCTGAAATTTATGTGATCGGGGTGCAGGGTTTTATGTGTAGGGAGTGTATGAAATTTATGTGATCGGGGTGCAGGGTTTTTATGTGTAGGGAGTGAATGAAATTTATGTGATCGGGGTGCAGGGTTTTTATGTGTAGGGAGTGAATGAAATTTATGTGATCGGGGTGCAGGGTTTTTATGTGTAGGGAGTGAATGAAATTTATGTGATCGGGGTGCAGGGTTTTTATGTGTAGGGAGTGTATGAAATTTATGCGATCGGGGTGCAGGGTTTTTATGTGTAGGGAGTGTATGAAATTTATGCGATCGGGGTGCAGGGTTTTTATGTGTAGGGAGTGTATGAAATTTATGTGATCGGGGTGCAGGGTTTTTATGTGTAGGGAGTGTATGAAATTTATGCGATCGGGGTGCAGGGTTTTTATGTGTAGGGAGTGTATGAAATTTATGTGATCGGGGTGCAGGGTTTTTATATGAAGGGCGAGACAAGGGGCTTTGTAGAAAGGAGCAGGGCAGGAGTTTTCTAGAAGGTTCTCACCAGCCCCTTTCTACAAAAGCACTGGTCTTCCCCCTTCTACAAAACTGGCGCATTTTACAAATTTTACAAGCAGTTTACAAATTTGTGCAATAAATATTATTGAAAACATTGAAAAAATATGTGGGTGTTTTCTTACATTTTTATTATGGGGGGGGGAGGGGGGTTGCCACACTCAGGGTCCGCGCCCCGGGTGCCAAATGCTCTAGGTACGCCCCTGCCCACAGGTACTAAAAAATATGTATGTCAGTGGAAGTGTGTGTGTGTGTCATGCTGTATGTGTTTGTGTCTGTCTGTCATGGTGTGTGTGTGTGTGTGTCATGCTGTGTGTGTTTGTGTGTCATGCTGTGTGTGTTTGTGTCTGTCTGTCATGGTGTGTGTGTGTGTGTGTCTGTATCATGCTGTGTGTGTGTCTGTCTGTGTCATGCTGTGTGTGTGTGTGTCTGCGTCATGCTGTGTGTGTCTGCGTCATGCTGTGTGTGTGTGTCTGCGTCATGCTGTGTGTGTGTGTCTGCGTCATGCTGTGTGTGTCTGTATCATGCTGTGTTTATGTCTGTGTCATGCTGTGTTTATGTCTGTGTCATGCTGTGTTTGTCTGTGTCATGCTGTGTGTGTGTGTCTGTATCATGCTGTGTGTCTGTCTGTGTCATGCTGTGTCTGTATCATGGTGTGTGTCTGTCATGGTGTGTGTGTCTGTCTGTGTCATGCTGTTTGTGTGTCTGTGTCATGCGGTGTGTGTGTCTGTATCATGCTGTGTGTGTGTCTGTGTCATGCTGTGTCTGTATCATGGTGTGTGTCTGTCATGGTGTGTGTGTGTCTGTCATGATGTGTGTGTGTCTGTCTGTGTCATGCTGTGTATCTGTCTGTGTCATGCAGTGTGTGTGTGTGTCTGTGTCATGCTGTGTGTGTGTCTGTGTTACACTGTGTGTGTGTGTCTGTATGTGTCATGCTGTGTGTCTGTCTGTGTCACGGTGTGTCTGTATCATGGTGTGTGTCTGTCATGGGGTGTGTGTGTGTGTGTGTGTGTGTGTGTGTGTCAGTCGTGGTGTGTGTGTGTGTGTGTGTGTGTCAGTCGTGGTGTCTGTGTGTGTTTTTAAAAATAGTGTTTTACTCACCTTTTTTTTTTTTCCAACGTCGTGCTGGTCTCTGCCTCTATGACTGAGATCATCAAGCTTGATGATCTCAGCCAATCCGCACTGACACAGGAAGCGCCTCTAGTGACCGTCTGAGTGTGTCACTAGAGGTGTCACTAGGAAGCAATGTAAACACTGCCTTTTCTCTGCAAAGTCAGTGTTTACATTCAAAAGCCTGCAGGGACAGGCTATAGACACCAGAACCACTACATTAAGCTGTGTGTGTGTGCGCCTGCTAGTGAGCTTGCTTGCATGTGTATGTGTGTGTGTGTGTGTGTGCCTGCTAGTGAGTGAGCTTGTGTTTTTATGTCAATGAGCTTATGTATATTAGTGAAATTGTTTGTCTATGAGGCTGTGTATCAATGAGCTTGTGTGTGTCAGTGAGATTGTCTGTGTCTGCATGTGAGTATGCTTACTGTATAATTAAATGTTTTACTCTGAAAGGACCAATATATTATATTAGAAAAAGCAATATATATATATATATATATATATATATATATATATATATATATTGCGACAATATATGGCGCAATGACTTATGGGGCTGGCATAGATTTTTTTTTTCCAGGGCTGCTTTGTATCCCCAGTCCGGCCCTGCTATTAAGAATTGTTTTACGCCAACATATGGTTATAAACAGAGACTATAGTGAGAGTTCGGCTTCCCACAAGTGCAATTATGTGACTTAAATGAATATGTATGAAAGCTACGGCTTCTCTAACAAAGGACCCTATTGGAGTAATATTTCATAGTGTTAAACAATGTATGGGGAGTATTCATGTCACAGAACCCTACATGGAGAATAGAATGTGTTCTTTGTAGATCCTTCAAAAACAAAATCAAAACATCTGAACCAGTATAAAAGAAATACGCACACAGAAAAAATTAGTAAAGAGTTTATCTAACCACCATAACAACTTTTTCTTAAGTGGTCATGTGGGTAGGAGTAGGTACACAGATATTTCCACTTTTATGCCGGGGGCTAGTTACATGACCCCAGCACGTGACACGTCACTCAGTACCAGGCTGCCTCATTTTTATTCTGTGTAAAAACAAATTGTCATCAGGGTGCTTGTGGTAGATTTAATAATCTTCTGCCCTGAGCCAGTGTGCCTGTAAGTGGAAACCATGCTCTTCCCTCTCTTCCTTCGTGCATGCCTCCCTGGCCATTACTTTGGAAAAAAAAAATCAGGGCATACGTACTGAGCCGGTGAAACGAGCCAATCCAAAGCATTTGATTTAACCACATGAGGGAAGCAGTGACACCAGACAGGGAATGAAGAGCAGCTGGTGCTGGAGTACAGGTTGTGGTGACATTCTGTCATCAAACTAACATGGTGACCAGGGGTCATGTGATCAAGTTCATGTAGATCTTTCTTACAGGGGGATAAGCTTTACTTTGATATGGTAATTAGGTAATTCAATACCTTTACAAGTCAGGAGAGAGATAGCCACTCCCCCCACTATCCTCATTCCTCTCTGTTCCTTCTTGGCTCTGCTGCTGAGCAGATGGGCAGACGCCATGTGCTATCTTGGTGAACCATGTTATACTCTGTTGCTTCCTTTTCTTCCTTGGTGGATGTGATGTTGGACTTGCAGCAGTGAGCCATTACTAGATGTGAAGGCCTAACCGTGGGTGAGATCAAACGTGTGGGGAAAGGGATTACTATATAGATAGATAGATAGATAGATAGATAGATTTAAAAGGGTTGTTGCTCCGTGGGTCTGGGCTGTGTGTTTGTGATACATTTATAGTATTGTGTTGTTGTCTTCTAAATAAATACCTTTTAATGTAGACGAACCTTGTGTAATATATTAATGTGGTGTTACACCACACAGGTAAGTTTACTTAAAACTAAATAATCGGAGGGGGGGCTAATTAGCAAATGCCCAATAAGGCAGACAAGCCCTCTTAAAATGGTTAAGCTTTAAAGGGTTGGAGAAACCCATTAAAACATGCATGTATAAGGTGGTGGCGGAACCAAGCAGCCAAGCGAGACAGGCGCACATTACATGAGCTCCGTAATACTCAGCGATACCAACAGCTACCAAAACCCCACAGTGATCCGAAAACGGCAAACCGAGCATCCACGCTCACGATGGGTCGCAAGACTAAGAAACAAAAGCCCGACAAGCCCAGGATGGGTATGAATATCGTGAATCTCCTAAGCCAAGAGCATGGTGTGAGCGGGCCAACGATGGTCACCGACGGCCGTCCGAAAGGATCTGCTCACCAAACTTCAGAAAACCATTCAAGCCAATGTAGCCTCCCTTCACTCCGACCTCTCAGGCCTTGTGGATCGCATTGAGACTGTGGACGCGACATCCACGCAACAGCCTCTCTAGAAAATTAAGTGCAATGCCTTAAAAAAAACAACAACTCACCTTCGAGCAGCGGTTTGCCCTCCTGGAATACACATGGTGCTGCAACATCATCAAGGTGCGTGGAGTACCCGACGAACTACCAGAGGCACAACTCCCACACCTGGTGTGGAGACTGATCGGGGCCTTTCTGACTCCCACAGGCTAGAAGCATCGGCATCGATGGGACCTTCCGAGTTCCAAAACCACAGAGAGCACCGGAGTCCGCCACTAGTGACATTGTGATACAATTTAACAGGGATAAGGCGGCAGTAATGGCGGCGCTAAAGGTGACATCACCATACAAATTCAAAAGCATGGCGCTTACATTTTACGCTGACCTCTCTGGGGACACACTTAAATGGAGAAAATTCCTGCAACCCTGCATGGCATTGCTCCAAAACAGAGACATTCGATATCGATGGGGCTCCCAGAAACTGCTACAGGGCGATGTTACCCACACGGTTTGAGATCTGGCAGAGGCGGCCGCCCTACTAGAGGTCCTGGGCCTCCCGCGGGACTCTATAACCAGGACTGGCCCAAGCGGCACCCCAGTGTCACCGCATACCTGGGAGATGGAGAAAGTTACCCTTTTTGTCTCAGCAGACACATACACTGCAGCCACAACCTGAGCAGTCATAATGATTTAAGTTAAAGTTGCTTGCTTTCTTAGTTATCACTTCTTATGTTTTATACGCTTTAAAATACCTGACTTACACAAAGTCCTTACACCACTGTAGAGGGTCATTAAGGCCAGACTCCCAAGGCTCCTCAACCCCAGCCTCTATACCCTTGACAACCTCAGCCACTTAAGCTATACCCAGGGGCGTAAAATTAATATAGCCCAGTCTACTATCTAAAAGCCCAAGACGTACGCAAAGCCCACTAGGTCATGCTCTGGATAATAGCCTAGCTCATGCGACAATCACACACCAACACCACTAATCGTTTTGGTTTCCTTTTAATCTTAATCAATCATTCTCCTTTTTATTTTAATGGCCCCCACACGCAAACCCCCAGCCCTAGAATACCTAAAGTCAACCGTACGATAGAGAACTGTGCAATTAATATGACATACCAAGGCCACCTAACAGCAAGTACACGACGAACCGACCCAAGCTTCCCTATAACCCTAAAAATACTCCCCTCTATGTATAAGGCACCACTAACACAGCGTTTATGTAATGTTGTACGTGAACCTCGTATTGCAACTGTTTGTTTGTTTCAGGCAAATTACGGCTTCTCTAACAAAGTGGTGAGCAAAAATAAAGAATTAAAAAAAACAAATAAAACATGTATAGGGATAGTCACTAAAGTGGGTAGTGTCAGAAAGTTCATTTTTTGGCAAACAAATTGCCAAACTGAAAAATTAAAGGAACTCTATAGAGTCAAGAACACAAACATCTATTTCTGACCCTACAGTGTTTAAACACCACCTAGCCATCCTGTCCCCCTAAATGTAGTAAAATCTTACCTTTATTCCAGTCTGCTGGTGCTGGCTCTGCGCCTGATCTGCCTGCTTGGCTGACATCAAAAGTGGTGATCTCAGCCAATCGAAATGCTTAGCCTTAGGA
Organism: Pelobates fuscus; assembly: GCF_036172605.1. Lineage (NCBI taxonomy): Eukaryota > Metazoa > Chordata > Amphibia > Anura > Pelobatidae > Pelobates > Pelobates fuscus. The sequence continues at coordinate 129,009,526 of NC_086328.1, forward strand.
AAGCATTGGATTGGCTGAGATTGTCAACTGATTATCTCAACAAAGGAGGCGGAACTAGAAATCACGGGACCCGGTGCCAATATTGCCCTGGGGCACTCCCCATACATCCCGGGGTAGTCACTCCCTCCCAGCGGCTGATGCTGAAGTGCCGCAGCGCTGACCAGGCCCCCTGGATATTCATTGACATGGGCCCCTTAATGTGCGGCCCTGGCGGTTCTCCGGCTCGGGCAGTAGCCGCAACACATGGCAGCGGGCACCCCAGTCACAGGAGTCTGCAGGGTGGCCGGGCCCCTTGGAGTGGCGTCCCCGGTCGCAGCTGCGACCCGTGCAGTTCCGCCACTAGGCGGAACCAAATGCCGCCCTGGCCAATCATCATCTCCTCATAGAGATTGAATCAATGCATCTCTGTAAGGAACATTCAGGGTCTCCAGCAGAGGGTGGAGACATTGAATGTTAGTCACACTGTGCAGCACTGTCCCAGGAAGCACCTCTAGCAGCCATCTGAGTGGCCAGTGGAGGTATCCCTAAGCTGTAATGTAAACACTGCATTTTCTGTGAAAATACAGTGTTTGCGGCAACAAGTTGTGTGTATATATATATATATATATATATTATATATATACACACACACACACTTTTTTTATTTATTTATCTATTTGCCTGTCTTTTGAGTTTATATGGAGGGACCGATCATTTTCTTAGTAAGTCCTGCACAAAGTGGTTAATTCACTAAAAGCAGTGATTTGACTGGCACATTGCAATATATAGGCAAAATAAATCCATTCTGGAAACATTTTCTATCCCAGCTAGGGTCACTTTTGTCTAAAATGTTTATAAAAGGATAGGGAGGGTCAGCTCTCCACTTGGGACTTGGGAGCAAATCTCCATGGTCTCCTTCCAATTACCTCACCTGCAGTAGAAACCCATACGGAGTCAGAACACCAAAATAAACGTCAAAAAGATCTGTTTCAGCCCAACTCTAGGGTCTTTGTCAAGCCTTGGTTCCAAAATACAGCTGGTAGCTTAAATACCCATTAGATTACAAACAACACCCTACATGGAGCATCAATTAAACTGGGAAGTTAACCATCATCATACCAGAAAAAAGAAATAAAACACAGCAAAGAGAGATACATCATAGAATGCCAACATGTGTCAAAACTACACATATACAGAATTCAATTAACAATATCTCAGTGTGTTACTGAAATATAGCAGAATAAGGCAGGAAAAGGGAACAGAGCAGCGTAAACCCCAAGAAAGCATATCCCAGGAAAATCGCATCAGTAGTTTCACGGAAGAAGGCACTTAGGCACAATATCCCAATATCCTGCTGAGGTTTTTAAACACGTGCCTTAACAGTCACTTAATTAGAGAGAGGTGTTAACCCTGGCCCTGCCACAGGGGAAGAGCAAACAAGTGCACCAAAAAAAACATATTGATTACTTGTACCAAGTAGCAAAACACCAGAGAAACGAGAATTTTTTTTTTTAAGAAATAGGCACGTTAAACTTGATATTAAGATTATGTGGTCTGCGAGTATGTAACTGAAAAATCCATTTAATTTCAAAATAGTCCAATTTGGACCTGCAGTCTCCACCTTTGTATGGTATTCCAATTCCTTCATTGCCTTGAACATGCAATTTGGAAACATCAGAGTTATTGCAAGTATGAAAGTGGCATGCTAATGAAGAACTAACATAATTATGTTCCATAGCATAGATATGCTCTCGTATCCTGTTCTTTAATGGGCTTGTAGTTTGACCAACGTATTGGATCAAACAGGACTGACCAGTCAATAGGTAAACTGCAAAGAAGGTTGTACGGTTAATATATTTGAAGCTTTTGTTTGGTTACTGAGCAACTGAATTCACTGCCGAGTTTGATGACTGCACAAGGATTTTACCCTGAGGCCAGGTCATGCTGGGCAGTGGCCTGAGAGCCCCACGAGCACAGGGGCCACATAGGCTTGCCAAGTCTTCAGTATAATATTGTGGTTTATTCAGAACCTTCAAACCCTCTTTATAAAACATTTGGGTGGACTGACCAACTCAGCTCATCTGTACATGTGATCTTGCAGTTGCGAATACATATATTGACCTAGATGAAAACAACGTACGAATTGTACATAAGCAAGACAAAACCAACACACATTTTTCTGAAGCCATAAAGCTATGATAAAGTAATATTTTTAACAATCCATGTCGGTTGCCTCCCCTGCTACCTACTAAATGTTTGCGTGGGTTTATCTCTGATCATGATTTCTAATGTTTTAATGCTGATCTAGTTGGAGGTACCAATAAATATAAGCTTCATTTTATCGATAATTTAAATTTTTACTTCTGTGAGTGGTTGTGTAGGCAGGGCCCGGGTGCTATTAAGATGGTCCTAATTAAAGCCCCACATTTGTACATAGACACATGGTAAAGTCAAGTAGGTTTCTTAGTAAAAGACGTAGCTACATTTAGAGCAAGTTGAGAAAGGTCAGAATAAGCAACATGCTCATATGAGATGAATCTTACATACATACATATAATATGAAGTTTACCATTAATTTCAACCAAACTGATGGTACATATTGCCTCCAAAGATGCGGGACTGCAATGGGGGTTAAATTTGCACCCCTGTATGCCAGTCTCTATATGGGGTGGTGGGAGGTTTTTGGGAGGTACTTTTGCTCACATTTCAGATATACAATTTTGTATAAACACTGCATCAATGATCTGTTGATCATTTAGGGTGGATCTGTTACTTACATAGTTTTATTGAATATTGTAATGATAATGATTTGAATCTGAAATTCACATTTAATTTCAGCCAAACTGAGGTTTCATTTTTGGATTTATCATTAAAATCTGAAGAGCATTCAATTCAGACTAGTTTATTTCGCAAGGAGTGCTTAGGCAACAATCTACTGTTGCCCTCTTCTTGTCATCCACGTCATGTGACAAAGAATATTTCAGTCGGGCAATTCCTGCAACTTTGCGGCTCTTGTTCCTGTATGGAAAATTTTCTTAAATCTATCTTAAGGCAGAGATCAAGTGAGATTGGCTACTCTGAATCAGTTCTTGATAGGGCATTTCAGCATGCTTTGGAAACCGATAAATCCACCCTTCCACAGGATTGGTCTTCCTGAACTAGAAAATGTGCCCAAAAATCATTGTTACAGATTACAGTATAGAAAAATATGCAACATTATTAAAAAATATCTACCATTCTTGTTTGTGGACTGTAAAACTGAGCATGTTACTCATTCAGGAATACATACAGTTGCCAGACGAGCTCCTAATCTTTTTCAACAACTGGCTCCAAGTTTGGTGACTTTTACTAAGAAACCTACTTGGGCTTTGTGATGTGGGTATGTACAAATGTGGGGCTTGTGCAGTCATCAAACTAGTTAGTAAATTCAGTTGTTCAGTAACCAAACAAAAGCTTTAAATTTAACAGTATATTAACCGTACAACCTTCATTGTAGTTTACCTATTGACCCAATACGTTTGTCAAACTACAAACCCTAAAAAAAAAAAAAAAAAAAAAGATACGAGAGCATAACAGCTATTGAACATAATGTTAATTCCTGAATAGCACGCCATTTTCAGACTTGCAAAGCTTTATTTGATACAAGTAATCAATTCATGTTTTGTTACATTTGCATTCTTAATGGCGAAGGTTGTTACAATATATGGCGCCTCAGTTTTTGCGAGTCAGGTATAATTCACTGTTTAGCCAATTTAGCAGGTTTTTTTTTTTTTTACATGTATTCACTAAACACGCATTTTCCCAGGTGTATGTAATCATTGTTCCCTTCCTAATTCTGATTTTACATTTTATTTGTATTCTACATTTTTCATTAACTTTTGATTTGGTTTTCTGAATCAACGGTGTCAGTTTTCGTGCATCTTATTCGCGCTTTCCCTGTGGCAGACTGCAGCTGAACGTTCGGTCACGTGTTTTAAAACCGCAGCAGGATGTTGTGCCCAAGAACCATCTTTGGTTTTGCGCTGCTATGTACCCTTTCATGTCTTTTTGTTTTTAAATAAATAATCTCAATAAGTTATGTTTTACCCATAGTTATGGCCAGTTTGGTCACTTTTTAGTAAGGCCAACACTTCCTTTCTCTCCATTGAGTCACTTGTGCTCTTAGTGGGGGTTCCAAACAACAGTAAAGTATGCTGGTGGGATGCTTTCCATTGGTAGCAACAGGAAATTGGTCAGAATTGATGGAGCCAAAAAGACGACAAAATCTGGATGAAATTCTGTTTCAAGATGATAGACACCAGACTCATTGTCCAGCAGTATTGGGACTCTAAATACTCCACATAAGCTGCACAGAGTGACTTAAACCAAGAACTAGAACCTTTTATGATGTAGCGCAGGCAAAAGATCAGCTATTAGTCCAGCTGAGAATCCATGAGACAACCTGAAAGGATTGCTTACACCAATGCATGAAAACCTTGTGGATACCTACCAAAATGATTCACAGCTATAAAGAAATTATGTAAATCACAGGTTCTACCATGTATTGTCCGGGAAGAGGGACATTTATTATTTATATAGCGCCATCAGATTCTGTAGCGCTGTACAATGGGGCAACAGTTGTCAGTTTTTGGTGTAATATTTGTGTCATCATTTATTTTCTGTTCACCTAAATGAATTGTTGGTCAAAAGGCAAAAAATCTCCCCTTAACATGAACTAACCTAGATTACAGAAGTGGTACTAGATAGGGGACACAATCCATGATTAATGGGATCGGTCAACAACATCATAGTTTAAATTTCCACATTTTGAGAAAACCCAAAGACACGTGGCAGTCACTTCAGACAAGAAACCAATTCATGGAGTAATCTGCATACATAATTCAGAATGTGCTTCTGTAATAATCCACATTTTTGTCAAACATTCAATAAAAAGCGTATTCATTTTAATATGTTCTGTAACAGCAAATTATAATACAAAAAACGGTATTATTTACAATTGCATACAGTTGAAATGGATAAACGCAAAAAAAAAAATGGCAACCCTACATAGGGCAACTTGCAACCCCCAGGGAACACAAACACAAACAATTGTGATAAGTGTATAAATCAAACTCTTACAAATATCTGGGAACTTCAAAATGTGAGACCATCAAAAGACTTAGAAACGTATAATAATTTTTTTCCCATCACCACTATCCCAGCTTCAATATTAGTTGTTTTGTGAAATATAAAATATTCTGATTTATCTCCAACGTGTAAAATAATGTTCATTAACAGATACTGGACAGTAGTAAACCAATTGTTATTCTTGGCGCTTAATGTTGATCAAACTTTGTCAACCACAATATTTCCACTGGGCCTTAAAAAAGTGGAGAACTCTTAAACAAGCCCTGCATCTAATGCTCTTCACTACAATGAAATAATTCTACTTAAGGAAACATACTTCAAAAGACGCATTCGTTACTAGCCAAATAAATCTGTCCTAATTGTATCAGAATACATCCACACTGATCCTGAATACATAACTAAAAAAATGTATCGTGTCATTAGGCAATGATTTGTGAGCCATGGCTTCCTGGCATGATGGCTTTACGAAGTTATAAACGGAGCAATTCAGATGAAAAAGAAATATGTAGTTTAAACTGCATGTAAACACGCTCTGCGGGAACAGAGGATCTACATTTATATCATTTATATACCTTCTATCTTTATAAATAAGTTTTTTTTGTATTTTTAGACGTTTTGTCATTTGAAAAGGACAAAAGATGAAAAATCGATCTGTGAGGACTCTTATTTAAACTCACTAAAGGTGATGCAGAGTAAAGTCACAGCAGTGATGTGAAGTAACAGTTCTCTAAAGTTACAGTCAAAGAGGTTTTTGTTGCAGAAAAAACAACCTAATCTTGCTCTTATGAAGAAAACTAATTTGCTAAAAAAAAAAAAAAGATAGTCCATTAAATTATGTGGACAACTCCACTGCTATATAAAAAACAAAAACAAACAAACCACAAAACAAAACTGCCACCATAATAAGAGCATTTGAGTCAAATGTAAAAAAGGTGTTTGGTTATTAGTTTACGTATGGCTTACTTCTTTCAATTGATATAAAGTCCACTATGGCATTTTCAATAGACATCTGAAAAGTTACTGGCCTGGGCACCTCGGGCTGCTACTAATTGATTGAAAAGCTGTGGATCTGCTTTTTAAGGAACATGCATCAGTGCACACAGTTTGCCTGCGACTTTGCAACCCCAATTGGCTTCCGCGAGAACTCACCTTCACGGAGAAGTTTTGTAAAAGGGTGAGAGGGACTAATCCACTCCGTAAAAGCAAAATGAATTATAATGTGTTGAGGTTTTGAACACATTGACATTTTTTTATAATGTTTACTGGAGTAAACAAACAATGAAAACATATAGTGTACACACACACACATACACACACACACCAGTTTCTTAATAAAAGTTGTGGACATTTTATCAACAGCAGTTTGACCAAAAATAAGAAGCAATGTGCACTGGTAGATGATCTCACATCATACTGCAAAATGGGAGCCCAGAAGGTTTTTATGGGCAAGGCTTTTTTCTCCACAGAAATCAAAAGAAAAGAAAAAAAGCGCCAGTAGGTAAAATGTTGGCATAACCGCTACCTGGCACTTTAGTTCTACCAAGTCCTATGACAATACCTCATTCAATAGATTAATTAATGTATGAAGCTTCGTGTGCCAGTTACACAACATTTTAATTTCCTCTTTATGGGGATTATAAATCTACAAATGTTTAAAGTGGTCAGGGCGTATTGATGAAATACCTCTCTCATCCTGTGAAGTAGAAAATAAGTATATGCTTACAAAGGGAGACACTCAAAAACATTTGACACTGTTACTGCATTGAAGCCCTTATTTGTACCTTACTATAGAACATTTTGAACACTGATAAATACAGAAAGATCACAAGCAAAACAGGAAATGTATTTGGTGTGGTACGTCATATCGGTATGATGCAGTTTTTTTTACGCACCTGTATTCTAGAAGAATGCCAGTACGTTAACATTCCAGATCTAGACCATAGAAGGGATCTGTGAAGTACTGGGAATTCAAAATCAGCTTAGCACGGACTATTCTGTTGCTAAATAGAGAAAATGTATCTAGTGTAGTTGTAAATGAATTCTTCCCTCTGTAGTGTATCCAATGTCGTATTGAAAAAGGCAGCATTTCATACCGAAATTTGAGGGGGGAATTTAAAGGGACACTAGTCACTAAAACAACTTTAGCTTATTGAAGCAGTTTTGGTATAGATTAATATTATCTGCCATTTATAAGTGAAATTACTGTTTATGCTGCCCAAGCCTCACCTCCCTGCATGTGACTTACACAGCCTGTAAAGAGTCATCTATGGTTTATACTTCCTTTAATGCAAATTCTGTTTAATTTAGATTTTCACATCTCCTGCTCTGTTAATAGATTGCCAGACCCTGCAGGTGCCACCTATATGTAATTAAAGTTCAATTTACAGAGCAAGAGATAAACACTTTGAAAGTAAGTTACATCTGACTAAAAGTGAAACCATTTGTTTTCATTTAGGCTGTCAGTCACGGCCATGGGAGATGTGGCCAGGGCTGCATAAAACAGAAACAAGTGACTTAACAAAAATGAGCACGGAGACTGCAGGGGCATGATCCTAATGCCAATAATCCAAAGGTTACAAAAACTGCTTCATTGAGCTAAAATTGTTTTGGTGACTATAGTGTTCCTTTGAAGTGATATTATAACAAAGCTATTTAACGTTTGGATATTAAATCACTCATTCATTCTCACCATTTGTTGGTGTTTGTGTATCAGACCAGTGACAGGAGGTATGCATCTACTCAGTAATTCTGTGTGAGATTGGGCTAAGTGTGAACAGCAAGGGGATAAGACATCACATCCATGCATTATTCAAAGGCAAACATCACGCCAAGGATGTTAGCTGAAGAATGAAATGGTAATAACGTGTATATAGACCTCTTGTCACTGACCGGATACCACAACCACCACCAACAGGTGAAACCTGGGGAAGGGTACATGGGAGAGGGAGATGGAAGGGCTGCATGAAGGGTAGAATGATGTTGAGTTGAATATATACTCTGAAAGGAGAAAGGGGATATTTGGGCAATGGAAAGATGAAGGCAAAGGAAATGCCAAGAGAAGGACAGTGTTAAAGGAAAGGGAATACAGAAAGAGAAAAGTAGAGTAAATAAAGACTAACGTAGGAAGAGGAGGGAAATTTCGAGAAAAGAGGAGATGGAATGAAATATGGAAATAGAAATAGGAGAGGAGAGATGGAATAATAAAACAAGTTAAGACATGGACGAAAGGAGGCGAAGGAAAGAGAAAAAAAAAAATGACAAAAAGTGAAGAAGGACCAAGGAAAGAAAAATCAGATAAGGGTACTGGGAAGAATAGAGACTGGATAAGATGAGACTGGAAGGTACAAAATTGCATATATATATATATTTTTTTTAATTGAATATTGGTCCAACAAAAGCTGGTCCTCCATACCAATGAAGATGGACAGAATTAAATTATAGAATGCAAATCATTAAATTCTTATGTGCAACACAGTGCCGAGGAAGCTTCAAGAAAAAAATAAAAATAAAAAAAAATTGCTCTACAATATTGAAATTGTAATCTGGTGCCTTCTAATGAGAACTATCAATACAAACCACACATTCAGCATTGCACGTCTGTGACACTAATGAAATAACACCAAGTGGACATACTGAAGGTCACAGTCCGTATAAACAGAAGACGTACATTCTACAGATAGTCCCAGATAACTGCAGATCTTGCTCAGGATTGTTGGTGTAAAAATCAGTTCAAACTGGTTCTTGTTGTGTATATGGCTTAAACCAGAATGTACCAAAATAAATGACAAAACACATACTGATGTAGTAGTAGAAGTCCATCTTCTGCAGCCTATATGTCAATGACACTGGCCAAAGGGGCATTTTTTTTTTCTTTCAATTTAAACCCGTGATAAATAATCGACTTGTCAACACAGGCCTACTCCAGAGATTAATGGAAAGCGCTAGAAAACAAACAAGGAGGACATTGCAAATTTGCTAAACAACGCTACGTTAATCAAGTGCAAGTTTGGAAGGAATTTATTTCCAAGGATCAGAAAATGGTTGCAAAGTCTAATAGCTATATGTAAAAGCTAATGTTTCCTGCTATACACTTGCAGGCTCACACTGCATCTAATGTCTAGGGGAGAGGCCTAGCCCAAGATATACTGCATACAATGTGAAATCAACACATAAATGGATAGGATTTACTTAAAAACCATGGGACGTGTATTACAAAGATCCATGAAACAGAATTTGAACCACAATATTTTCTCTGTGAAAAATACAACTATTAGTGAGATAAAATGTACAATTGATTTTTTTTTGTTTTTGCTTTTGTTTTTTTAAAGAAAAGAAAAGAAAAAAAAACAAACAAAAAACAAACACTGTATAAAGGAAAATAGCTTTCTTCAAAACAGGGAAAATAGTTAAGGTCTTTTTTTTTTTTTTCATTATAATATATTTTGACACAAAAAAAAAAAAAATAAGCAAGTCATAGGATTGCACCAGCTCCATATCCAGTTTCCTGGACAATATATTGTAAAAGGTGTCCATAAAGCATAACAATTTCTAAGATATTTTTGTTTTGTTAAATCATGGTGGTTTCTTTTACTTGACATTCCGCCAACTCTGTTTTACAAAATGTACAATACCCTTACATGTGGTGGTCAGAAATTCTAAATCTAAATATTGTTTTTGTACCTCCACCATAAACCTTTTGTGTGTGTGTGTGTGTGTGTGTGTGTGTGTGTGAGGGGGGGGGAAGAGAAGATGGGAAAAGGGTGATTTTTCTGTTTTTTCTTTTACACAATCAGGAAAACAAAAACCAAAATTGTAGTAAAGCATTTTAAGTGTTAACGCTATAGATAATAAAGAAATGAATTCTATATTTAGTGCATGCTGTATCATTTTGCAAGAAAGAAAAAAAAAAGGAAAAAAAAAAAAAAAAGGAAAATCAATATTCCTTTAAAATAAAAATAAAGCATTACCCAATAGTTTACAAAATAGAAAAATCATTCATACAAAAAAAAAAAAAAAAAAAAAGGCCAGGATGAATACGTGCTTGCTGCCCAAGCAATAATGGGCTATGTTCTTTTCTGACACAGCTTGATTAGATGCAGGCACGTAACTGCAGATTCAACAGCAGAGTCTACTGATGGGAGTCTGACATTTTCTACGAGTTCGGTGAATGTGTATTCATTCCTCTTCCAGTAGGCTAGTGCTGTTGGGGAGAAATATACTGCAAGGAGAGTATGGTAGAAGCTGGGGGGTTTAGGAACAGGTCTGTTGCACACGACTCAAAAGTTCGCCAAACTTTTCAAAAAGATCTTCCACCCATTTCATGTTTTTCAGACAGTGGTGTACCAACTCCTCTTGCTTCAGATCCCGGTTTGCTTTCTGAACAGAGTTAACCTGGAAGCCACAGAAAACAGAATAGTGACCAAAGGTAGCCAAAATTTCTAGAACACGTAAATCTAGGATTATGATTTTTTACGCAATTACGCTATACCATATCTACGCATCAGGTTCTCCCCCCCCCCACACCTTTTTTAGCTCCTTATTTAAATTTGGTGCCATACCAACATTTCTTGGCAGAGAAACCTCAGTTAAACAAAATGGAAAATAACAGCATTTATAGAATAAAATGAATTAAACTGCCAGATCAGCTTATTTTAATGCACTGAGCTAGTAGAAAGAATATTTTACTTTAACATACTCTTGAACACAACACTGCTCTCTAGAGTTCAGTCAAACACATTGCAGACATTGCAGTGTTTTTTTAAACCCAATAACATTTTATAGTCTGTGAATAATAATAATAATAAAAAAATAAATAAATAAAAAAAAAGGATAATTATTACATTCCTGGATACTGAATATGCAAAAAGATTCCTAAATTCAAAACTCAATAGCAATGTTTTGGTCTGACATAGTAGAATGATGATATCTTTTTGCATATTAATATAAGGTCTCTGGCGTTGCACTTTTTTGACTCAGAGTAGAGTGCTATGGTTATCAAAACATATTTCCAACATTAGGTGTAATCTATATCCATTTAGTTACGGGGTCCCTCTGTATAAGCATTAAATAAATCAGTTTTTCTAACGTTCTATCCTACGCCCAGGCCCGGACTGGCCATTGGGCAAATGCCTGGTGGTCCGCAATGGCCATGGGCCGAGGCCGGCTGGGGAGATCACAGGGACACTGTCTGGCCCTGACTACGCCTGTTTCTCCACATTTACTGCTCATTCCCTGGCTGAGATTATTATTACTGATAATCTCAGTCAATTCTAAGCTTCTTCAGATATTATGACAATCAGCATCTCAAAACCATCTCTATATCTACATGGAATAATGTTGGCACTCACTGGTCTGTATTATCTAAAAAAGTTTTTTTATGCTTTATAACTGTATAAACTTTCCGAATTCCATAATCACTCTTCAAATAGAAGTCAATGAGTTCATTTACATCATATCAAACATGACTGATTAAAATGTTTAGAGTAAGGTAACTATTTTATTCATATTTTTTTAAACAGAAAGATGAAAATGCATTTTTTTTTTTTTAAAGTTTGAATAAAAATTAAAATAGTATTGTAAGATAGTTGATAGTTTTAAAGCCGTTTAGCTGGTTGTAGTAACTGGACTGTGCTAAAATGTTAATTGTTCCTTTAAGTTAAATCCCTTTTGGGTTTGTAAATGGCATTCGTTTGTAGTCACTGACGAAAGAAAAAGGCCCAGGCACTCCAAGGCTTAGATCCAAGCTTGAAAAAGACCCTAGGGTCACAATGTTGCCGCTGGACACTAGACTTTGCTTGTCTTTGTTTGCCTGGACCTTTTTCTTTCTTCAGGGACTACAACCTAATTTTTGCACCTTGGTGCTGGCCCCAGGATTGTTTGCACTCCTACTTTATTTATGGTTTGAGTGCAGTTCCATTTTTTTTAGTTTTTGTAAATGGCTTTAGGACTGCCTCACAGTTATCTCGTTACGTTAACTATGTATAAATGGAAATGGTTAAAAGGACATTTTAAGGCGGTCCTTTTAACAAATTACTTGTATTTAGAGCTGGTAGCTCAGCACTCTGAAATTCTATTTACTTTTTTTGTCATACTATATCTGTAAGAGAGGGTGCTGATTGGAGAAGTGTGGCAATTGGTGCTCACTCTATGGAAAAACATTACTATATATAAGGTGAGGTAGAGGAAAAAATGCCTACAAAATTTATAAAATAAGAAAAAATTAGACCTGTGCTGCAGATACTCCACACAAATCCCAACAGTGTGTATACAACCAAAAAACAAACGCGAGTCCTGCGCATCCAGTATAGGTGTGCACACCCAGGTGCTACTACAGTTTATTTGAGGACTATGTTAAACAGCAAACGTTTCGAGCAGCAGCCCTTTCTCAATGCTAATGTCCTTAGCGTTGAGAAAGGACTGCTGCTCGAAACGTTTGCTGATTAATTTTGTCCTCAAATAAATTGTGGTAGTACCTGGGTGTGCACACCTATACTGGATGCGCAGGACTCGCGTTTGGTTTTTGGTTATGGAAAAACATTACATTGACTGAGAAAATCCTTAAAGATTAGAGAGGGGTGGAGAAGCAGCCATGGGGAGACTAGTGCAGTAAGAGATAAAAGGTGAGTTTATCTTCACTTTTACAAAGGAACACTAAATCTAAATTGGATAGGAGAAACGAACATTAGAAATATGCTTACTTTTCTAATTTTAGAGTTTCACTTTAACAGGTGATACATAAAGGAATCTAAAATAAAATTCATTTCTGGAAATACCCACGGAACATACCTCATCTTTGCATACAAGATATATGTGGTACTTGTAATGATGGAGTGCATGATACAATGAACACAACTGCGATTTCTCCGGGTCTACCGTGAATTCCTGGAACAAATAAAAGGTTACAAAAATTTACAATTTGAAAAAATAATAATCCTCAAATCAAAGCTACTATGCAGTAGGAAAGTGCTCTCTGAGAATGGATATACTAAGAAGAGAAAACAAAAAACCCAAACCACCTGTGGGATCCTAACAGTCCAACTGGAGCTGTAAATGCAGAACATCCAATGGTCGTGGTTGGTCCATAAACACATTGATTGGTCCACAACAAAAGCCCCTTTTAATTTATTTAAAAGGTAGTCACATGTTTAAAACCACCCTCTCAATCATTCATACCTGTGACTGCTTTGAAGCAGTTTTAGTTGGCCGTAAGGTTTTTTTGTTATACCACTTGCCGCTTGTCTTTATTTTGCACACAGAAACTTTTGCTTTTGTGTCACGAGTAATTGTTGCAACATCGGGGTAGTTTTCCAAGGCATTCTGTAAGATTATTCACAAACATTGTGTTAGACAGAACTAAATCGTGTGTGTGTGGTAATCAACTGGTCAAATCAAAATGTAGTTAGCTCAAAAACGTTAAAAGAAAAACCATAAAATCAGTGTATATGGTATGCACATTATGCATCTATTCTTACCTTAAGAGATTGATCCAACTGTAATTTTGTTAGAAGACGTCTTCTGTTTTCATTCAGCATGCCTTCAATTTTTCTCATATGAGGAAGCTGAACTTCATCTAAAAATAAATACAATTACCAGCAAAGTAATGGAGGTATACATGTCAAAAAAATCCATTCAAATCAATATTTAGATAAGGGAGAAAAAAAAATTGGGATTGACGGCAGGCTGGAAGTGGAACAGCTAATGGATTCAGCAACGAGCTTTTCATTTAAAGTCAATTTGCTGTGTATTCATAGTGTAAAGGGTGTCAAACAGATCATTGTGTTGCACATGAAGGTGTGTGATCACAGACTATTGCATTTCCCTGCAGGTGCAGTATGTTTCCTACATGATTGGATCACAGTAATATTAAGTCTTTAACCCATTAAGATTAACATATAATGAGACAAAGTAGGATCCCACTGTGTGTCGGTTGTGTATTTATACACACACACCTTTCTGTAATATAATATATGTATTCTACAACATTAAGTAGGTTAACAATCAGTCATGATTGTTAATTGCCTCATATGTCTAAGATCTAGATCATTTTTTGGTAACCAATGCTAATCCTATCCCCTGACCCTATGCTTACACCACCTCTAACATTACCCCTACACAATCCTTATCCTTAACCCAGCATTAATGCAAACACAGAATTAACTCTTACTCTATCATAACCACAACCTAGAGGGATTCCCAGTATTGTATTGAGGGAGGGCCTATTAGCAGGTCTGAGCACACATATGCAGAATCCAAATTCCCTTTTCTTTATACAGCTGTCCTCTCTTTGATATCCAATGAATATGATTATTTGGTACATATTTCCTAATCTATGCACAGATGAGAATTTGGTGAGGATTATATTCTGAATACGAGGCAACAGCTTCGTTGGCATACAATTTATATTTTTGCAAATATCACAAAGGTTAAAATGACATAAGTTCAGATTTTCTATTTTTTTTAAAGTCAACATCGCAATAAAATAAATTCTAAAACAATCACAGGGTTAGGTTCCAGTATATTGTAAGCCCTTCAGTGACAATACAGAACACGTTAGGGGTATGAATACTGTTGCAAGGAATTGATGGTCAGCATACAGAGACACACAAAGCTTTGTGCGTCGTGCCCTTTGACAATAAGCAAGGTGACTGTAAAGATTACATAAAAGCTCTAATATTGCTTCAGAACATACCATTTTCTTTTTCCAAGGCTTGTATCATGTCACCATCTAAAGCAAGACCAACAAGTAATTCGACGTATCCTTTAAAGGTCTCTTTCATGGCTCGTGTGTTCAAAAAACGAGTGACAACTGGTGGTGGTGGAGGCTCAAACTCTGAAAAATATGATTGTTAAAGAATAAAAGTCTCTGTCTCAATGAGCAATGCACTTTTCACAACCCAGGTACATTAGGGAAATTTCATTTTTGTACCAAAAGGTATAAAACAGTATATAAACCAGTAAAATTTAGCACCGTTTGGTAAAGCAATGAAAAGAATTATCCACCATTGGATAGTTAAAGTTCTGCTTTATCCCACAAAGCAAATGTTAATTTAAAAAAAACTATGCGGAATTGAAAGCAGGATTAAAGATCTTATCATCTATATGGAAGGCATAGTGGGCATACCAGGGTAGCATTATATCCACGCTTTGGCCAAGCCACCCATAGTGCAGCACGTAAACAATAACTAGAATCATCTTTTGTCATTTTACAAAAAGGAGCTTTATGTGCAGGTTTTGACACAAAGTTCAGAATTAAAAACGCAAAATGCAGCCCACCTTCCTCATCACTTTGCATGTCCGGAGAGGAATCCGACTGGGAAGATTCAAATTCCTCTTTCCACTGTTTCCTCTTCTTTGGTGGAGGTTCAGCCTTCGCCTTTGGCTGTTTGGCTTTAGGTTTCACAGACACAGCTTTAGGGGGTACACTTTTTGGTGGCGGAGTTTCTGTCACCTTGTTGTTTCCACTGACCTTCGTGTGAGAGGTCCTGTGAGGAGTAAGTAAGAAATGGTGTATACGGCTAGACGCTACATTCAATTACATTAGATCCATTAGAATTCTGAGCTTTCAGTGCACACAACTGATCAAAATATCACAATGATTTCACAGACACACAAACAACACATTTTAACAAAACCATTTACCCATCTGCATAGTAGTCTACGTGAAAATTCTTCAAGAACTTAGGCACATTCTCACAAACAAGATTTCAGAAGTCAAAATTAGTGATCTAAAACAAATAAAAATACCTTGCAGGTGGAGCAATTTTGGTTTTCGGTTTTCGAGAGCAAACCCTCACGTACTCCTTTTTGTTTGTGTTCTCGACAAACTTCACATAAACACGTTTGTATTTTGTTTTTGCATCACCGAAATAGCCAAGATACTACAGAAAATGAAAAAAGTATTATTACAATATATTTCACTTTTAAAAACACAAGTACAGTTAGATAGAATAGATAAAAAAAATAAAAAAAAAGTATTTTTGTTGCCAACTCAAGTCACATGTGTTTTGGACAAGAACACCTTTAAAGAGAGGAACTATATCTTTTTTTTTAAGAAAAACTAAACCCCTAACCAAAAACTAGTTAATGGTTGTACTAATGTTTTTTTATAAATTATTTTTTTAATTTACTTGCTTTGTCTGGCAACACCAGTAACAGCAGATTTCTGTGTAAAGCATTGTTGGAGACAACGCTTGAGCGTACATACACGTTTAAGGAATTTCTCGGTAAAATGTTGGAGCACATGCATGATATCATGGTGTGGTGAAGCCACAACGTGGAAGTATCGTGTAGTTAAGATTTTAAGTAACACTCATTGCAGATTTTTGTTAACCATATGCAAAGTGCACTATTCACCAACAGCTCCAGTCTTTTAAAGAAAGTTACTTTTATGAATTGTATTGATGGGGAAATAAATCATTAAGTGATTTGCTGACATTATTAGCTCATAGTCGATACCCAACTGGTTAATCTGTAAGTTTATTTATTTTTTTCTAAAAATGAAGAAACTGTATGGGAGCCAGCATCAGGAGAGGGAAAAGAAAATCAAAGCACGTATGAGTGTGAGTTTTATGGGAGGAAAACTGTGTGTGTGTGTGTGTATAAACATATATTTATATATATATATATATATATACACACACACACACACACACACACACACACAATGAGGTTATCAGTTCCATAGATTATTTTAAAAAAGGTCTGAATATTTCTTTTCAGAAATAGAATATTCAAGGATATAATTAATATGAGAGTGTGTTGATCTAAGGAGAAATCCAATGTCAGAATGGAGTCAAGAAGGATTTTTTCACTTGCTTCAATTGGCTTTTTTAAAAACTTATTTTGTATCCGGTATTGAAGGTTGAAATTGATGGATTTGAGTCTTGGCAACGTACATTACTATGTAACAATGTTTCCTATTTTTCTTATGCCAAGAACATGTGTGGTCTTGTATGTTGATGCACAATATTTAAGTTGTTCTACTTACGCTGTTGGTAGCAGCAAATGATCTTTGACCTTCACGAATTTCAGGGATGAATTTCTGGAGCAGAGCCTTCTGAACTTTCCAAATAGCTGGCGGCTCTTTGCCTAAACGCAAAGCTTCCTGTGTAAAGGTTTGAGTGAGTTACTTTAACTGGTCAGTTCTCTCAGATTGGGCAGATTTGCTGAATTTACATTTCTTGCTAAACATGTGGTTCATTCTGAGTCTTTTAAGGGACACAAAAGCATCAGAACCACAACTTAACGTATTGGTTTTAGTGCAGAGTCTGTTCCTGCAGTCTCTCATTTGTAAAAAAAAAAAAAAACAAAAACAAAAAAAAACAGAAAAAAACATTTTCTATAAAAAGGCAGCATTTACATTTGTGGCCAAGGACACCTCACTCAGCCAGCCACTACGTAAAGATGCTGAATGCTCCCCATAGGGCCCCCCCCCCCACTAATTCTCTATGGTGAAGCACTGAATTAGTAGAGATCATCATTAATGATAGATCAGCCACCGGTGGAACAGTGGCTGTGGTATGGCATGGGTCTAAAAAGGATAGTAAATCTTTGTTATTTTCCTCTTAACCCCCTCATCAATGTGAATATCTAAATGTAAAGGGCAAAATAATTCAAAAATAACTAAGCAACATGTTTAAACATTAAGGGTAAAGTTATTGCACACATACTAAATATTATATACATATATGTGAAACCAGGAATGCTGCACACATCACTAGATTAGAAGGGTTCTGCTGAGTTCAATTATATGTACACTATAGAATTAGGAATACATGTTTGGTGTCTTGCTAATCATTTAGGTTAGTGTTGTGTCCACCCCCACCCCAGCTGTGATGATCAATCTTGATGATCTCAGCCAATCCAATTGTTTGCAATAGGAAAGCATTGGAAGGCTACTGCGCAAGCACAATAAAATTGGCACAGCACCAATTCTATGGGCTTTATGGAACGACTATGATTACGGTGGAAGTGCCTCTATCAGCTGCCAGTGTGACAGTCACTAGAAGCATGTTAGCCCTGCAATATTTTCAATCACAAGATTTAAATGACAGGGGCATGGCACCCAGACCACTTCATGGATATAAAGTGGTCTTGGTACCTATAGTGTCCCTTTAATACAACATCTAGTGCATGCACTTTAAAGCACACAATGTAATAAACCTAGGCAAAAATAGTGGGGATATAGTTACAGTATATGATCATACATTGCATAAACCTGCCACGATTTCCCAAGTCAGTGGGTTAATGTTATAAGAACAGGCATTGGGTTGTTAGAATAGAACCTGCCACAAATGGGGTAACATTGGCTTTATGGCAGGTGTATGCAATGTATGATCATAGAAAGTAAGTAAAACCTTCTGACAGACAAGCACACACATGGAATGATTACCTTGAGCATTTCTATGTCTTCAATCTTTACAACAAACTCATCACGTTCCCGGTATATCCCTTCTCCGCCACTTTCATTTTCGTCATCGGTGCATCCTTCAATTGCAACCATTTCCTGTGACTTAGCCAGTTGCTCAGCTTGGGAGGGATCAGACTGCGCTGGTTTGAGGGAATCTGATGCTTTAGATTTTTCCTGAGCATTCCTTGGGGAAGACACTGGTGTGGATTCCTGTTTACCGGATGCTCCTGACCTTTCTGCTTCTGGAGAAAAAACAAAATAAAGTAAATAGTAGAACATGTTAAAAGTAAACACAGAAAAAAAAAAAACTGTATTGGAAAACATTAGAATATTTAACATACGCCAGTTTTACTGAATTAAAGTACTTGTAAAGCTTGTAAATTGCCTAATCCCATGATGGGGGGGAGGAATAAGAGGGAGAGAGGGAGAGAGAGACACTGCCTTTTGGACTATAGAGAGGGAGAGAGACACTGCCTTTTGGACTATAGAGAGGGAGAGAGACACTGCCTTTTGGACTATAGAGAGGGAGAGAGACACTGCCTTTTGGACTATAGAGAGGGAGAGAGACTGCCTTTTGGACTATAGAGAGGGAGAGAGACTGCCTTTTGGACTATAGAGAGGGAGAGAGACACTGCCTTTTGGACTATAGAGAGGGAGAGAGACACTGCCTTTTGGACTATAGAGAGGGAGAGAGACTGCCTTTTGGACTATAGAGAGGGAGAGAGACTGCCTTTTGGACTAGAGTGTGAGTGTGTTGTGTACACAAATATTGTAAGGAGTGAATTATGGTTTTAAATCTAAAACTTTGCCAAATTTAGCATGCTGAGATTAAAGATTTAATGGTCACAAAATCCAAAACTACCACAGAAAAGTATAGAGTAAAGTCCATCCCCATATGATCTTTATGAGTACCGTATTTTGACACTTTTTAATTTGACCGTTTTATATCAAAAACCTATGTCGAAATAGTAAAAAAAAAAATAATAAAAAAAAAAATTTTATTTTGGGGAAATTAACAGACCACAGATACCCCACTACTATAAACTCCCCATACGTGTATTCTGCTACTGTTCACGGGTTCATTAAGTATATGAAAAAAATAAAATAAAAAATCCCATCCACACCTTTAGTATGTGACAGAATGCTTCAGACACATAAAAGCACCTTGTTCGGACAGTGTTTGAGCAGAGAGTGAAGCAGGAAAGACCATGGAGAGGTTTCCAAACACAGTCTGTCCCAAGGTGTATGTATATGGCTGAGGGATCCTGTCATATACTCAAAGGATGAGTTTAAATATACCGGTACTTCAATTAACTAAGAATCTATATCCTTTCAAAACGATAAAAGGTTTATTTTAATAAAACAGCATTGAGGTGGCCTTTGTCCTTTAAGAGGTTAATATAATGTGATTTAGAGAAGCCCCACTAGTATTTTAGAAAAACATGGTTATCAGGACGTACATTTCAGTGCTTAGCCAAAAAGCAAAGTACCCCAATTCCCACTTTAGTTAATAGCTTGAGTAACCCGGACTATATTAAAGATGGAAAGGTTTACAGTCCTGGCCTTGCCAATGTCAATGACTAAGGCATGAGAGAAGGTGTGGCTGAGAGAGATTACTTTGCATAGAACCAACATAAACTGGCAAAATATATCTCAGGTATTCAATGTGGAAAAGAAACACTCAAAATACCAGTGGAAAAATGTGTATCGGGATTTAGAAAATATATACCCTTACAACGCATCTATTCATTAGATATATAAGGACTCAGGTTTGTCTTCAAACATTGACATAAAAAAAAAAAAAAAAAAACTAAAATAAATATATATATATATATATATATGTCAAAATTATAGAAATATAATTCTGGTGCTCACTCAATATTGCCCTATGTTTGTTATGTTAGGATGCTTCAGTCAAATCCTGAGATTTAAAAAAAATTAAAATATCTGCAAATATACAAACATACACACAAACAAAACCATAGAAAATAAAGTCCAGTCACAGGTCACCTTTATCAAAATTACTTGCCCTGTCAATGTGCCCCACAACAAAAACATATGCCTGTATAAAGACTGCACTTGCAGGGTGAACGGTCAATGATCTGAAATCTACACAGCTGAAGGGTTACTTCAACCACCATAACCACTTCTGCTTTTAGAAGTGGCCATGGTGGCAGGAATCTGCTTAAAATACTGTACATTCAGAAATATCTATACTTTTGTACCACTGGCTAAATACACCTCCAGCACACGTGACTCACGCAGCCAAGAACAGTCTAATGTTAATTCTGTGTAAAACGCGTGCTGGAGAGAGACGTGGTGAGCAGCACACCTGAAAGTGTAATCATTGATCTCCCATCTCTCCTTCAATTGAGCATTCCCTGCTGTCTCTGCCTCCCTACAGTGCTGCGCCCCTCCCCCCAGTTCTGAGGGTGTGCATGCGCTCTGAGCTGGGAGAAAGGTCTAACCACATGCTTCTCATAGAGAAACATTTGAATGGACCACAGAGAGGGAGGCTGCGATGTCTGCTATATTCCAGGTAAGGGACTTCTTTCTTTTACAGGGTTTTAAAGGGGGGAACCGAGCAACTAATGCCCAATTCTGCATTATAAAACAAAAACTAAAATTGCACTAAAATGGTTTGGAGTAACTCTTTAAATAAGACAATGAAAAACAATTAGAACTTTTGCTAACATTTGTTTTCATGAGATTCTCTCTCTCTTTTTTTTTTTTTTAATTTACAAAAGTTTTACCAAATGACATTACAATCCAGTTCCGACAAAGCAGAGCCAGAGCAAACATTGCAAATGAGGAGAAATAAAAAATAAAATACAAGTTTATGCCTCTCTATATTTTCTGTATGCTGACTGCCAGGTGCAAATGAAAGAGGCTTTAATAATTATTGACTTTAATTTAACTTTTCAGACATGACAAACCCTAACTTGATAAGTATACATATTTTTACAAAATGGATGAAAACAAGAGGCGTGGGGCAGCACCCGGGGTGTCCTTGGAGTAAATAAGATAAAAAAATTGTAAAAAAAAATGATAGCGGATGTGCACCCATGTGTTCCGGAGCCTGGAAAGTGGCTCTGTAGGTTTAAGTGGCATAACCCCCACTCGTGGATATCGGTGGTGGTGGTCTCTCTCCGATTATATAAAAAAAAAGGGATAGACAAACCAAATAAGAAAGACAAATCCAAATAAGGATTGCCCTATCCAACAGGCATAGTTAGTACCATCCCCATCACGGATATAGGTGTTCAGGAAGTTAAGATACACATAATAAACCCATTGTATGGTGAAACGCACTAAGCATATCTTATTCTATTTTTATATTTGATCTTTTTATCAATAAAAGTTTTTTTTTTATTGGACCTACTTGCTGCTTAACTTTCTGAACACCTATATCCGTGGTGGGGATGCTACCACCTATGCCTGGCTAGATAGAGCAATCCTTATTTGCTCTACTAAACGATCGTAGTTTTTATCTACTTCATTTTATTCTGCACTCCACATGGTGTTCACTATTTTGGTTTGTCTTTCCCTTTTTTTTTTATATCATCAGAGAGAGACCATCACCACCGATATCCACAAGTGGGGGATTATACCACTTAAAATTAACCTGCAGAGCTGCTTTCCAGGCTCCGGAGTGTGCATCCGCTATCATTTTTATCTTTATATCTGTATTTGATATACTGCACCATATACATCTTATTTTCTTCTACATATCTACAACAGTCACCACCACTGTAAAAATCAACCACAAGAACATACTCCACCACATAAATAGGCGGGGATTATTCCGCTCAAGTTGGAGCTATATTTTGCCTCCCAAAAAGTGTGAGTGTGCTTATTTTTATTTTACTATTTACTGGAACTGTGATATACTTCACTATTAGCTTTCCATAGCTTACCTTGTTTTTATCATATATACACCGAGGCGCTGCACCACCCCTTCTGTTTTCATCTGCTTCATTACAGGACAAAAGACCCAGATTCTGGTGATCAAACTGCCTTTTGGACTATATCAATAATTGTAAAGCGATGAATTCTTCCTTGTTTTCTACATATTATTAAAAACCCTTGGGGGGCGCAGTTAGAGCCATGTAAATACAAGGCCTGGAGAAAAAACACAGCACTTTCACTCACCTGACCACTTCTTGAGAAGAGGTAAGTAGGCAGATATGCATGAATCAGTAGTGGATTGCAGTGCTTGGTTTTAGCCATGCAACGTTATTGAAGGGACATTAGAGGCACCCAGACGTGGTCTACGTGTGAGCCTGTCCGTTTAATCCTGCAATGGTAATTATTGCAGTTCTTGAAAAACTGCGCAATAATTACCTTGCAGCGTTAACTCCTCCTCTAGTGGCTGTCTACCTGACAGCCATTAGATGTGCTTCCAGGTTGTTAGGCGACTTTTGGTTGCCTAACTGATGCTGGACATCCTTATGCTCTGCATGAGGACATCGAGCATCAGCTAAAACCCCATAGGAAAGCATTGATACAATGCTTTCCTAAAGGTTTGCCCTAATGCGATCGTGGTGCTCACCACATATGCACATTAAGTCACCAACGTCGGCGGTGCCTGACCAAGCGTGGTGGGACATCTGGCTTCGCACAAAATGCTTTTTAATGCTTTCTCCGCTGCATTATTAATTTTGTTTTCTCACCCAGTGTATACTAATGAAAATGGCATGTGTGCTTCTACCGTAATTTTCACAATCTGTATTAAGTTCTGCACGACAAAGGATGCTGTACAACTGTCAATAATTATAAAAAGCTTAGCTGTCAGTGTTTTAGTTTGGAGTCAGCCATTTTTAACTGCATCACAAATTCCAAATCTTTGTGACCGATTCCCATAAAAAAACAAGGCCAAAAAGAATATGAATACTTTTCAACATATGTTTACAGCACAACGTCTGGAAAATAGAAGTATATTTAAAGGGACTCTCCTGTGCCAGGAAAACATATCCCTCACCCCAACTTCCCACGTTGCTGAAGGGGTTAAAACCCGTTCAGTGACTTACCTGAATCCAGCGCCGATGGTTCAGGCTCCGCCCACGCTCCTCCTGGCCGTGCGCGTGCATTAGTCCTCCCCATAGGAAAGCATTATTCAATACCGGCAACACTGGATGTCCTCATGCATGGCGTGAGGACATCCAGCGTTGTTTAAAACACTTTTTGAGTTCTAAGAGCACGGAAGTCCCTCTAGTGGCTGTCTGAGGACTTAACCCTACAAGGTAATTATTGCAATAATAATAATAATTACACTTGCAGGGTTAAGAGTGGTGGGAATTGGCACCCAGACCACTCCAATGGGAAGACGTGGGTGCCTGGAGTGTCCCTTTAACATTTAATATTCCTTCCATGTAAAAGGTGTTATATAATGCTTTACTTGCTCTCTAAGTCTATAAACGCACATTAATTTGAAGAAAAACAAACAAACAAGCAGACCCAAAACATACAATCGCTCACCTGATTTGTTCTTTCTATCGGACGTTTCATCCAAGGCAGACAGAGCTGTGGTTATACTCTTCTGAAGGTCATTATTGCCTCCTACAGAATCGTCATCGTCCGAAGAGAAAGAAGGCAATGTCTCGAGATTTTTCTTAAACTCTTCCTCTGTCTTTTTGGGAGAGCTAGAGCCACCAGTATCTGAAGCTGGAGGGGCCCCCACTGACTGAGCCTGAGAAGTAGGACTAGGACCAGGAGCCCTGATTACTGGAGTACAAGGCCTCCTTATTCTGTTGGGCACACGAACAGCAGGAGCTGAAAACTGCTGCTTTGGTCCCGTTTTTAGAAAGTCTAAGAAAGATGCAATAAACCCGCTTTTTACTTCTGGCTGTTTCTCTTCCACCTCCTTTATTTTCTGCCTCATTCTTTCCTGGTGCTGGTATGTATCATAATAACCCTCAGACGCATGAGTGGAATATTGCATACACGCTTCTGGACCCTTAGGCAAAGGACGTTTCAGTTGTACATTCCGTTTTACTTGCTTCTGATTTTGATTTTCATCTTCTGCAAAGTGTTTCATTGGTGTTTTGTCTTTTGCCTTCATCTTTTGAAGGCTGTCCTGAGTAGGATCTTGACAGTTGTCTTCCATTTGGTTATTGGAATTCCCACTCAACTGAGGATCAGTCTTTGATAGAAGATGGCTGGGAGCCTGACCAACACCGGATACATTTTCATCAGAGCCCATAATAAAGTCTCCATCCGGTGCAGCACTCTCTTCGTTGAGGCTCTTGCTGTTGGGCATGAATTCAGAATCCATGCCCTCATCATTTACCTCAACACCTTCTTTTGATTCCCGATTGACATTAGAATGCTTCTTTATTATTTCAGAATTCTTCTCATGATCATCGTGACTGGTCCCAAGCACTGGCGAACCCATCCCACTCTGCAAATCCTGCTCTAGCGGTTGAATGTGTGATTGATCTAAATTGACATTTTTTGATTGAGCCGAAGAAACGGTCGAAAGATTTATTGCGGTTTGGCCACCATTTAAAGAAAGGGTGCTTAAGTTTTGCTGCTTTGTGGGTGTGTAAGTTGGAGAAACATGCCTTACATTTATGGACTGAAAGCGAGACTTTGCATCTTCGTTTTTAACAGACATATTGTCCTCACTAGAAGACTTGGCAAACTCCTGAGCTGCCGTAGCAGCTAATATGTCATCAACCTGAGACAAAAAGTTTCTTTCATCGCTTAGCAGCATAGACTCAGAGAAACACATTGGGTTCAGAGAATCAAACTGATTCTTTGAATCAAGCCGGCTTCTTGGGTTGAAATGATCTTTTGCATGCAGATTTGATTGAAGGTGTTTCCCATCTGAAGTGTCCATTTTTATTACTTCTGAACCTTGAGAGTGGAGGGATTGCTGAGACTGCCCTCCGTTGCTCTGGATGATATGTCCATCCATTTGCAGAAACTGGTGAGTTACCTGTTGAGGACTCTGAATCCTCTGCATCGATACAGAAGCCTTTGCTTGTCCCATGTTTGCCTGTAACATAGACTGCTGGAACATCAAATCACAGCCTGACTCTAGAAGTACCTGTGTAACAGGTAGCTGGATATGCTGTGAATGTCTTAACGCAGCTTGCATCTGTGGAGATGTGCTCTGCTGTTCCTGCATCTTTGTATCATGCACTTTGTGCATCATGTTATGCTGACTTAAGTCTTTAGCATTCACCTGTGGGGACTGTATCAAGTCTGTTGCCTTTTTGGGATCATGGCCAGATGTATTATTCATGTGGCTCACATGCTGGGACATGTGAGGCACAGGGCTGATCATTCGTTCATCCTTTTTAGATCCTTGAAGTCCAAGGACTTGGTCCTCGAGGCGAGAGTTACTTTTAATAACACTTTGAGAATATCGATCATCAGACTTTGAAACATTATAGGCAGTCTCCTGTGAACTCATTTCACCTTCACCAAGTCCCTGGTTAGAAGACTCAAGAGAAGATTGTTGTAATGCCTGCAAGTCCTGCATCTGAAATTTCTCTTCTTGTTTTACAGAAGCATAGAGGTTGGTTTCAGATTTCCTTTTCCCATAGGACTTTGAATCTGTAGATGATCTACCGCTCTGCAAAGTTTGTGAATGGGATGGGGATGAAAAAGATGGAGACTGAACAGTTGGCAAAAACTTCTGGGACTGTGGAGAAGTTGAACCTTGTGTGTTCTGTGAAGAATGCATAGAAATGTAATTCTGAGTTGGACTCGAAGAGGACAAATTCTGACCACGCGAGGAAGCAGAAAATGGAAGAGATGGTGAAGCCAGTGGTAGGTTTTGTCCTGAAGTGTAACTGTCTGAAGGACTTACGGGTGACATCACCTGCGATTGAGATGAATAGCTAACTTGTGATTGGCTAACAGGAGTTAAACCCTGAGTGTTACTGGAAGAATAATTTTGTGACTGGTTAGCGGAGGACAAATCTCTTGTTTGATCAGAGTAGCTCTCGCTTGAAACTGAAGACAGAGCAAGTTGCTGATCTGATGAAAAAGTTAGTGTCTGGCTGCCAGAAGTTATGGTTTGCGACTGGCTTGAGAATGAAGTGAGTGGTTTGTACAGTGGAGGCAGCTTCTCAGTTTTCATGGTAGAAAACACTTGTGATTGACTAGCAGATGGCAGATTTGGTGATTGTGTTGAAACATAGCTGTGAGATTGGCTTACAGACAGAAGACTGGGTAGCTGTGCCGTGGAGTAGGCTTGTGCTTGGCTTGAAATGACAGAACTCTGGTTCTGTGAAGACTTGGTATAACTTTGGGATTGCCCAGGAGAAACACTCTGAGACTTTGGGGTCTTCGAAGACCTTGGAGGTGCCTTTGTAGGGCAGTTTTTTGATTTTGTAGATGAAGGAGGGTAGCCGGGAGACGGGATAACAGATGGATAAGATTGAGATAACTCCACTGAAACTTGAGACGTTTTCTGCACTGGCGCCCCATTGCTCACCTGAGTAAGTGCCCCTAGTGGAGAGCATAATAGAGCAGACTGCCTTGTGGCATCCTGCAAAGAAGCTCCACTTGCATTTGTTAAATAATTGGTTAAGGAATGCTGAGTACCAGATAGTTGCCCTTGAACAGACTGTGTACTTGAAGGCCTCTGATGGTGTTTAATAACACTACATTCCCTCTGAAGTGCTCTTTCTATGGAGGCAGTGGAGCCAGTAAAAACTGACGTACTGTATGGCTGAGCAGTTTGCTGTGTCCCGCCAAGTGCCGAAGGCAATAAGCTGAACTGAGGCTGCAAGAGATGGGGTGCAGACTCCTGGGCAGATCGATAGGTTGATGATTGTGGGATGCTGGTACTTAAAACAGCGCTGCCAAGCCGTTCAAAAGTCAAAGCGGTGGGGGTCTGCGATGTCTTAATCTGAAGCAAAGGGTCATGGGGAGAAAGTAGACCATTTGTTGTAGCGCTGAAGGTACCGTCTGAGAGGGCCAAAGATGGGGTTGTGGCAAAGTTCCTGGAGCTAAATGTGTTTGGGTGCTGATAGGCTGAGAGTGCAGAGGTTGGAAATGTTCCAGATGTTTGCAGTGCTCCCGTAACAAACAGTTCTGTAGCGGTTGAGGAATGCATGCCTGAAAAAAGCAAACAGAACAGGTTAACATGCTATTTCATGCACATATACTTTGCAGCAATTTACATTTGAAAACAGAACAAAAATAAAGCAAACATGAACCAATTAGTACAAGGTATATGCCAATGATTCAAAATGAGGTGACCGTGGCCATATTTCTGTGTTTATTCACGTAAGTAAAATATTATTTAATAAGCAAGTCAAACTCAGCACTAAGCAATCCCTGGCAGCCCTGCTGTGGGTGAATAACAATATATAAAAACTAGGTTATCGGTTTGCTGTTGGCACAGCTATGGACGAAAGAACAGAGGATATCTGCGTCCACAATACCTGGCTTGCAGAAACTCTATAGACGTTTTACATTGTCCCAAGAAGCACCAAAATAGATACTTTAGCTCTACAGGGTGGCCATACTAGAGGAGGGAGCAGTAAACGTCAGGTAAGCAGCAACTTCCCAATCAGCGGGGAAATGTGGGGTATTGACACAGCCTGTGCACATCTCATCTACCTGATATTATAGCAGATATAGAGGATTTCTTCAGCCTGGCTTTTGAGGCCTAAGTGAAATTTCATTTTCAAGCCTGCACAATACTCCGCTCCGAGAACAAACTCTTTTATCTACAGATTTGCTATGAGTTTTTGAATATATATATTGCATAAATCAGCGTTTTATAAATAACTTCGCTCTGGTTTAATCAGCAGGACATTTTGTTAATGATAAATGCACTTCAACGCATTTGTAATTTATAGAGGAATGGTGACTAGTGAGATTCTGCACAGGCCTTGGATTAGCCAACTACAAGAGAAAATAAAATGAATAGAAATAAAGAAAAAACGAATCCGTTTACTTGCTCTGCCATAAATTAATCCCAGAAGTGTCATATTCATAAATATCACTACAGAAAAACCCCAAACTCCCATGCACTCTATGGCATTTCTTTTACATAACCAAGGTTTTCCCCAAGTTCTCTCTTCTGCGTTACTCAAATCAGTAAACGTTTTACTAGATTTTACTGGAGTGAGGGAATGAGGAACTGCAACTTCTCCCTGAACACCAGAGAGAGAGAAGAAAAAAAAAGAAAAAGGACAACTAGGGGTTTTAGTAGAGGCCGCTGCTGAGGCCAATTAAAGGAACTGCCTGTAAATCTCATATTTTAATACAAATTCAATATAATTCCAATCATTATAGGACTGAATGATGAACTCTGGGGAGGATGCTGCGCGGCATCATTCTGTTGGATGTTTGCCGACAACATAGACAAACCGTAGACGTACCAGTCTGCCATGATGGTGCCCTGAACTGCGGAAGAAGAGTTGTCCCTGATGAAGCTTGGGCAGTCCGAGATTCAATGGCAGAGAGAAGGTTCATTACAGAAGTTTCTGTAGTGTTCCCACCGGCCACATGAAGGCTGGTGTCAAAGATTCCAGACAGACCTAAAGGCAAACAAAGAAACTGATCCATCAGGTGACTTACAAGTGTAGTTCAGTCAAAACATTCTAAAAAAAAAAAAAAAAAGACAGGAATGAACAAAGTGCGTCTACAGCTCATGTATTGTAGACCACAGCAACTGTTAAAATGGCACACAATTTCCACTAACTGACGGAAGGAAACTCAGCCAAGGAAGCGTGCAATGTGCAGCAGGCTTCTTAAACTTTTTTTCTTAACTAATGGAGTAATATTTGCATTTCCCTATGGAAAGCACCTGTCTCCCTGCTCACCTGAGGCCAGGTGCATAAATGAAAGATAATGGATGTAGAGTACATGATATAAAGTCACATTTCTGCACCTTGATAGGATTCAATCATGATTCAAATGGACAAACGGATTTAAAACAGTATTGTGCTCCAGTCATCTACAATTAGAAGCAATCAGTGAATTAGGGATATATATTGAGTTACCATTTTAATATAATTTTCTATTCACAATTGTGCTTTATTAGACTACGTATCGGTTACATCATATTTTACGTTAACTTGTGCAATGGTATTATAGAGCCTCTGTAATGGCCATATTGCTGGAGTATTTCATAATCTTTTAGGAAATGCTCATAGTGACGGTGTTGGAAATGTATTAAAATTACAATTAAGTCAATAGTAATCATAAGACAAAATAAGGACTAGATTTTCTTATGAGCAATGAAGAGATTCCTTATCCCTTATATTTTTAAATTATATGTATTCAATTCTGGGGAGGCCTCGTTCCACATACTTGCACGACATTAAAGGAAAAGGAATTTCAACGTTAAGAGGGATCATTAAAACTTCTCGATGATTGTCACAGATGGGAAATGTCTGCTATAATGTGTAGCCCATACCTGAGGGGTGGTGAGTGGTTGCGTATGCAGGGAGCTGATGAGTGGCTGCATATGTCTGCCTGTGTAGAAGCTCCGTCTCTGAATGGGAAGGGTGTCCGCCTCCATAGCTCAAGCTGAAGAAAAGATTAAGAAAAAAAAAAATAAGAACCAAATGTCCATTTACAAAAAATTTACAAGTAACGTCACAATCCGAGGATGGTCTAAAAGTAGTCCCTCAGCCATTGAAGAACTACAGACAACTCTCACGACTTTCAGTGTGACAATACATCAAGGTGGCTGTAGTTCTAATAAAAAGAGGAGGAACGCTTAATACAAATTTAAAAGGACACTCTAGGCGCCAATACAAGTTTAATGCATTTGATGGATTTTGTCCTCTTTAATATGCAGGTTTTTTTTGCAGGCACAATTCTTTTTGTTTTTGGACAAAAATGAAATAAATGTTTTGCAGAAGGCTGCACCACAAGCTTGCCTACTTAGCCATCACCCCCCCCCCCTTCACACCACAAAAAGGCATCCTTATCAAATGTATGCACACAGCTCAGATCTAACAGCACTGAGTGAGATGCCTTTAATTTACAATCTATCTGCAGACCGTTCGAGATCCTGCAGACAGGTAGTGATATCCTTATATGTCAGATCACTCAGTACTGCCAGTGGCCGAGTTGTGTGCACACCTTTTGGAAAGGAAGTCTTTTCTGGACTGCTATGGTGCAGCATTCTGCAAAATATTTTTTATGCAAAAAAAAAAAAAACTATAAAGATTTGAGCAAAATAATACAGCATTAGAATGAGGCCAAAACCTATTAAATGCATTTTAGTAGTATTGGTGCTCGGAATGTCCCTTTAAGCCATTCAAGACAGTTGGACAAATCCTGTTGTGATATGACCATTCTGACATATCTCAGAAGATGAGGTTTTGGGATGTCGCTGAAATGCCTATAATGAAAGAAAGAAAACTCCAATGAACTATAAGGGTTAGCCCTATTTAAAGCAGTATGTTTGAAACTGTTTGTTAGATTGATTTTTTGATGCATGAATCTTAATCATTGTTTTATTATCTGGTCCCTGAGGAAGTTCTTGCATAAGAACGAAACGCGTAGGACCTGTGGACTTTCTATTTTTTTATTCTCATATTGAATCAATTTGTTATTTTGTATTGTATTTTATTCATCAATTAAAACCGTTTTTGGGAGCTGTTTGGTGAGGCTGGATACTTGCTCTGTCCTAGCAACCGGGCACCCTGCGGTCATTATCTAAGGAGGCTTTCTATTCCAACCCCCATCTTTACTGTGGAGAGGCACCTTTGATATGCTCTAAAAACGCTTGGAATTTGTGAGTATTGTCACACCTTACAACTTGATGTGGTTTTAAACAATATTGCACTACGTTTTCTATCTTTCATTATAGGCATTTCAGCGACATCCCAAAACCCTATCTTCTGAGATATCTATATTATATGGTTACCAACTGGGAGGCAACCGTGGGATGCTGTTTGTACCTATAAGTTAAGTTATTTTAATATATTTGTGTTTGCATTAACCTTTATTTTTGGTGGTTTGCAATTGTTCTTATACCATTCTGACATATCATCTGAAACGCAGGGGTTAAACAGCCAGAGTCCCACCAAATACCATCCCAGTTTAAATTAAACAAAGTAATACAATTTTCGCTTAGTCAGTAAGATAGTGGTTACAACGTTAGAATCACAGCTGAATGAAATTAAAGACCAAAAGCACAATTTGCTTGGGTGGGGGGAGACCAACAACCGAAAGCCCTTTTCACTAAAACAAGGAAAGTGGGACTGTGACTACACTTTTAGATTTAACAAACTATAATGTGATTTACAGATTTTTTTCCATTCAGATTAAAATTGAACAGAAACTTCCTGATGTAAAGACCACATATATAAAAGGTCAGATGTGCAATGGCTTGGGATCCACAACAGATGCTCGTAAAAAGGGACCAAACATCTCATTGTTGTTAGACAGCTCAGTCCCTACAAGCACATATACATGCATTGTCCATGACGACAGCTGTAAACACAGATTTGCAGTTTGCCAGTGGCATATTGGTGGAATACCATAAAACTACATAGTAAAAATGCATACACATCTCAAATTTACACTAAAATATGAAAATCAACAAGAAAGCAGGCCACGGGATGTACAGGGACCAGACAAGTCTTTTAAAATGCATATTTATCTATTCCTGGCAATGTACAAGTCATTTGACACAGAGTCTGCAATTTGGAAATGTAAACGGTATGATATACAACAGATACAAATGATTCTTTGCAACTTTTAAAGGTACATGGCGAAAACCAATTGTAGTCACATTAAAGAAATTTGATTTTGCAACATTTCTCTTCCTTTTAGAGAAAATGTATACTTTTTAAACATGCAGTTTTTCTACAAATTCAACACCAAAGCAATTCATGTCACTAAACCGGATTTACTTTGGTATTGAATTTTAAGAAAGTCCCGTGATAAATCCTTTACAGCTTCTCATATGATTGACAAGTCCTTTGCCGATGGCTGTAACATATATACATAGACACACACGATCTATATTAATTATTCAGATATACTTTATTTTTTTAACAAAAGTCTTGAACATTTGCTTCTTAGGAATTTCTGTCACTGGTCATAGCTTAGTGGCCTTTCATTATAATCATTTCCCCTTATTGCCCTTCAACGACAGTGGTTGTTCAATCACAATCCTCCCAGTAAAACCAATTCTTGCAAAAAAAACCTAAACAAAACAAACACAAAAACACCTCCTTGTGGTCAAAGTGAACCACATGAATACTGGGGAATAGCAAACACTGGTAAATACTGTACACTGCATTTTCCTACCTCAAGCCAGGATCAGGACAAAACAACAAAAGGGACAAAACAACTCCACTAACGCGGACGTACAACACTAGAAAATGCCAAATGTTGTTAACATCTCCATGGCAGATCTCAGCAATGCAGAACTACTGGTACTGTCCAAAGGCTCATCGTTTTGTCAAATGCAGAAATCTAATTCTTTGACCTAGTGTTAGACCTAGAGCGCTTTTTTTTAGACAGTTGAGACTAAAAGCATTTTTGCCAAAAAACAAAAAGGGACAAGTCTATGATAGTGGGGATTACGGAGGATAATTGTGCGTTTAAAGAGAAAGGACCCATCTCTACATAATAGGAGTACGTTTTCACAACCTTCTTGTCCTGAAATTTACACTTTATTCTGAACTGGTCAAATCAGACCTAGAAACTGTGATGTCAAAACACAACACCTATACTAATCCTAGTTTGCCATCTGCAAAACGCACGGCCTTGCAAAATTTACAATCCAATCCTGCCTTCAATTAACCTACCTGGAGGTTGCTGGGTCTTTACCTTACCAAGAGGTGCACTGGTTCCTACTCATATTCCCCTGGAGTGACCGTTTGTTTTTTGAACGGTCTCTTTCTTTAGCACCTCTTCCAGCATATTAAAGATGAGAAGAAAAAAAAAAAAAAATTAAGGAAAGGAGCCATGGACCAATATCCGATGACGCAATAAGAACGCATCTGTGACGGGGCTCAACAAATCCCAGGTGCCCGGTTGCCATGGAGACTAGAAATGTTGTCCTGGTGCCTGGGTGTTTGTCAAATCGGCAACCAGCCGAGGGAGCAGTACTCTTTCTGTAGTTCTTCCTGCTCGTGCGCGGTTTAGTGATGCCAGGATCTGGAATATGAGGTCACTCACTAACAGTGCGTGAGGGAGCGGAGCGTTATAAGATTACAGTAGCTCCACTGGATCAAAGGGAAAGTATCCACTCCAGCTCTCCATAAGGTAGGGAGGCTCAGTGGATTTAAATATAAAAACAAGAATTAGAAAAACCGACACAATGTGTGTATGAGAAAATGTATGTGTCAATCTGCATCTACTCATATAGATACATTGAATCAATGCATCTCTATGAGGAACATTCAGCGCCTCCATACAGAGTGTGGAGACACTGAACGTAGGTGCTGCACATTGTGCAGCACTGAATTAGGAAGCACCTCTAGAGGCTGTCTGAGTGACTATCACTAAAGGTGTCATTAGGCAGCATGTAAACACGGCCTTTACTTGGAAAAGGCAGTGTTTACATTGAAAAGCCCACAGGGACAGGAAATAGACATCAAAACAATTACAATAAGCTGTAGTGGTTCTGGCGACTATAATGTCCCTTTAAAATTTTTATTTTTGCCGTCCAATGAAAAGGTCTTTTTTTTTTTTTTAATAACTGGGACGTGTCCGACTCTAAAAATTTTAATAAGTTAGTTACACAGAATAAAGCAATTTAAAACTTGGTAGATGATCTTTACCTATGATTTGAAAAGTGTTCAAATTTAGTGAGGTTTCAAAAGTTGTTTTAAAAACAAATAATTAGTAAACAGAATGTACTACACAAAAAGTAAAATACATAAATTT
Source organism: Pelobates fuscus (assembly GCF_036172605.1). NCBI lineage: Eukaryota > Metazoa > Chordata > Amphibia > Anura > Pelobatidae > Pelobates > Pelobates fuscus. The sequence continues at coordinate 129,043,871 of NC_086328.1, forward strand.
AGTGACAAAAAAGTATTCAACAGCAGAAAATACAGATTTGACAATTCAAACATGGTTAAAAATAACAAGCATGGTGATAAATTTTGTTGTTTTTGGGGCGCAGTTTAACAGAAATAAACAACAAAATATATAATTACATCAGTTTGTTCAGGCTACATACGTTGAGATAGGATGATTTTTTTTATCCTTTACTTTGTGTATATACATACTACACCATAAGACGTCTCTATTGTGTTTTCTCGTATATACTGGACGGAAACAATCACCAAACAGAGCTACAAATATCCACAGACTGGGAATGTACCGTCAAGGCACATTACAGCAGAGCTCTTAGCAGCTATTTATTGTGAGTTATCACGCTATATTTCTACCTCAAAGAGTCCAAATTACTGTTACATATTGTACTATTTTTGTCCATTTCTGCTTCCTTTAAGGTTACAGAAATCATCCTATCTCAGTGTATGTAGACTGAACAAACCGATGTAATTATATATTTTGTTATTTATTTCTGTTAAATTTCATTGTTTTTGGGGCGTGGTTCATCACCCTGCTTGTTATCTGTTTTGCCAGTGAGAATTTGGGAATTCTCACAGATCTGCTGCTGCCCACCCACCTGCCCTGTTTGTAGTGAGCACTTGTTCCTATCTGTTAAAATAAATCTCTCCCAAAACAGACTATTAGGCAACACATACATTTCCTCCTTTGTATCACATGACTTATATGACAATATACACAAGCAGTTTGAACAGCTCAACATCTGGAAGATATAAAGTAGATAAACTGTAAATGGCATTTATGTAGCCTGTGATGTAGCAGAATAAAAGCAGTAAACTATGGCTCATTATGGTGATAAAACAAAGCGGATGGCGTATACCAAACACTATGCATTGCTATGAGCTCATGCTATGTAAGTTTCTGGCCAGATGCCAAAATGTAACACGCATCCTGAAGTGATCCGTAAATTTAAAAAATGCAGCAATTTACTGGCCATAACCAGAAGTGATAATCCCTCTCACATTAGGTGTATGCAAACTGCCATAGATCAGACATCAGACATCTCCAAATAGAAGTGAAAAAAATTAGAAAACCTTGATAAAATATAATGTGATAGAAAACACAATATAGCAACTGTAAACATAAAAAACAACACTGCAAATGTTAGGATAAATGTATTGTACAGGATTTAGCTGAATCTTCCAATTGTCTAAAACCAAATTCAAACGTACTTCTCTTTATAATGTGACGGATGTTAGAAAACAGGAGAAAATGACCTACCCATTCCAAACCTTTCCGATACACAAGAAAGATCTTGGGAAGTTATGTTTAAAGGGACACTATAGCAGTGATGGCTAACCATGACACCATAAATGGTTTCTGGGCTATATTTCCCATGATGCTCAGCTAGCTTTTAGACTCTAAAAGCTAGCTGAGCATCAAGGGAAATGTAGTCCAGAAACAATTTATGGTGTCAAGGTTAGTCATCACTGCACTATAGTCACCAGAACTACAGCTTAATGTAGTTATTCTTGTGATTATAATCATTGCCTTCAGGCATTTTAATGCAAACACTGCCTTTTCAGAGAAAAGGCAGTGTTTACATTGCCCCCTAGGGACACCTCCAAGTTGCCACTCAAATGGCCACTGGAGGTGCTTCCTGAGGCAGTGCTGCATAGTAGGCAGCACTGCCATTCAGCGTCTCCACGCTCTGCATGGGGATGCTGAATTTTCCTCATAGAGATGAATTGATTCAATGCATCTTTAAGGAGGTGTTGATGGTCTTAAACAACGTATGGCCCTGCTCTCTTGCCGGTTTCAGCCAATCCAATGCTTTCCCTATGGGGGCGGCAGACTCGTGTGGTACTGGATTAAGGTGAGGAGTGGGCAAGCCACCTTAATGGTGGGTTAAACACTATAGGGTCAGTAATACCTGTTGGTGTTCCTTTAAACCTATACGGCTGTCTCCACATTTGCAGGTTGGGTACCTGTTCTCCAGGTTAAGCAGTATCAAGTTAAGAGGTATGGAGCCCGCCAACTCTACCTGGCACAAGCAACACAACAAGAAACCCCACTATCCTTATGATATCCAACATCCTTAAAGGAGAGAAAAATAACAAATCCATTTAAAAAGAACCCGACATGATTGATTTACCTCAACAGATAGCATGCTCTAAAACAATGAATGTCATTATTCAAAGATAAAGGTTTTTTATTGCCTTAGGAGTTAAGTAATCATCTCCTCTCCAGAGTTGCAGCCATTACAAAATGGCTCCCAGTCAATCCTACCTCCAGCCTACCTATGTTACTGGCCCTGCTTGGGAACACCTTCCCACCTTGATGGTACCATGCTGGCTTCCTAGCCAGTGCATTAGAGTCTACAGCTCACTGTAGTGGTTATGGTGTCATAATTTCCTCGGCACAGACCACCAGCAATGTATCACAGGGTTAACAAAATGGTCTGACACCCGCTGTTTTTTCGTTCTGCGTTGGTTGGATACAGCTGAACTACAATATTTACACTAAGTATGGAACAGAAACTGCCAGCATAGGAGTCTGGCTTTGCCCAAAAACCAATACAATGAAAAGATGATAAAATACTCCAGCATATACTCAGTTCTTCAGTGTCCCTCTATTAAGGTGTACAGTATGGGCAAAACAAAATTGGTAATTGGACTTTTTCAAGCTTGTTTTACAATAAAGTTGAATTTCCCGATTACTCATTATCACACCCAATTCAGACAGTAATGGCTAAGAGTATCAACAGAAATTTAAATCATTTGGCAGATTGCAGGTATATTGTGTCTGTGGCACCATAACCACTACAGTGCTAAGAATATCCCTTTCAAAACAGGACTTTCCCTGGCCAATGCCCAGCACTAACAAGGATGCAAGTGCTGGGCAAAAAGCAGGGATGTTTATTTGGCTGTTTATTTGGCAGAGGTCAGTCCAGCAGCCAAATGTATTTATTTAATAAGTCTTATATAGTGCTTTACATACATACAAGCAACAGTCCAAGAACCATGACCACCACAGTCTACTGCAGTGGGAGCCAGGATTGCCCTTGAAATTTAGAACAGTTTGACTTCTTACCTGCAGTCCACTGGGCATCGCTCCTAGCTTTGTCAGAGCCCAAAGCCCTTTTCACCGAGATACTTGCAGGTCTTAGCTTATTGGCTAAGAGAAATCAGCTGATGCTCTCAACCAATGAAATGGCCCTGCCATGAGACTGTGAGGAGGCAACTTATGGACCCAGGAAAGTTGCCAAACCTTTCCCAAATGGTTAAACTACTTACCACCCAGGTAGCGTGCCAGGGCACTCCTAGCAAGTACCAGGAACTGATGTTTACCCAAGAGTACAGCATTGAGGTCTATGGTGGGTCCTGCAAGACCACAAGATCCTCTATACACAGAGCCAATGCCCTGCAGCCATCACTGGTGACAGCTATCCATATTTACTCTTAGACTCTGCCTTGAGTCCAAGAAAGTCGGGAGGAGAAAACAGAAATTTTTACTTACCGTAAATTCTTTTTTTCTTAATATGGTGGCAGTCACATATGGGTTTTGCTCCTCCCTGTGGACAAGACTTTTAACAAGCTTATTAAAAAGGATCCTCCCCCTTTGGGTATAAAGGCTCAGACCGCAAAACCTACCCCAGTACGTGACAAGTAAAGAAATCAGACAAATCCAATATCCAATGCAAAATTACTTTAATAAAGAGGGAGGGTTATAATACTGCCACCATATTAAGAAAAAAAGAATTTACGGTAAGTAAAAATTTCTGTTTTTTCTGTCATATGGTGGCAGTCACATATGGGATATAGCAAGAATCCCTCTGGGCGGGACCTATGCCACGACGGCTTGTAACACCTTACGCCCAAAGGCAGCTTCAGAGGCAGAGAAAATGTCTAGCCGGTAGTGCTTGATAAAGGTGTTGTAAGATGACCAGCATGCTGCCTTGCAAATGATTTCTGGAGATGCAAGTGCTCTTTCTGCCCATGAGGTAGCCATAGCTAGAGTAGAATGGGCCTTGATAGCAGCAGGCGACTGAAGACCTGAGGAAGAATATGCCAAATCGATAGCCTGAATAAGCCAACGAGATAAAGTACCACGGGAAGATACCTTACCCTTTAAGTGACCCTGAAAATTAACAAACAGGTGATCCGACACTCTGAATTCCTTTGTTCTGTTTAAATATATACGTAACGCTCTTCTTACGTCCAACTTTTGCCATCTGTGTTCTTGAAGGGATGAGGGCGCACTAAAAAAGGAAGGTAAAATAATAGGTTGATTCACATTCTTTGAAGATAAAACCTTAGGAAGAAAAGATGGTCTCGGGTAAAGAACCACCTTGTCCTCATGGAAAATAGTGAATTCGTCTGAGGAGGATAGGGCGTGAAGTTCTCCCACTCTTTTGGCTGAGGTGATGGCCACCAGAAACAAAACCTTAAGAGATAAAATTTTTAAAGGAACTTCCTCCAAAGGTTCAAACGGGGTAGCACTAAGGGCTTGAAGGACTAGGGCTAAGTCCCATGATGGAAACACTGATCGTTTAGGAGGCCTCCTGAGGCTGATAGACCTAAAAAACCTTCTGATAAAAACATTTGCTGCCAGATCCTTTAGAAGAAAAAAATTCAAAGCAGATATTTGGACCTTGAGAGTTGAGACTCCCAGGCCAGCGTCAAAGCCTTCTTGTAAAAACTGAAGAATGTTATCAATTGATGGTTGTAAGATCGGGAACCGGTGATCCCTACACCAGTGCAGAAACTTGGACCAAATTCTAAAGTATATCCTAGAAGTCGATACTCTAGTGGCGCGGAGTAAGACAGCTATTCTCTCATCCTGCAATCCCTTGTTTCGAAGGATCAGCCTTGCAGTAGCCAAGCCGTCAATCTGAACATCTCTAGTACCTTCAAGGGTAGGTTCCTGTTCACAATGAGATGAGCTGACACTGGAAGTTCCCAATAGCTGATGGTCATCTCTTTTAGGGCGGCAAACCAGGCTCTGTTTGGCCAATAAGGGATTATTGCCAATATCCTTGCCCTGTCTGTTCGTATCTTGAGGAGAACCTTTGGGATCAGGGGCAGAGGTGGGAAGATGTAAGCCAGCTGAAAATCCCACCTTATTGATAGAGCGTCTATCCAACTGGGTCGATCCGTTCTGAATAGGGAGGCGAAGTGGTAAACCTTCTTGTTTGATCTTCTTGCCATCAAATCTACTTCTGGTACGTCGAATTTCACAGTTAGGATTCTGAATACGTCCGGGTTTAGCGACCATTCCTTTTGGTCCCACTTTCCCCTGCTCAAATCGTCGGCTATAACATTGTCGCTGCCTCTTATGTAGACCGCCGTAATGTCTTCCAGATTTCTCTGCGCCCATTCCATAACGGCTGTACAAAGACTGTAAAGCCTTCTCGCTCTGGTTCCTCCCTGTCGATTGATATAAGAGACTACCGTACGATTGTCTGACTGTATCTTGACCGCTCTTTGAAGTAACCAAGGTCTGAGGTGATGAAGAGCATACAGAACCGCCAACAATTCTTTGAAATTTGTGGATTCCTCTGCTTCTTTGGAAGACAATTTTCCTTGGAACATGGTGGAACCCAAGTGGGCTCCCCAACCTGAGTTTGAAGCGTCTGTGGTGACTATCAGCCAGACCTTTGGTAGAAAGGACAAGCCTTTTAACAGGCACTCTGAGGTTATCCACCAATCTAGCTGCTTTTTCACCTGAGGGGACAGTAGGAATCTTTCGTCTAGATCTTCCTCCTTCTTTGACCAAGACGTCAGGATGTTCCACTGTAAAGGTCTGACCTTTGATCTTGCCCATTTGACTGCGGGAAAAGTGGCCGTAAGAAGCCCTAACACACTCATGGCCTCTCTGAATGAACAACTTTTCATTCTCTGGAGGTTGGAAATCGATCTTCGGATCTTTATTCTCTTCCGTCTGGGCAGAAAAATAGACATGGTGGTTGAATCGATCTTGAACCCGAGAAACTCTATTACTCTTGTTGGAATGCAAACTGATTTTTTTAGATTCAAAATCCAACCATGGTCCTGAAGAAACTTTATAGTGATCCGCAGATCCTCGTGCAGTTGATCTTCGGTATGTGCCACCAGTAGCCAGTCGTCTAAATATGGGACAATAGAAACACCCTTTTCCCTTAAATGAGCAGTTAGAGGAGACAGGATTTTGGTAAAGATTCTTGGAGCGGAGGACAGACCAAAAGGTAGAGCCCTGAACTGGAAATGAACGGTGCGACTTCTTCTTCTTATTGCAAATCTTAGATATTTCCTTGAAGTAGTGGCTATCGGAACATGTAGATAGGCATCCTTTAAGTCGATTTTTACCATAACGTCTCCGTTTTGCAATAGGGGAAAATTGATGCGATTGATTCCATACGGAATCTGTGATAAGGGATAAACTGATTTATCCTCTTCAGATCCAGAATGGGCCGAAATGAGTGGTCTGGTTTTGTAACGAGAAACAGTCTTGAATAGACTCCTCGAAATTCCCGTTTCTGTGGCACTCTTTCTATTACCCTTTTGTGAAGAAGCATCCTGGTCTGACAATCTAGAGCTCGAGATTTCTTTCTGGACTGGTAGGATGAAAGTAGAAACCTTGATCTTGGCTTTTCCAGAAAAACAATCTTGTGTCCCTTTCGGATAATCCTTAGAACCCAAGGATCCTTTGTGGTCTGTTCCCATGTCGGTAAAAAATATTGGAGTCGTCCTCCTACACCTCTGGCGTCAAAAACGCTTCCCTTTGTCTCTGAAGCTTCTCTTGACTTCGTTACTCTGTTCAAATTTTCGGTTTTTTTCTTTTCTTTGAAAATAGTGTGGTCTTTCCTGAAAGGGTCGTCTACCCCTGGATTGATAATTCCTGTAGCCTGCTCTCCAGGAAATTTTTCGATCCTGAGGAAGTGCCTTCTTGGTTTCAGACATCTGACGTATGATTTCCTCTAAGGGAGCGCCGAACAATTTAGCCTTTTCCAGAGGAAGTTCACAAAGGACTGCCTTGGACGCCGTATCTGCCGACCAAGACCTCAACCATAGGGCACGTCTTGCCACCGAAGTCAAACCCATGATCCTGGAGGCCAATTTTATCACTTCTACTGACATATCCAAAAGGAATTCATTCGCTAAATGCATGTTCTGAAACATGTGACTAAGATCAACGACCTGGCCAGATGAAAAATTTTCTTGTACTAGATTTAGCCAAACTTCATTCGCTCTGGCTGCTGCTGCCCCTGCCAGAAGGGCTTTACATTGGAAACCGGCTGTCTGATAAGCTCGCCTACACGAGGTTTCGGCTCGCTTATCCATGGGATTTTTTAATGCTGCAGTTTCTCCAATAGGGATCGTGGTTCTCTTGGCAATCTGTGCCACCTGAACATCAACTTTTGGGAGATCTTCCCACATAACGTCGCTAGCCAGCTTAAAGATGTCCTTGAAGTGTCTGGAAATAAAGGCACGTTTTTCCGGGTTTTTCCATTCCCTAAAAATAGAATCAACTAGGCTCTGTTGTACAAAAAAACCTCTCTTAGGATTTTCTGCTCCCTGAGGTAGGATGGTCAGATTCACTTCTTTAACAAATTTACGGATTGCCTCTGATGGAAAACCCACTGGTTCACTGGATGAGGAACCCGAATCTTCTGATTCGACAGAAGAAGAACATTCCCCTGAAGATGATCCAGATGAGGAATCTCTTTTTCTTTTATTGATCTTTCGTTGACTGGGGGCTTCTACCCTCTTAGAATCCTTAATCGTGTCCAAGGTCTGGGACAAACTCTCCTGGAACCAGGATAGGAAAGATTGCATATCCTTTTGCCTCTCTCTTTCCAACGAGTTTGCAGTACACAGACTGCATATTTTCTCCTAGACCCGTCTGGGAGGGGAGTTGCACATTCGCTGCAAACAATATGTTTGGACTTCACTGTAGCCTTTCTAGGCGTGGGAGTTAGTTTCTCTTTATCCATCTCAGGTGGACTAGACATATCTGAAAAAATTAAACGGATACTCCATAGAAAGTATTTTCTCCTTCAGAAAGTATTTCAAAGTAAAGATCTATTTTCTGTAAATCTTACCTCAAAATACCTCTGAGCCGTGTGGGGGGGCAGGTGACACGGCGTACCTCTTCTGATCTGCATCATGCTGTCAGTGGGTACTAGCACAGCTTTTAAATTCAAATTTTCGTTTTTTTTTTTTTTTTGCAATATCTCTTTAAGCTTCCGTTTGCGCATGCGTCTTTGCGCACCCGGAAGCTTAGGTGGAACGCAAACACCACCCGGGCGTGCGTTCCACCGCTGTGCGCTTGCTCAGAGCGAGCTCCGCCTCCCGGAAGTATTTGCCGGAAACTTTCTCGGCATAAATTACAGACCTCAGTATGCTCCGTAACGATTAAGAAAACGGAGCATGGGCCACTCAGCTTACCACCCGGGCAGCTCTCGGACCGGATCCCCCAGACAGCAACCTGTGTGTCTCACCAACGACGAAGTCCTGTCCATCCCTATCGGGACAAGAAAGAAGACTGGGGTAGGTTTTGCGGTCTGAGCCTTTATACCCAAAGGGGGAGGATCCTTTTTAATAAGCTTGTTAAAAGTCTTGTCCACAGGGAGGAGCAAAACCCATATGTGACTGCCACCATATGACAGAAAAATATAGAGCCAACGGTCCCTGCTTTGTCTCATCTCTTGACTGGGTTGGAATTTCAGTAAAATCTAAACAGAGTTGAAATGAGTATTTCATAAAGATCGTCTTTCTACGAAACGCCCATTTTCCAAGTGGGGTGCTGCTTTAAACACTACACCTCTGCTATAGACATCATACAGTCGTAAACACTGCTTTCACGTACTTGTGTGCAAAAGTCCCTGTAACCAGCAAAAAGCCATCAATTCCTCTTTAGGGAAGATTTAAATTATCAGTCTCTAGGCTCTATAATCTTCGCAAATAACACAAGCATGTAAAATAAATAATATATATATATATATATATATATATATATATATATATATATATATATATATATATATATATATATATATATATATTAATAATGATGATAATAATAATAAAAGAAAATTACACATTTTATGCCAGAATTGCCAAGATGGAGAAGATGATTTAGAAAAAAAAAAAAAAAAATTCTCCAGAATTGGAGAACCTTTCAATTTAATTTTACAATTACCTGTTTAGTGCACAATCCTGGAAGATCTCCATTCTGCTTCTACATAAAATAAGGATGGATTTAATAAATAACATTTGATATTTACGTGCATTTGCGTGTTAGGCCACAGTAAGTATCTACAAAACCTAGTGCAATCCCTTACTGCAACTTGTTTTTTTCTGCTTTCTAAAGCATTTCTTAATCTGCTGGGTTTGATACATTTCCTATTTGTGGGCCAGACACATAATTTCTTATTTGTGGGCCATTGTATTCCACGTTTGAACGTTTGTTTAGTATAGGGGAAAAAACAGGACATATGTAGCTTAAAAAAAACAAAAACAAAAAAAAACAAAAAAACACACACACAAAATAATATAACACCTTTAACAGATATATATATAAACTTGGCAATTACTACTATTTTTAAGGCCCAAAAGTTGCCTGGAGGGCTTCCAATGTTCCATGCATCTGTATGAAAAAGAGCAACTATAACATTGCGGACGCATAAAACTGATCTACTACAACTCATAAAAGTTTGTGTATATATAACAAAATATTAATGAAAAAGTGACAGAGGTAGGCCAGTGAAACATCTTGTCTGCTAGGGCTCACGCCAGACTGGGGAAATCCTGCAGAGAGGATTCATTATAAGCAAAGATGCTCGGCAAAAGTTAATCTCAGGTGAATACACAGATTAGAGCAATGAACACATACAAGATGTGAATAAAACATATACTTACAAATATAAGCTAAAATAAGACCGTACTTGGTCAGAAAGACTAACTAGGGGGCAAAATGAGCAATAAAACAGCAATTTCTTCCAACAATCCCTTATTGGAGAGTCACTCTTTTACCCCCTCCATCAGTCACGGTCACCAGTCGCCCCCTCCATCAGTCACTGTCACCTGTCGCCCCCTCCATCAGTCACCACCTCCCACACTGTATAATAAAAAGTCTAATATTAATAAAATTATAGAAAAAAAAACTATTTTAAAATCATTTGGGGAAAAAAGTCCTTTTCGGTTTTCGGCCAAGGGCCTCTTGAATTTTCGGTCTCGGTCAGAATTTTAGTTTCGGTGCATCCCTAGTCCATATGATATTTTGTCTCTCTCTCACTTTGTGTTTAATATCGGAGGATCTCCAACTATTCTAAATACACCTTCATTTGAAATAGAAAAAAAAAGTTTACTTCTGAGCACAAACTCACAAGTGCATAGAATGGAGGAGGGACAACTGCTTAACTTGTATTGCTGTGTTACAGCAAAATATTGACTTCTGACTAATAGACGGACAACTGCTATTACTTCTGCAAAATGTGTGACTAACGCCCTGGTCATACATTATTCAATGAATTGGGACAGCTTCATCAGGATGAAAAATATAAACTTAAGGCTGAAATTGTAAACTGGAAAATTTCTCCAACTATTTGAGCCAAAAATGTACAATTCCTTTGCAATTTCCTAAAAATGTAAAGGAACACTATTACATTAGGAATACATGTTTGTGTTCCTAGAACTTCGGTGACACCCCAACCTCTTCGGAGAGTCTCTATAAAATGAAGAATTACTTTAAGCCCTAGCACTGTTGGTCTCCATGTGGCTGCCTCACCTCTCTGTCTGAGATTATCAAGATTGATTATCTCAAATCAAATGCTTCCACCATAGGGAAACACAGACTTGTGTGCATGTGCGGCAAATTGTTGCGCTGTGCCAAACAATTGCCATCTATGAGAAGCATTTGTGTGTGAAATTGAGGAAGTGGAGTCCGACGCTGTACTCACAGGGAAAAAGCCTCTAGTCAAGTGGATATCAAGAAGGCCGCCAGTAGAGATGAAAACATATCGCTCGCAGAAATGTCAATGTTTTTCATTGCAGGGTTAAAACAGCAGGAGCACTGCATCCAGACCACTTCATTGAGATGAAGTGGTCTGGGTACCTATGTAGTGTCCCCTTTGAATAATGCTGTATCTTTTAACAGCTTATTTATTTTTTTTAATAAAAATATTCCTCTTGTGACAGTTAATAGAATTTAAGATCTGTTACAATCTATAATTATTATGGACATTAAAGAAAAAGTGGAAGAGGAATTATTCAGTAAACTATGTATTGTTAACAGGAAAAAAATGCTACAATCATGCGATAACAACTAAAAGCAAATGAGTTTCATTTAATGATTTGTGAACAGAATTTAAATTACTTTATCTTCCATTTCATCAGTTAATTGTGAAGCATTTGCTCAAGAAAAATCTAAACAACCCTACAATATCTCGAGCAACTACTCAAAAAAAAAAAAAATATATATATATATATATATAAATTAAAAAATCTGCACACCAGTCAAGCCATAAGACTTGCTTTTCGAATGAGGCAAAAACGTGATTCTTTGTTGAAGTAATTTGCATATGCCCACCCAGAATCCTTTGCGGTTGTAACATTGCTGCAGTTTTGGGATTTCTGTGGGAAAAGCAAGTCTTATGGCTTGACTGGTGTGCAGATTTTTGTTTAACATTGTATTAATTATCCACAGACTTCAGGTGGAAGGGGTTTTCAATCACAATGTTTCCCCACCATAACCTTATTGTTTTTTTTATATATAAAAAACACTTCACAAAAAGAAAAGAAACTTTGCAAGAAAAATGTAGATCACGATCTGAACCACATTATAGCAATGGTAATAGGGGTTTACAAAATCTGCTTAATGTTCTTGCTTACTTTTGTTCTTGTATAATGAGAACAGTTTTTCTATGACTTTCGTAACAATGAAAATTTACAAAAAAAAAGATTAAAAAAAAAAATACTTCCTCCAACATTATTCAAAATAAATAATTTTGTGGTCGCAAACGTCTATTCAGGGGAAACCATACATTTTCTTCTTGCATATGTAATTTCCTCAAACACATATTTAAAGAAGTGGAAAAAAGCCATCATACATTCCTGGGTAACTACCAAAATGTACATAACTGCATTAGCTAGTTTACTGTAGTCCGATTTAATAACACAAAAAGACAGTTTAAAGCAGTAAAAGCCAACGTTTTGATTCCCAGCTTATGAACTATAACTCCCATGATGCTTTTCTAGCTTTGTCCAAATGGCATTCATAAAAATAGCTAATATACACCACGACCTTTACTCATGTTCCAGAGCGGTCCTCTTTGGTTTTGCCATAGGCAATATTCACTGGGTTCTTCCTCGACTCTAGCAGGCCGGGGAGACATTTTCAGAGTGAGTGCTCACTGATGCATATCATCTGACATGTGCATGGGTGACGTATACGACAGAAGCACTATATACAACTGGAGTTGTTAAGAAGTGGAAGCGAATCATAAATTATTGGAATCCACTGCAAAGGTTAAAAAAATAAAAACCTGAATTTTTACTTACTGCATAATCTTTTTTCCCTAGTATACCGGCAGTACTAGAGGAATGTTCCTCCTTGAGCTGAACAAGTAGCCTCTATAATTACACATGTAAATTAAAAGGGAACCCACCCCCTCATAACTTCAATAACCACAAGCAGGCCACAGCATTGATAGCAAGAAAATAAAAATAAAATGTATTTGCACTCTGCTATGCTAAGGAACCAAGAATTGACAGTAAGTAGAATTTCTGTTTTTAATTGCACCAGTACAATAGGGATATAGCAATACCCAAAACTGGCTAGGAAGTAAGCATAAAGAACCATGACTGTTTTAGCCTAAAATGTACAATTCCTTTGCAATTTCATAAAAAGGTAAAGGAACACTATGGTGTTAGTAGGATACTAACATTAGACAGCACCTTACGTGCAAAAGCAGCTTCTGATGATGAAAAGGGGTCTAGCCTGATTGATTCCCAAGTCACAGCCTTACAAATGTCCACAGCACATCAGCAGAGGCCAATGCCTTTGCTGCCCAAGCAGTAGCCATAGCTTCTATGGAACAAGTTTTTACATGGGTAGTTGAAGACTAACAACTTACTTCATAGGGCATTTTGATAGTTTCTGTTAACCAACTGGCGAAAGTTGCCTTGTAGGACTCAATCTTATTCCAAGATGATCTACAATTCTCTACCAGTTAGGAGGTAAAACCCTTATACAGCCCTTCCTGCAGGTGACTTGCACAGCCTTTCAAAACACTTCCTGTAAAGAAAGACCTAATATTTACACTTCCTTTATTGCAGTCTGTTTAATTTAGAATTTCTTATCTCTTGCACTGTTTGCTAGACATTTCAGAAGCCCCATCTGCATGATTTAAGTTTAATTTACAGATCAGGATATAAAAACTTCTAAAGTAAGTCATCAAATTGAAAATGAAAAGTGTGTCAGTCACAGACAGGGGAGGCAGTGAGACTGCATGATCTATACACAACTGCATCATGAAGGTAAAGTCATATTGGTGACTACAGTGTCCCTTTAAGCTTTAATGGTTCTGATGACTACAGTATTCCTTTACTAGTTATTTGCCACTGCAAGCCATATTATACCTTGAAGGGTGAATTTCTACTCACCATGGCAAGATTTTAAACTTGCCAATGTCTAGAGGTTTGTGACAAATTTGAGCCCTGTATTAAAAAAAAAAAAAAAAAAAAAAATGAGGTTACAATAGCATCCTTTTTAGAGGTCTCCATTTGTTTGGTTAAAGCAAGATAGTCTGGCAATAGGTAATATAGCACCAACTTCTGGGATCCTTGCTTGCTTTGCAAAAAAACGCATCCAAGCTGACAAATCCAAAAAAACATGGTGATATGTAGAGTTGCATGAGGCACCCCAGGAGTTGACGGAGGGGAGTTCTATTTACCTGAAGCTCTTCCTCACAGGCTCCACCATCTTTTTTTCCTCCAGTTCCCTAGTGCTTTAAAATTCCAACGCTGCAAAATGACTATTTAATAAAGATTTTAGATTAAATATTCAGAAATTGCATAGTGGTGACAGAGCCGCTATAACACTCGTTATAAAATAATGCCTCTACATTAAGTTTTTTGTTTGTTTTTTTGAACTGGAATAACTGGTCTCTTGTTCAAGAAGCGTTTTCCCAGCAAGGCCTGGTCTCCATATTCTTAAGTGGCTGCTCAGAACAGATCTTTTAAAATCTTTTATTTGCTTTATACCAGGTACACAAAAGACAGGGGAAGAGTGGATATGTGCCTTTTCATAGATTTGCATACATTTGCCAGATAGATTAAAGTCTCCTAAAACACATTCTTAAAGGAACACTATAGTCACCTAAACAACTTCAGCTTAATGAAACAGTTTTAGTGTATAGACCATGCCTCTCAGGATTCACTGCCATTTAGGAGTTAAATCACTTTCTCTGTTTATGCAGCACTTGCCACACCTTCCGTGGCTGTGACTGACACAGCCTGCATGAAAACCAAAATGGTTTCACTTTCAATCAGATGTAATTTACCTTAAAAATGTTTATCTCTTGCTCTGTAATTTGAACTTTAATCACATACAGGAGACTCTTGCAGGGATCCAATTTTTTGGATTTTAGGACTGTCCAAGTGTATGTCTTAATTTAAAAGATCATTTTACATGTACCTTCATGTCCATTACAATAATTATAAAAAAAATATTTTTATTTAAAAAACATGTGTGAGTGACTGACAGGTCATAATGCTTATGTCACTAGAGGCTTTTAGAATTAAACAGAGGGGAACATTTTTTTTTTTCACATTAAATGATGATGATGATGATAATGATGATTAGATGGGCAACAGATGTGCCACACTTTGGCATTGCACCATGTACCTTAACCCCTTAAGGACACGACATGTGTGACATGTCATGATTCCCTTTTATTCCAGAAGTTTGGTCCTTAAGGGGTTAAAGGGTTATTGCACACATGATAACCACAACAGTCCCTCAATGGAGGGAATAAAGAACTTTAAGCTATGTGAACAAAGATTCCAAGGATGGCTAGCTAATCGGGTTTGACTTATTTTATTGATTGCCCCTCTGCATGCTTTGGAGTGAACTACATTTGTACCAGGCTCATACAATCTTGAAATCTAGCACTTAAAGGACCACTATAGTCATCCAGACCACTTCAGCTCAATTAAGTGGACTGGGTGCTAGGTCCATCTAGTTTTAACCCTGCAGCTGTAAACATAGCAGTTTCAGAGAAACTGCTATGTTTACAAATCGGTTAATCCAGCCTCTAGTGGCTCTCTCACTGACAGCCGCTTCCCGCTTCTCACTGTGAAAAAAAAGAAAGAAAAAAAAAACCAGTGAGAAGACGTTGATGTCCATAGGAAAACATTGAGTAATGTATTCCTATGGACTGTTTGAATGCGCGCGCGGCACTTGCTGCACATACGCATTCAAAGCCGACGTGGGGAGAGTTCCCAGTGCAGAGGGAGCCCGGTGCTGGAGAAAGGTAAGTGTTTAACCCCTTCGATCCCCTTCAGCCTGGCGGGAGGGGGGACCTAAACAAGTTTGTTTTCCTGGCACTATAGTGGTCCTTTAATGGGACACTATAATCACCAGAACAACTACAGCTAATTGTATTTGTTCTGGTTAGTATAGTCAGACCCTGCATGCTGTAAACACGGTCTTTTCAGAGAAAATGCACGCTTTACATTGCAGCCTATGGACACCTCCAGTGGCCACTCCTTTAGATGCAGACACTGAACTTTCCTCATAGAGATGCATTGATTCAATGGATCTCTATGAGGAGATGCTGATTGGCCAGGGTGGATTTGGCCCTTCCACCCTGCCCACAGTGTTAATATTACAGCCTAGGAACACCTCTAGTGGCCACTCCTCTGACAGTCACTGGAGATGCTTCCTGGGTCACATTTTTACAATGCTGCCCAGATGTTAAATCTTTTAGGATACATGCAAGTTTCCACTTTGAGCCATTCCCAGATGATCAGCCGGATATGTGCATGGATGGCATATGTGGGCACTTTGAGAGAGTTAGTAGGAATTGTTGGTATCTATGGATGATGGTTACACTGTCCCTGAAGTGAGAAATACTAATTCTACATGAAATATAGAATATCATACCCTCTAACCCCCATCATACTGAGGTAGGGAGACACTAAGCACAGGGCTCATAATTTTTATTTGTTGGCTAGCCATTGGCGAGTGGAAATTCAACTATGACAAGTGTACCATAGACCTGTCAATGCCTGTGGGGATAGTGGGGTTTAAGTATACCGTATTCAGCCCAGTGCATCATTTGATTTATTGTCCTCTATGTACTCATCTCATGGTGAAAGAATGCACTTCAAAGTCACATGAAGATGATAAAGCAGTTCACTGGATTCTCATTTGTACTTTATCATAGATTCTCACTGTATTACATGAAGGGCTAGAACGCACAATGAAACAACCAACGATAGAGTCACTTGGAGCCAACTGTCTGATTGGAAAGCTTTAGCTTTAATTGGGACAGTTTGGTCACTCTGCAGGCTGAAAAGAGCAGGTGAATATGATATTTTCCCCAATGTTTGCTGCTTCTACAATCTAATGCTTTCCAAACCCAGTGTTCGATCCCTTGGAATGCTGGGAAAGTGCATTGGGCATGCCTGGCAAATTTACACATGTGCAGTTGGAAGATCTCTTCACCTTGCAACATTCTGAAAGGGAGAGAAGAGAGGGAGTGTGATTGGTATAATTCATGCAGAGCAGGCTCCAGGGTCAGATTCCTGTCTCCTGTCCACAATGAGGTCCTGTTTCGGTCATTAGTGGACTGTTCTGAAACTTAACTGGTTAACCCCTTAAGGACACAACTTAAATAAATTGAATAAAAGGGAATCATGATGGAATATTTCCATCATGTGTCCTTAAGGGGTTAAGGAAAAGGGGAGGTGGGGTGAGACTGGGGGAAGAAAAAAAAAAAAAAAAAAAACTCCCATAGCTGAGAAGTGTGCCTAACCAGGAAATCTAAAAAAAGGTTTACCGTTTATAACTTCTTACTTCTCAAAGTTTGTGTGCTTTTTTTTTTGTATATTTATTTAAAAGGGTTTACTTGCTGGATAAAATAAATAAAAAAAAAGTTGTCAAGCGTTGCATGTCCCTTTAAAGTGGCTTCAGATATAGGATTGCATATAGACAAATATTTTAAGAAAAAATATGATTCTATTTACCTGATTAACAGACTAATATTCAATTCGCCCCCACCCCCAAATATCACCTGCTTCAATAATATTGTACACATTCCTTATAGCTCAAGACAATTTCCAGATGAGGAAATGCTATAAATCTAGCCAGCTGTAGAGTGTTTAAAAGAAAAGAAAAAAAAAAAAAAAAGTGTTACGTTTCTCCATGTGAGCATCATCTTGTGTTAAAAGCCATTAACCCCTTAAGGACACATGACGTGTGTGACACGTCATGATTCCCTTTTATTCCAGAAGTTTGGTCCTTAAGGGGTTAAAGAAGAAACAAGTATTTTGTTCTGGATTCAATTTAAAGCAGGAATCAGCAAACTGTTCCCATTACAAATGCTGTGGATTATATCTCGCATAATGCTCTCGCGGCCGCTCATCTGGAAAGTCATCATGGTAGGCCTCTCCAGAGTGCCCAGAATAATATTTGTGCACCAAGAAATGCCACTCATCATATAAAATGAACAATCCTTGCATATTACTTGCTCAAAGCAACAGAGGCTTTTTACATAGAATTTATATGGAAAGAATGTTCGGCTGCTTGACAGAAGAACGATGAACAAATGTAACGAACTAGTCCCAAACCAGAACTACTCGTCAGAGGAACGTACTTTCATTCCCCAAGCACTCTTATAAAAGGACACTCCAGGATGGCAGACATTCCGTTTTTAACACCGTATATCTGATGTCAGGCACAGAAGACACAAGCAGTTGTTTTGACATTTATTTTAATTTTATTTTTAATAAAACCAACTGAACGCCTGGAGGTAGGGACAGGAGACCATAACCAGGACAAGGAGAATAAGTAAAGGTGAATGCTAGATTTATGGAGATGTCCACTTATTTGCATGGGATATAATCCATATCAATTAAAGATGGAACTATAAGCTTGTATTCACAATTAAGAAAACAATGAAATAGAACGGTTTTCTTTTTATCTGAGAAAAAGACTGAAGGACCCAGTGTACACAACTCGACTGAATAATCCACTGAGAGCATTAACGTCTGCACACATGTTTGAGGGGTTAAAAGTCACTTCCTGCACAGGGTATTTAAATCAACTTAATTCACTTTCTGGAGAAGGGGTGAAATCGGTTACTGTGGTATCCTATAAGCAGATCAGTCACAGTGTTAGCCCACAACATGCTTTTGGTCAGAACCACCTGTGGTGTAACAGCCGGCAGCTTCTGCTAAGCAGAACTAAGGCATGTTTAAACTTACAGAAACGGAAAATACAGCTGTCAGTCTAACTTAACCTAGGTGCAAAGTCAATTAATGTACCGGGGTGGCCATGAAATCACTACCAATCAGAGTAGTGACAAACACACAAGCCAAACACACAAGCCAAACACAAAGGTCACAGCACGGGGGCAATAGGAGAGAGTGTAAAAAAAAAAAATACAATTTTTTTTTTTTTTTTTAAATAGATTTAGGAAAAGTACAAAAATAAACTCATCCAAGAAAATGTATTTTGCAAATATCCTTGCTATACTCATCTGCAACTTAAAATCAGGAACTAGCTAAACATACTTTGCAAAATGTCTCACTATCTACATGCCTTAATAATAGAAAATCCACAGTGAGGGAAGAGGAGACAGGATAATACCAAAAATCAGTCTGTCCCTGGTCTGGAATTTAAAAATTAGAGTATTACAGACCTGATTAAGGCTGATTTTACAGGGTCACATAACAATGCAAAGAAAGTGACAACGTACTCACTTTAGAGGGGGTGTAAAGCAATTTAATACATTCTGATAACTGCATTCACCCCCTTCAGTGTAAGGAATATGCAAATAGCTCTTTATCATGTCAGTGATAATTACTATGAAATAAAGTATTTTACTATCGTTGGATGTTATGAGCAATTGACTAGGTGCTGAAGAAGGCACAAAAGGCGTAAAGTGGTGACAGCTGCCTGATTGTAAATAGATATATTTATATTTTAACATTAGTGTTCTGGTCTTTAAAGGGACACTATAGTCACCAGAGCAACTACAGCTGATTGTATTTGTTCTGGTGAGTAGAATCATTCCCTTCAAGCTTTTTGCTGTAAACACTGTCTTTTCAGAGAAAATGCAGTGTTTACATTACAGTCTAGGGATACCTCCACTGGCCACTCCTCAGATGGCTGCCAGAGGGGTGTCCTGGGACAGTGCTGCACAGTGAGCAGCACTGCCATTCAGTGTCTCCACACTCTGCATGGAGACACTGAACTTTGGGAACCTAACGCGCAGGAATTCAAACTTCCTCATATAAAAGGACTGAATCAATGCTTTTCTAAGGAAATTCCACATCACGTGACTGGGTAACAGCCACTAGAAGTGGACTTAACCCTGCAATGCAAACATTGTAATTCCTCAAAATCTGCAATGTTTTACACTGCAGGGTTCAAAGGACAAGTACGCTGTGCCCAGTGCAGTGGCCTGGTAACTATAATGTCCCTTTAACTAAACAAACTGTCCTAAAATGTACCTTAATTTCCAGTGCCTAGACAGTCTCCTTAGTGAAGCCATTCAGCCTTTGAGGGAGTCAGAAGCTCTGATGACATTTGTCCAATTTAAAGGGAGCCTATAGGGCCGAAAAGAACAGTCCACCACCCCTTTTACTAGTGGAAAAAATTAACAGTTATTTGCTAAACTGAGAACTCTAAATTTCAAATTTAAAGGACAGAATAGCAGAAATGAAAGGAAAGGCGACTTCCTTGGAGAATGTTTCATTAGTTTAATTAATTCACAAATATCCCATGTTGCTCTGACAGGGTTAAGAAGATTATAATCCAGGGAAAACAGCAACCAAACTATTAAAGGTCTAATTTTATTCTTCTGTTGAAATCGCTCAGCTCATAATAAGAGCCACAATTTCAGAAAGCAAAACCCATTTGCGAACATTCTTATGCAAATGTAATCCGAAGCCTTTGATACCTTTTTATTGCAATAAGAACATTCTTCAGAAAATGTTATTAACATCAAGGTCAAATGAGCCCTCCCCCAGAAAAAAAAAAAAAAAAAAAAATTACATTCCCTTGGCTGTCTTACGAAGAATAGACACAAAGTGAAGGAATAATAATAAAATATAAAAACCAAAACAAGAATCGCCTGTGTAATACAGGACGGATAACCTTCAGATCTCCCACTGTTAAGTAATTCCAATTATTTTTATGCTCTAACAGGATTGGGGCAATAGATTGCAGCTTGTTTGCGTACGGCTCCCTTAAACTACTATCCCAATATGTCAATCATCTTTTGTTAGCATTTAGAGTTAATCTCGTTTACCTATTGTACAGCGCTGCAGAATTTATTGGCGCTATATAATTGTAACGGTACAAGTTTATTGACAGCAGATAAGTAACAGGTTGCCAGCTGTAATAAGAGGACTATAATCAAAGGACAGACCCCCCCAGCTGTTGTAGTACTACAGCTGCCATAGTATTTTGCCATCTTAAAATGGACACTCCAGGCAGCATAACAACGTCATTGCATGAAGTTATTCTGCAAGGAGGTCCCATCCGCCGTCCTAGCGTAACTGTTAGCGGATGGATTAACCCAAAATTCTGCAGGTCAGTGCCCGCTCACTCTGCCCCTCCACTTTTTCACTGACTTTTCTGGGGAGCAGGCGATTGACTGGCAGTTGGAATCCAGAAGCTTCGGACCATTATTACATTGTGTACTAGTGACAACCCCTGGATGTTGGGCTAAGGTAACATCCCCAGGACGTACTTGAAAACCAGAGTAATCTGAATGTACCTTTCCTGGTTAAATACTTTGGTATTATTATTATAGGAATTTGAGAGGCAGACCAAACAGTGCCAACTTACAGAGTTTGGTGTTAAACCATTAAGGTAAGATTGTATCCAGAGACTTCCCTGCACCAGAATAACTTAATTGAGATGAATTTGTTATGGTGTCCATAAAGGTCCATTAAAGCAGCACTGTTACTAGTGTGGTGGTTCATTTTTTTTGTGGTCTTTCATTTAAAGGTTCACTATAGTGTCAGGAAAACAAAGCGGTTTTCCTGACACTACAGTGCCCCCACCCTCAGGGTCCCCCTCCCGTGGCACTGAAGGGGTTTAAACCCCTTCAGCTACTTACTTTAATCCAGCGCCAGGCTCCCTCGGCACTGGTGACCTCTCCTCCCCATCCGACGTCAGTGGAGCCGAATGCGCATGCGTGGCAAGTGCCGCGCGCGCAGTCAAAGTGTCCATAGGAAAGCATTTCTCAATGCTTTCCTATGGACGCTCTGCGCAATGGATGCTAATTTCGCATTTCCAGCGTCGCGGATGCACCTCTAGTGGCTGTCCGGAAGACAGCCACAAGAGGCTGGATTAACCCCAAACGTAAACATAGCTGAAACTGCTTTGTTTACATCTGAAGGGTTAAAACCTGAGGGACATTGCACCCAGACCACTTTATTGAGCTGAAGTGGTCTGGGTGACTATAGTGTCCCTTTAACCATTTTTTTAGAAGACCTCATTACTACAATGGGACATGCCTTCTTGCAAGGTGGTGACACAGGGCAAGTGTCTTAATGAAAAACTGCTACTATGTTGTTCACCCTAAATGAGAAAAATTCACATTACTTACTTTCAGTAAGACTGTTTCTTTAATGTTCTCTATAGAAATAGTGGAGATATTCTATGACAGTCCTTTACCCAGTGTGCACAACCACTTAGAGTGATCTTCAGTCAGAATCGTCTTTTATCCCACCCAAGATAATAGTGAGGGAAAAAAAAAACCAACGTTATAGTTTTCCCTGTGAGTTTATCTAAAGTTCTCCCTCTTCATTGCAATGTTCTTCTACAACTCGTAGTGGATCCATGTGCGAGGAGCAACACATAAATGAGTAATAAAGGTGTCACAGACATCCACTGAGCTCTCTGTGAGAAAACGCCCTTTCATTGTGTCACTGTCTGTGGCCACTGATGGAAAAGAGCAAAATGCAGCTTTACCGGCTCTGCCTATTTCTACCTTTTGATATAATTTAACTCATTGATGAAACAAGGTAGTCCTTCTCGGTCTCTCTTCTATTTAAATGAAAACACAAATTCTGCAAGTTTTTCATGACATATCTATCTATCTATCTATCTATATATATATAAAAACAAATTTTAAAAATGGTTTCTACATTTCGCCATTGCATTCGTTCAGGTTTTTAGGTTACCTTCACTAATGCAGGTTAGTCAATTAGTGTCTAACATTTACAGTGTTGGCCTCCTGTAGATGGCATGGTCAGTGAGCTCGGAGTGGTTGTAGATCACAAAGTGAAGGTGTATAGTTGAGTGAACTATAACTTCTTAGCATTTGTCTAAATTATAGCCACTGCAACAAAATCAATAAACATCAGATAAGGACGAGGGAGGGGGGGGGGATGAAACACGAGTAATGTTTGCAGACTATACATAGACATTTTCCAAACGTGAAGCAGCAGTACTGACCAATGTGAACATGCACCACAGCTAGGCAGGTAGCCTACCATCAGATAAGAAGTTAATGCCACCATTGCTGCTGCTGCTATATTCCCCCTATAAAAACGGCACACCACCATCCATTCTCTGACTGTCCTAGAACAGCTTAGGATGGGTAACTTATTTCGTTTTATGCTCAGGAAAGAGTTGCATTCTCCTTTGGGCTTTTCAGCCACAGGTAGTGGTCCTCAGTATGTGGAAGGTGCCTTTGTCAGTTTTCTTGCAGGGTCCAAATATCTGGACTGTTGCTGTAGGTGGAATACACACACACACACACACACACACACAGGAAACATTTGCATTTCACCCTTTACAAACATGAACACCAATCACAGTGTGGCACATGCACAATAGACTGGAAAGGTAAGCAGGTGATACAAACATGGACAGTTCCACTGATATAGGTTTCAACTGCAACAAATGAAAAAGTTCCTTTTATAAGGACAAAGCACTTTACACATGCAGATGGCACTTGGCTATCTAGAAATAAAACTTGGCATTCTCTTATTAAATGTCGGTTTAACGAAAGTCCGGCCTATGTTTACATCTGTATTGCAGGCAAAATTAAAAACACACAATGGCAGTAGAAGATTAGAGCCAACATGCACTAACTCAGAATCCACCAATTGTAACACGGATAATTAACATAGAAGATGCACAGACCATCAGTCTCTCACATTTGTTTTTGCTGTTGATCCAAAATTACATTACTTTTTTTTTTTCTTTAAAAGCTAAATATATTTGATGTACACATTGGCTACCAAATCAACATGCTGAACAAAGATTACAAGAGTTGTGAATAAGCAAAAAAGTTATCTTTGCAAAGCAATTAAAATTTCGCACTGATAATTTGTCCCAACTATACATCCTGCAAAGGAGAGGATGGTAAGACTTAGTCACTAAATTGGGTAAGGTATGAAATATCCCCAGAGAGGCAAAATGAAAGCTTATCTAACTGTAAGCCAATATACAGCCCAAACCTTGAACAGCAGCCACACAAACAGGGATATTCACTCAATCTTACAACAACTTTCGCTTAATGAAGTAGTTTTGGTGTATATATAATGCTGCTGCAGTTTCACCGCTCAATTCTCTGCCATTTAGGAGTTAAATCACTTTGTTCATACACCCCAAGCCATAACTCAATGCAAGTTACTTATACAGCCTTCCTAAACACTTCCTTTAAAGCATCATCGAATCTTTATATCTTTAAAAAATCCACCCTGCTTTACCCAGTCCTTATAAAAAATAACCCATTCCCTGCTAGTTGATCACTGCCTACAGAAAAAAAAAAAAAAAAAGTAAAAAAAAAAAATGCTCATTACGACAACTGGAACAAACTAGCGGAAATATGATCCCACATTATTGCATTTTGAAATACCCCAGGGTGTATTCTTTCAAAAATGGTATGCGTTTGTGGGGTACTTTGAATAACCAACCAGCTAAACTACCGTATATACTCGAGTATAAGCCGAGTTTTTCAGCCCATTTTTTGGGCTGAAAAACCCCAACTCGGCTTATACTCGAGTCAGAGTCTGTATTATGGCAATTTGCATTGCCATAATACAGACTGGGGGGGAGAGGGGGGCTGGCAGAGCTGTACTTACCTTTCCTGCAGCTCCTGTCAGCTCTCTCCTCCTCCGCGCCGTCCGTTCAGCACCTCGGTCAGCTCCCAGTGTAAGTCTCGCGAGAGCCGCGGCTCTCGCGAGACTTACAGTGTGAGCTGACAGAGGGAGCTGCACGGACGGCGCGGAGGAGGAGAGAACTGACAGGAGCTGCAGGAAAGGTAAGTACAGCTCTGCCAGCCCCCCTCTCCCCCCCACTGAACTGCCACTGGACCACCAGGGAAGGAGAGCCCCCCTCCCTGCCATATATCAAGCAGGGAGGGGGGACGAAAAAAAAAATATAAATTAAATAAGAAATAAAATAATAAAAAAAAAAATAATAATAATAAAAAAAAAGGGGGTATAAGGACCACTATGGGAGGGGGGGGGGGGTGGGTTAAGGACCACTATGGGAGGGAGGGGGGTTATAAGGACCACTATGGGAGGGAGGGGGGTTATAAGGACCACTATGGGAGGGAGGGGGGTTATAAGGACCACTATGGGAGGGAGGGGGGTTATAAGGACCACTATGGGAGGGAGGGGGGGGATAAGGACCACTATGGGAGGGAGGGGGGGATAAGGACCACTATGGGAGGGAGGGGGGTATAAGGACCACTATGGGAGGGAGGGGGGGATAAGGACCACTATGGGAGGGAGGGGGGGATAAGGACCACTATGGGAGGGAGGGGGGGATAAGGACCACAATGGGAGGGAGGGGGGGATAAGGACCACTATTGGAGGGAGGGGGGTATAAGGACCACTATGGGAGGGATGGGGGGTATAAGGACCACTATGGGAGGGGGTGGGATAAGGACCACTATGGGAGGGAGGGGGGGTATAAGGACCATTATGGGAGGGAGGGGGGGGTATATGGACCACTATGGGAGGGATGGGGGGGATAAGGAACACTATGGGAGGGAGAAGGGGGATAAGGACCACTATGAGAGGGGAGGGGGAAGTAAGGACCACTAGGGGAGGGGAGGGTAAGGACCACTAGGGGAGGGGTGAGTCAGGACCACTGGGGGGGGGAGGGGGGGTATAAGGACCATTATGGGAGGGAGGGGGGGGGTATATGGACCACTATGGGAGGGGATAAGGAACACTATGGGAGGGAGAAGGGGGATAAGGACCACTATGAGAGGGGAGGGGGAAGTAAGGACCACTAGGGGAGGGGAGGGTAAGGACTACTAGGGGAGGGGTGAGTCAGGACCACGGGGGTGGGGAGGTAAGGACCACTGAGGGAGGAGGAGGGGAAGTCAGGACATATGGGGGGGGGAGGGGGCGGCAAAAAATGTTTTGCCTACGGCGGCAAATATCCTTGCACCGGCCCTGCACACACTGCATTCACACACTGCATTCATGCACACACACGCTGCATTCATGCACACACACGCTGCACTCATACACACACACGCTGCACTCATACACACACACGCTTCACTCATACACACACACGCTGCACTCATACACACACACGCTGCACTCATACACACACACGCTGCACTCATACACACACACGCTGCACTCATACACACACGCTGCACTCATACACACACGCTGCACTCATACACACACGCTGCACTCATACACACACGCTGCACTCATTACACACACGCTGCACTCATTATACACACACTGCATTCATTATACACACACTGCATTCATTATACACACACTGTAAATAAATATTCAATTAATATATTTTTTTTAGGATCTAATTTTATTTAGAAATTTACCAGTAGCTGCTGCATTTCCCACCCTAGTCTTATACTCGAGTCAATAAGTTTTCCCAGTTTTTTGGGATAAAATTAGGGGCCTCGGCTTATATTCGGGTCGGCTTATACTCGAGTATATACGGTACTCCAAATTGGAACATGGAAACAGCATAAAACGTCAAAGTTAGAAAATAAGGGAATGGCTGCGTCTCAAATGTGTCCGTTCAACATCCACATATACCTGGCAAAGGTACATCCGGGGGTATTGTTTTACTCAGACAACATAGCTGGGCAACATAGGAAGTATTATACAACCGTAGCACACATGAGGTTTGCAAAATATACTGTGTGCAAACTCACTTTGTGTATCAAAACTGCAGAAAAAATGCTTATTGCCACTACACTTGCAACAAGCTAGTGGAAAAATGATTTCACGCCCAGGTTCAAAATATGCCTTTTGAAATGGTATGCCTTTATGCTGTAGCCTGCTAAAGTGCTCCAAAACTGGACACTGACGCATCAAAACCCTCCATGAAAATTCAGACTTAAAAGCCTGAACTTGTCACGTCTCTTTTACAGCACTGTTATTTCAAAAAATAGTGTCTAGGGTCATACATTGGGCATATTGTTTTACAAGTTAAGGCACAAAATATATGCCATATAAGATACCCTGTAGTGTCTGCTTTATCAAATGGAAGCCCTTTGTGGGGTTATTTTAACAGTTAAATTGCTATAATACCCCAAAATTAGACATAGGCCTGTCAAATCCATCTATACAAATTCTAACTATAGAAACTGAAAAGTCCTTGTCTCCTATACAGCATTGCAGCTTCACAGAATAGTCTACAATATCATTATGGAGGAGTTGGAGAATATTCCTGTTAACCTCAATCTTGGCCATCACAATCAATCTACTACCATTTGGAGTTTCGAGAATAACTGAAAATATTCTAGTATATGTAGAGTTCCAAAGGGCAAGGTAAACAAAGTGACTAGCCAGGTCAAACAGACAGGTCAATCCACCCTGCTTTACTACTGTGTCAATAGTACCTTATTTACTACTGTGTCAATAGTCAGGAATTTAAAAAGAATTTTAAATTTTAGGCCAAAACATGCAAACTGGAAAAAGAAATAGTCCGCTAATCGTTTAGTCCAGTTATTTCTAGCAAATATTTTTAATTCCCACATCAGTGAATAACACTAATTCGCCACGGAAAATTGCAATACGAAACCAGAAACAGTTGCAAGTACCATAAAGAATTGCAATTTTAAGACCAAAATAGCTTTAGAAAACACTGCTGACTATTCTGGATTCAAATGTGAAATTGCCTGGTAAATTCTTGACAACTTAAAGGACCAGTATATATAGTCACCCAGACCACTTCAGCTCAATGAAGTGGTCTGGCTGCAAGGTCCCCCAGGTTTTAACCTCGCAGATGTAAACAGAGCAGTTTCAGAGAAACTGCTATGTTTACATTGCAGGGTTAATCTGGCCGCTAGTGGCTGGCTTCCTGACAGCCGCTAGAGGTGCTCCTGCGACGCTCAATGTGAAAACCGCATTGAGCACGCAGAACGTCCATAGGAAAGCATTGAGTAATGCTTTCCTATGGGCGGTTTGAATGCGCATTCGGCTCCACTCAGGAGCTGACGTCGGAGGGGAAGGAGAGGTCACCAGCGCTGAGGAAGCCCGGTGCTGGATTAAGGTAAGTGGCTGAAGGGGTTTTAACACCTTCAGCCCGTAGGAGGGGGGGACCTAAGGATTATATAGTGCCAGGAAAGGGAGTTTGTTTTCCTGGCATTATAGTGGTCCTTTAAGAGGTACATTAGAACCACAAATGTACAAATATAGATATACACATACACACAAACACCAGTGACTTAGTCACACCTGCGTGCCAAGTGAACAAGGGCACGTGTGTGAAAATTATATAACATACATAAATGAAAA
Source organism: Pelobates fuscus (assembly GCF_036172605.1). Lineage (NCBI taxonomy): Eukaryota > Metazoa > Chordata > Amphibia > Anura > Pelobatidae > Pelobates > Pelobates fuscus. The sequence goes on from NC_086328.1 coordinate 129,071,845, forward strand.
TAACTGATACATTGTGGATTCATTGTTAACTTGTATGGCTATGTCGTTTATTAGGATAAATTTAAAGGACACTAGGAAAAAAATAAATGCTCAAACGGACAACCTCAGTCAATACTGAAAAAAAAAAAGCTTAAAATCAGCATTGCTATGATTCTTATTACTGTATTCTTATTACGGTCTGTAATAATTGCACGGATAGATTCAGTTCAGCAATTCCAGTTCTTGGCATGAATAGCAATGTACGGATCAGCCCCTACAATAGCTGGCAAGCTTTGATTACAGGGCACTGAGGAATACTTGACAACTATATTCTGACAAAAAAATGGGAAAAACGATTCAGGACTACAATATATTAAGAAAGCAAAAGTATAACAAAAAAAAACTAAATTCTGCTCCAAAACTGCCAAAAAGGAAATAAATAATCATTTCAATATGTTACTGAAATAAAAAAAAAAGGTCAATGCACAACCTATGTAATAGGATCTGGAAAGACTCACATGTGACGATTCTATTAAACAGATAAACGGTTGCTTTCCCAATTTAACAAGATTTGAGAAATGTTTGTAAAGGTTAAGAGCAAGAGAAAATAACACACGGTATTAGTTTCGAGATATATACACACACCTCTGTTTTAAGTCAGATAAGTGATACATTCAATTCACATTTAAATGTGCTATTTAAAAAAAAAAAAAAGTCTGGATAACCTGGCAGAAAAATCAAATGACAGATACGTACAAACTGGTTATCTGCATTCTTGCCAGATAATCATGACTGACTATCCAATCAACAGATTACTGAGGTTTTATTCAAAAGTAGCAATACCAAAACCAATATCTACATTCTTCACTTGAGTTTACAAACAGAAAGGGAAGTTCTTAAAAAGGGGTCATTTTTTAGAGTCCAATAAGAAAAATCCAATAACGTCCAACTCACCCTCCGTCTGGCACATTTACTGCCTAAACACTTCCTCACCGGCCAAGTTATAAAATAATACCTATGCCTACAATCATGAATTATCTCGTCACTCCCAATCTGTTGCGACAGACATTTGAGCTGGGAATATCTACAAGTCTGCTCAGGAAAGACAACTTTGGGAGAAGTAGGAATCTTGGTAGCATAGCCGCTATATCATGCAATGTGTAAGAGACATCATTATTGTAATTACAGACAGGTACCTCTTAATTCACCCCCGTGCAGTTTATCTTAGATGAACCTCAGGACCGGGCCCCTATTTAAATACTGCACGCCATGAAGCAGAACAAACACACCACAGTCACTGCAACAGGGCGGGGAAGCAGACCTCCTACTCATAAGGACTCTACAGGTCCTACCTCATTACCCCCTCACTCTGCTCATTTTACCACACTTCAGATAGATTTTTGATAAAACAATAATGAAAGGTTTTAAAGGAACAATCCGAGTACCATAACTACCATCAAACACTGTAGAGGTTATGGAGCCAGAAGTAACAGTTTGACCAGGGTTGCTCCAAGTACCCCTTCACACCTACTCTTTGCTGGAAGATCTCTCCATTGAACTAAGACAAGTAGTGCAGAGTTCGGCACAGGAGCGCTAATGGAACCTCCACTTCTCCTACTGCCAGAGAGGAGATGTGGAACACGCCCAGTGGACCTCAGGTAAGAAGTTAAACCATTACTAAACGGTTTGACTCCTTACAATGGGCGGGCACCAGGGTACTCCTTGCACCACAATCCCTACAGCACTCAGTATTTCTTTAGAACAAAAAGGGAAAAAAATAAAATAAAAACATCACTGTATTAGTTTAAACCAGGGTGTCCTCAAACTACGGCCCGCTAGGGTCCTGAACCCAGCCCAAGCACTCGGGCAATAGCGCGACCGGGCCCCTTAAAAAAAAAAAAAAAAAAAAATAAGTCGATATGTTCCTTTGCCCCATCTATATTGAATATTTTAGACAATAGTGATACTATGGTTGTAATTTATTTGGAATCAGGTGCTATTATTTGACCACAATGCACTTTAATATAAATCTACTTATGCACTTTGTGTAGATATTTCTACACCGGTTACACCATGTGAAGTTGAAATGAATTGGTATACTAAGTACCGTACTATATATGCACTTTCTGCACTGGATTATATTTCTAAGTATTTAGGAAAACACTTTGAGTGGATATTTTTTTTGCACAATGTGGAACTTCTATGCATTACTATATTACCTACCTCATTACTTCTGCACCTTTAATTGCACAGGATAACATAGATTATATACTTGGATATCTAGTAATATTACTTTGCACCCTTTTTGCACTTTACTGCCACAGGCACTTAATAGCACTTTGGTAGCATTTCATTTATACTGATATGCTTATCCTTCAGGTTTCTGGAACTAAGAAGTATGTTAAATCTCGTCATATGTTTCAATAATGACCAGCGTTTCACTCTTTAGCACAACTCCTATTTTCCTTCAGCACTATGTATTCGTATTGGTTGCCATGGGGACTTTACTTGCGTCCTATCGTCATGGCAACCGGTATCACGTGGTTACGTTATCAGTGGGCGGAGCACGTACACGCATGCGCACGGGGCTTCACGGAACGCCGGCGGGACCGGAGAGAGTGTGTACACCTGGGGTAAGCTAATTATTTCATGATTGTATCCCCTATATATTTTGTTTGTTTGTCCATAAGGCTAGTGTTCCTGATGAAAGTCCTAGAACAGGACTGAAACGTCGAGCTGCCATTTTTTAACTATGTTTGAATAAAGTTTATACTTTTTATCTACTCTACAAAACCGTGAGTGCTGGTCATACTGTTCATTTTTGAGATATTATATATATATATATATATATATATATATATATATATATATAAAATAAATTTTAAAAATCGCAGCCACAAGTAATGCTGGGAGGAAGGGACGGCCGGTCACTTCCTCCCAGCTCCCTCCGCGCGGAAAGGAAGAGTGCCAGGCCGCGGGAGCCACGCCGACTCCCATCAATCACAGCCACCCTCCTGCAAAAAAAAAAAAAAGATAAGCAAAACTAGCTGTATGTATATGTATGTCAGTATGCGTCTGTCTGTATGCATGAATCTGTGTGTGTGTGTGTGTGTGTGTATTTCAGTATGTGTGTATATTTATGTCCTTATGCATGTGTGTGCAGTGTGTATAGGAATTTGTTCATATTTTTTTTTTTATAGTCCGGCCCCCAACAGTGTCTGAGGGACCGTGAACTGGCCTCCTGTTTAAAAAGTTTGAGGACCCCTGGTTTAAACAAACTCACTGTATTGGGGACTGTTCAAACCTTACAAGTGATGCACCTATTTTCAGGCTCTGCATAATTTGCATTCTCAAACGATTCCACTAGCACTGCAGAAGTACTGTATGTCAAGATGTTTATCAGCTATTATGAAACCTGTTTTACTTCTAATGACCACTTTAAAAATCTGGTGCTCTTGTGCTGTCAGCTCTGATAATTGCTGGTACAGACACTGCAGAATAAAAGCATCATACTCATGCAGAGCATAAGCTAAACCGGCCATATTCTTTGAATATACAGAGAAACGTGAATCCTCAGATGTACCAGCCATGTTTGTGAGCGCTTGAATAGTAAGAGCATAAATCACCCGGTTATGTTACATTATGTTCAACCAGCACATCACATTACCATGCATCAACATGTGTAGTAAAATAAATTGCTATATAATACCAAGGACAAATAATAATAAACAATTATATTACATTGGAAATGTTATGGACATATATATCTATATCTTGCACACTACACATACTATACATTATAGTGTCTTGCTGGCCTGGATTCAAGTATATATTGTTCTTATTGTCTATGCACCTTTACTTATTTGGGAGTCTTATTTTTCAGTATCTATATTCAAAAAGTTTAAATTCTATGAGATGAACATTTTATCAGTGACAGAACAGCTGATCTGAATACAGGAAAGTTGAGAATCCAAAAAAAAAAAAATCAGAGGGTGTACAATCCAATCTGATACAGAAACACCAACATTAAATATATATATATATATATTTGTAGTTTTATTCAAGGTAATGGTTTACAGGGACGCAGTGCAATATAAATATAACTGAAGTATAAAAAGTGTATCAATACAGAGGTTTTGCAGTCTAATACACACGCATAGCATTTTATAAGCAACTAACTTGTCATTCATCTAACTGTACTGTAACCCCATTCGACAACATGTAGCTATAGAGAACAGCATAATGTACTTAATAATCTATGCAGGTAATTAGCGATGATAGCCAATGTTTAAGATTACTGTGGGCCCCATTATATAGAGAGAGATCGATACAGAAATAAAAAAATAAAAAAATGTTGACGAGGCAATCCAATGCTTCTCATAGAGAAAGGGCTTATGCTCATCAATCAAATGGCAGGAAGCACTGAATCCAGACCTTCTCCATGAGAAACATTACACGTTTGTAATCAAAGAGTTATGCGTGATGACACTAAACAACCTGTGAGAATAGAAGTTCTTCAATGAAAAAGTACCTCTAGTGGCTGGTTGTCAGTCTGGCTGGCAGGAAAAATTTAAGCATTGCCATCTCTCAAAAAAGCTACATTTTACAGAACCAGACGAAAAGGCTCAGAATCCATGCCCCAAAACCACTTCATAATTTGTTTTTTGGGCTTAGAGTGCCCTTTTAAAAGAAGACTTCAGAGTTCTAAATAAATGCTAGAGAGCTGGAGTCTTGTATGGGCTATTAGGATTACTCGACACCCCTATAGTAAAGAGGTTATTTAGCTCTAACCCAGTGCCACTGTCCTGTTCCTCATAGAGGACTGGGAGGCAGGGCGGATTTGCCGCAAAATAACTGTACTGCCAATTTTTCTTTAAATTGTCACTTTTATAAAGCGAGAAAGAGGGTAAATTAAGTGTTTATGGGGTTTGGAGTGTTTCTATAAGTTACCAAGAAGCATGCAGTGGTATTCTTTATCAACAGTTACAAAATAGAACAGCAAAATGAAATATACACATTAAATATTGAATTTAAATGTTACAAAACGTTGTAAATCTGAAATGTCCTTCAGTCTGTTTAGTTTCTGGAATAAAAAAAAAAAAAATAAGACACTATTGTCCTGGGCTTCAATACTTAAGTTAAGTGTAAAAAAAAAAAAAAAATTAAAAACAAATTAAATCGGTGTTGGAAAATTCTGTTAGATTTTGACAAGTAAAGCATGTGGTTCAACTAGTAATTCTTTCCCCCTGTAAGTTGAGAGACTGAATTTTTCCAAACATATGAAAGATTACAATGGACTAACAGCATTTATGTAGTATAAACATTTTTATCAAATTAAGTACTAGATCATTTTAGACACAAAATTGCATCAATTAAAGGCAAACCATTATTGAACAAATTTCTAACCCAGGTTGACTCTATGGTTTAAATTTTATCAAATGAATAAAACCTTTAAGACACAAGAGGACATTACCTACGAAGGATTACCAACAGAAGTGTGCTCGCAACCACAGAAAACCCAATCCTTTTTGCATCTGTATTTAATAAAAATATCATACATTCCAGAGAAATTACTGGAATTATTGGCCAAAATTTCCGCTACAATGATGGAGACAAAAAATAAATAAGAAATGTGTTGTCTTCGAAATGTATTAACTCCAAGTGTCGAAGAGATGTTTAAAAGATTGATTTTGGGGCTTCATCCAATCAGCAATAGAATCCAAATGATCAAAGAAAATGGGGGGGGGGGGGGGGGGGACACAATATATGTAAAAATAAAAAAATAAAAGTCTTGCCAATATTCTGCAAAAGCAATGGTTCTCCACTTAAAATATTTATACCATAGCATCACCTGAAACAATACCTAGCACTGAGAAGCAAATATATCTTTATATTTACAATCTCTACAAGAAATCAGAAAAGTTATCAGCAGTAACACTTTCAGTTAGGACTTCCAAGCCATGACTACATACATACACACAGCTTAAAATATACAAAATTAAACAATGATAAGAAGACTTCTGCAAGTACAAAAAGATAACTATTTTTTGTTTTTTGTGTCCACCTCAAATGTTCAGAGTAAAGAACCCTTGGAATTTTTAAAGGATATGTGGTGTGCTATAGTTATTCAGTGTTAAAGGAGTAGCGTAATACATTTACCAAACAAGCATTGTTCTCAAATTCGGAATGTCATATTTCTTGGCTTTCTAAAACACATAGGACCACACCTTCAGGGTTCCTTATTGTCCTTCACGATTTATTAGGATTAGTCCTACCTCCTCTACCAGGAAGAAATGGATACCGGATACCGTTTGCCTAACTCTTGGGGGATAAGCCTGAACTCTTGAACTGTGGGGCAGGGCTGCCAAAAGTCTGCTATTTATAGCAGTACTGACTACTAAATTAAAGGGATCGCCTCTTGGTTGGTTACTGAATTGTATGCCATTAAGAATGGCATAATTAAGAACGGATTTTTACAAGCACAAGACCTTAGTACTAAAAATTAGACGATAATTAGGAACAGTTTATATCTCTCTACAATTCTATTACGATTAGCCAACAGATTTGGTAATTATTTTATCAACCACTGAGCTATCAAGATTGACAAACATATAGTGGGAAAACTACCTACAGCAGGTCCTAGACGTACACTCCAAACACCATAACCACTACAGTTATGGGTAACTAGGTTAGCATGGTTTAACAATTTACCTGGGTTCCACTACATCTAGTTTCCTCTAGCAGAAGAAGTTAAATGTCATTGTTTACAACAAATGTCATCATGCTCATCAGCTGAGAGTGTAGCTGTACAAACTCAATCAACGAGTGTATTGCAGCCCCCTACTGTAGAAAACAAGAAGTCGCCGACGCATTGCAGGCTCCCTTCAGAACCCAAGCAACAACAAATGTGTATAATGATGACTTCCACTTTAGGCACGAAGACATTAAAATTTACTTAATTTTATGTAGAAGAATGTAAAGCATATATTGAAATGTATTCTCACCTGAAGTTTTACCTTAGTCTATCAATGGTGTCAGTGCTCTAGATACAAGTAAACTTGTGTACATCTGCACTCTCCCACAATGCCTAGCATGCAATGCCTTATTAAGAATTATGGGAGTTAACAGATACACTGACTATTATTAAATGTTGATTGTGATTTAAAAAAATAAGGGAAATAATTTAGCTTGAGGATGCATAGAGAATTTTATCTGCATTAATATGCCACCACATGAGGTTTTAAGAAGAAGAAGAAGAAGAAGAACGCTGTACTTTAAAGAAGTAGTATACAAAATTGAAATATGTCCGGGCACTCAAAGGTTAGATTCAATGTGCAACATGCATGGGGTAGTTAGCCACTCTAGGCTGTGAGGCACCATTATCCCTTTGCTTTAGCGTGTGCAGTCCATTTTTGAAATTATATTTATGAAGAGCAACTTGGTTTACTAGCAATCAACACAGAATATTGATTCTAGATTCTTATACATTCCATGGCCAATGTGTAGCACCTAGCTCCCAAAGTATTTTTAACACATAAAAAAATAATACTGACATTGCAAACATAAGAGCACACATTCTACAAACAAAAAACAAACAAACAATTTTTATAAAGATATAAAGATAGTTCAAATTACGAATGATGCTGGATGGCCATATAATAAACAAATTCAGTAATCGAGGAAGGAACTGTAAAGTCCCTAAACCGGTTTCTCTATAATTCAAATCACGTCATAAAAATGATCATCGCATCCCTTTACAGAGAAAAAATTCCACATATATACGGTGTATGAACCAACCTGCATGCAAATTTATGCACATCATTCACATTTATTAGACCCAATGCCAGCAGCAGAACAGTAAAGTCTCCACAGGTTGCTGTCCTGCCACCAAAAGTATGCATTGTGTCCCAAACACACAAACACTTTATTTGCTATTCAATTTGGTTCTAGACTATTCCTATAATGGAAGTCACGTTCTTAAAAGGGACACTGCAAGTACCATAGCCATTATAGGCATTTGTAGTGTATATGCACAGGCACTTTGAGGACATTCCTTAATTTACATATTTTTTTTAACCTGATAGTAAAGGAGGACTCCCGGCACTCACTCCGGGATATCATGAGAGAGTTCACCTTTTTCATTTTAAATCAATGATATATGCCTTGGTTAGCAGGATTTGGTCACTAAATCACTGTTAAAACTCTCGAAAACAGACAAAAACTAGACTGATTGCACCCATTGCTTCGGAGTACCATAATTACTTGTAGCGGTTATGGTGCTTAAGTGTTCCTCTCTAAGCTTATGATGAACTGTAATGGCACAAGTGAGGCCAAGTGGTTTGCAACAACAACCTATACAGTAGGCAGCTATGATTTAATCTATTCTCAGTGTGTGCTTTACACGTTGGGATATTTGTGTGTATTTATAAGGTTTTGGGCCCTGACTCATTGCAGAAAAAGGAGGGGAATCTGAAATGGCTTTAGTTGTTCATGCAGAGGCGACATAGCAGTCACTTGTTTCGGGACTACTCCTTTTGGTTGGGACTAGTCTGATGGGCTAATGGTATGGGTTCACGGACTAATGTCCATGTAAGCAAAAACTCCTGATTTAGAACTAGTCATGGGTCAAACTATAGAGCTGCTGTTCATTCTGGATGAATGAGTCCAACACGGTTTTTGGTGTTACTGAGGTCTTCTTGAACAAGTGCAAGTCTTGAACAAGTGCAAGTACACCATGAGCCAAAATAAAGCAAATAAACCTGGTTTAATTGTTGGTGTATGGATTTCTTTCGTAATAAATCAGGAACAAAAGAGATTTAAACAAATGAAGACTCCAGGAAGAGTACATTATGTGTGTAATATTAAAATGTTTCCTCAGGAATTGTGCCAATATAAAAACAAAATGAAATACAGTCTGTCCTGAACAAATGAAATAAAATGAATGACCAATATTGCAAAAATAAAAAATAACCCCTCCCCCCCCCAAAAAAAAAACTGCCTTCAGTCTACTCAAACTGATTCCCCTCAGTGATCAGATTAATTTGCTTATCTTGTGAGATCGATCTAAGAATTGAAACAACGCAAAGAGAGACCCCGCTTCTGTAATGTACAGATGGTACGAAACCAGTGCTAAGGCAACATTTATCAAAACTGGCAACGGATTTAAATCTGAACCAAAACAAGAAGCCAAGGATTCAACCACGGAATGTGTCACATAAGAGACATTAGTCACAGTGGGAGTTCTAACAATATTGTCGCTCTCGACTAGTAAACTAAATTTGACATTCAGGCAAAACAAGCATGCTGCTATCCTTTCCATGTTTCAGCAGATACAGAACTACCTGTAGTTAGACCTATTCTTCAACCCCTACTGATTGTTACCATGCTCTACAGCAAGCTTCACCAAACTTCGGCCCTCCAGATGTTGCTGAACTACAATTTCCATGATTCTCCGCCTACTTCATTCATAGAATCATGGGAGTTGTAGTTCAGCAACACATGGAATGCCAGAGTTTGGGGAAGCCTGCTCTACAGTAAAAAATGTTTTATAATCTAACAGTATTATATGCAGATACCAAAGCACACAAATATAACTTTCTAATCCCCCAATGACTGTCTTTAGGCAGGACATTGAATTAGTCTGTTCACTGTACAGGGCTAGGGATGTTTCCGCTAAGTAAATAAAATATTGTGAATATAGTAGTATATACAATAACAAATGGATACATCACTAAAATCCACCCTCCCAGTTAACCCCCAAGTCTGGTGAGTGTAGGAATGCATAGAATTGGAGTTTATTTACTAAACACCGACTTGTGGAGAACTGAATATCAAATAAAATGTGGGCTTAAATTGGAGAATTTGCCCAAATATGCACTTTGGTTTTGCCTCAATTTTGAAACTTTTGTTTTAAAACTCGCCCACAAACTTTGCACAGCTGACAGTAAATTCTGACCGAACAATAAGAATAAAAGCAAAGTTTAAAAAAAAGATTTGGGATTTGTCCCTGTTCTCTCTGTGTGAATACTCTGTGTAATAGGGGGAGGGGGATAATGAAAGGGTGACAGTCTCTGAGGACGTGTCACCGTGGGGTCAGCAAGCCTGGGGTTTGGGGATGGGTCCCAGGTGTGCCCCCCCTCCACTTGGCTGGGATTTGGGGACGGGTCCCAGGTGTGCTCCCCCAGGCTGGAGTCCTGGTTGGGGTTTGGGGTCGGGTCCCAGGTGTGCTCCCCCTCCACCCTGGCTGGGGTTGGGTCCCAGGTGTGCCCCCCCCCTCCCCCTGGCTGGGGTTTGGGTCCCAGGTGTGCCCCCCCCTCCCCCTGGCTGGGGTTTGGGTCCCAGGTGTGCCACCCCCTCCCCGTGGCTGGGGTTTGGGTCCCAGGTGTGCCGCCCCCCCCCCTCCCCCTGGCTGGGGACGGGTCCCAGGTGTGCCCCCCCCCCTCCCCCTGGCTGGGGTTTGGGGACGGGTCCCAGGTGTGCCCCCCCCCCTCCCCCTGGCTGGGGTTTGGGGACGGGTCCCAGGTGTGCCCCCCCCCCTCCCCCTGGCTGGGGTTTGGGGACGGGTCCCAGGTGTGCCCCCCCCCTCCCCCTGGCTGGGGTTTGGGGACGGGTCCCAGGTGTGCCCCCCCCCCCCTGGCTGGGGTTTGGGGACGGGTCCCAGGTGTGCCCCCCCCCCTCCCCTCCCCCTGGCTGGGGTTTGGGGACGGGTCCCAGGTGTGCCCCCCCCCCCCCTCGCTGGGGTTTGGGGACGGGTCCCAGGTGTGCCCCTCCCCCTGGCTGGGGTTTGGGGACGGGTCCCAGGTGTGCCCCCCCCCCCCTCCCCCTGGCTGGGGTTTGGGGACGGGTCCCAGGTGTGCCCCCCCCCCCCTCCCCCTGGCTGGGGTTTGGGGACGGGTCCCAGGTGTGCCCCACCCCCCTCCCCCTGGCTGGGGTTTGGGGACGGGTCCCAGGTGTGCCCCACCCCCCTCCCCCTGGCTGGGGTTTGGGGACGGGTCCCAGGTGTGCCCCACCCCCCTCCCCCTGGCTGGGGTTTGGGGACGGGTCCCAGGTGTGCCCCACCCCCCTCCCCCTGGCTGGGGTTTGGGGACGGGTCCCAGGTGTGCCCCCCCCCCCTCCCCCTGGCTGGGGTTTGGGGACGGGTCCCAGGTGTGCCCCACCCCCCTCCCCCTGGCTGGGGTTTGGGGACGGGTCCCAGGTGTGCCCCCCCCCTCCCCCTGGCTGGGGTTTGGGGACGGGTCCCAGGTGTGCCCCCCCCCCCTCCCCCTGGCTGGGGTTTAGGGACGGGTCCCAGGTGTGCGCCCCCCCTCCCCCTGGCTGGGGTTTGGGGAAAGGGTCCCAGGTGTGCCCCCTGCTGGTTGGGGTTTGGGGAAAGGGTCCCCGGTGTGCCCCCTGCTGGTTGGGGTTTGGGGAAAGGGTCCCAGGTGTGCCCCCTGCTGGTTGGGGTTTGGGGAAAGGGTCCCAGGTGTGCCCCCCGCTGGTTGGGGTTTGGGGAAAGGGTCCCAGGTGTGCCCCCCGCTGGTTGGGGTTTGGGGAAAGGGTCCCAGGTGTGCCCCCCGCTGGTTGGGGTTTGGGGAAAGGGTCCCAGGTGTGCCCCCCGCTGGTTGGGGTTTGGGGAAAGGGTCCCAGGTGTGCCCCCCGCTGGTTGGGGTTTGGGGAAAGGGTCCCAGGTGTGCCCCCCGCTGGTTGGGGTTTGGGGAAAGGGTCCCAGGTGTGCCCCCCGCTGGTTGGGGTTTGGGGAAAGGGTCCCAGGTGTGCCCCCCGCTGGTTGGGGTTTGGGGAAAGGGTCCCAGGTGTGCCCCCCGCTGGTTGGGGTTTGGGGAAAGGGTCCCAGGTGTGCCCCCCGCTGGTTGGGGTTTGGGGAAAGGGTCCCAGGTGTGCCCCCCGCTGGTTGGGGTTTGGGGAAAGGGTCCCAGGTGTGCCCCCCGCTGGTTGGGGTTTGGGGAAAGGGTCCCAGGTGTGCCCCCCGCTGGTTGGGGTTTGGGGAAAGGGTTCCAGGTGTGCCCCCCCCCTGGTTGGGGTTTGGGGAAGGGTCCCAGGTGTGCTCCCCCCTGGTTGGGGTTTGGGGAAGGGTCCCAGGTGTGCTCCCCCCTGGTTGGGGTTTGGGGGAAGGGTCCCAGGTGTGCTCCCCCCCTGGTTGGGGTTTGGGGAAGGGTCCCAGGTGTGCTCCCCCCCTGGTTGGGGTTTGGGGAAGGGTCCCAGGTGTGCTCCCCCCCCTGGTTGGGGTTTGGGGAAGGGTCCCAGGTGTGCTCCCCCCCTGGTTGGGGTTTGGGGAAGGGTCCCAGGTGTGCTCCCCCCCTGGTTGGGGTTTGGGGAAGGGTCCCAGGTGTGCTCCCCCCCTGGTTGGGGTTTGGGGAAGGGTCCCAGGTGTGCTCCCCCCTGGTTGGGGTTTGGGGAAGGGTCCCAGGTGTGCTCCCCCCTGGTTTGGGTTTGGGGAAGGGTCCCAGGTGTGCTCCCCCCTGGTTGGGGTTTGGGGAAGGGTCCCAGGTGTGCTCCCCCCTGGTTGGGGTTTGGGGAAGGGTCCCAGGTGTGCTCCCCCCTGGTTGGGGTTTGGGGAAGGGTCCCAGGTGTGCTCCCCCCTCTCTCCCCCTGGCTGGTGGGGCCCCGGGCCGAGGCAGTAACCTGGAGCAGGGTGGGGGAATCCCGGCCTCCCTAATCCCCTCCCTCTCTCTCCCTCCAGCAGGCCGCACATCCCCGGCCTTTCCTGCGCGGCCCGCCGCCCTCCGTACCTGGGTTTGATGCCGGCGCTGCGCTCGTAGGCCCAGGCGGCGGGGGAGGCGGGGGCCAGCGGGTCGGTGAAGCTGGGAGTCGGGTAGTTCCTGTCCATGGTCCGGGGGGGATTCCTGGCTGATACGGCGGCCAGCCCCTCTCACATGGTCCCCCGGGGGAGGAGGGCTGCCGGTAACGCCGGGCTCGGACGGTCACCTCAGGCGCGAACTCCGAGGGATTGCGGTGCAATGCTGAGCCTGGAGCTGCCTCCCATGTTGGTTTATTTCCCAGGATGCACCGGGCATGGCGCCTCCTCCCTCTCCCCCTTCTGGCAGCACAGGCCTAGCACAGGCCCCAGCCAGCCCCTCCAGGACTGGGAACATCTGGAGTCACGTCATGCCTCGTACTTCACATGCTCTGAGTGTGAGTGGGGCTTGTACTGAGCTCTGAGTGTGAGTGGGGCTTCTACTGAGCTCTGAGCGTGAGTGGGGCTTGTACTGAGTGTGAGTGGTGCTTCTACTGAGCTCTGAGCATGAGTGGGTCTTCTACTGGGCTCTGAGCGTGAGTGTGGCTTGTACTGAGCACTGAGTGTGAGTGGGGCTTGTACTGAGCTCTGAAAGTGAGTGGGGCTTCTACTGAGCACTGAGTGTGAGTGGGGCTTGTACTGAGCTCTGAATGTGAGTGGGGCTTATACTGAGCACTGAGCATGAGTGGGGCTTGTACTGAGCTCTGAGCGAGTGGGGCTTCTACTGAGCTCTGAGTGTGAGTGGGGCTTGTACTGAGCTCTGAGTGTGAGTGGGGCTTGTACTGAGCTCTGAGCGTGAGTGGGGCTTGTACTGAGCTCTGAGTGTGAGTGGGGCTTGTACTGAGCGTGAGTGGGGCTTGTACTGAGCACTGAGTGTGAGTGGGGCTTGTACTGAGCACTGAGTGTGAGTGGGGCTTGTACTGAGCTCTGCGTGTGAGTGGGGCTTGTACTGAGCTCTGAGTGGGGCTTGTACTGAGCTCTGAGTGTGAGTGGGGCTTGTACTGAGCTCTGAGTGGGGCTTGTACTGAGCTCTGAGTGGGGTTTCTACTGAGCTCTGAGCATGAGTGGGGCTTGTACTGAGCAATGATTGTGAGTGGGGCTTGTACTGAGTGTGAGTGGGGCTTGTACTGAGCACTGAGTGTGAGTGGGGCTTGTGCTGAGCTCTGAGCGTGAGTGGGGCTCGTACTGAGCTCTGAGCGTGAGTGGGGCTTGTACAGAGCTCTGAATATGAGTGGGACTTGTGCAGCCCTCTGAGTGTGAGTTGGGCTTCTACAGGGCTCTGAGTGTGAGTGGGGCTTGTACTGAGCACTGAGTGTGAATGGGACTTGTACAGAGCTCTGAATATGAGTGGGACTTGTACAGAGCTCTGAATATGAGTGGGACTTGTACAGAGCTCTGAATATAAGTGGGACTTGTACAGCCCTCTGAGTGTGAGTTGGGCTTGTACAGGGCTCTGAGTGTGAGTGGGGCTTGTACTGAGCTCTGAATGTGAGTGGGGCTTATACTGAGCACTGAGCATGAGTGGGGCTTGTACTGAGCTCTGAGCGAGTGGGGCTTCTACTGAGCTCTGAGTGTGAGTGGGGCTTGTAATGAGCTCTGAGCGTGAGTGGGGCTTGTACTGAGCTCTGAGTGTGAGTGGGGCTTGTACTGAGCTCTGAGTGTGAGTGGGGCTTGTACTGAGCTCTGAGCGTGAGTGGGGCTTGTACTGAGCACTGAGTGTGAGTGGGGCTTGTACTGAGCACTGAGCGTGAGTGGGGCTTGTACTGAGCTCTGCGTGTGAGTGGGGCTTGTACTGAGCTCTGAGCGTGAGTGGGGCTTGTACTGAGCTCTGAGTGTGAGTGGGGCTTGTACTGAGCTCTGAGTGTGAGTGGGGCTTGTACTGAGCTCTGAGTGGGGCTTTTACTGAGCTCTGAGTGGGGCTTCTACTGAGCTCTGAGCATGAGTGGGGCTTGTACTGAGCAATGAGTGTGAGTGGGGCTTGTACTGAGCACTGAGTGTGAGTGGGGCTTGTGCTGAGCTCTGAGTGTGAGTGGGGCTCGTACTGAGCTCTGAGTGGGGCTTGTACTGAGCTCTGAGTGGGGCTTCTTCTGAGCATGAGTGGGGCTTGTACTGAGCAATGATTGTGAGTGGGGCTTGTACTGAGTGTGAGTGGGGCTTGTACTGAGCACTGAGTGTGAGTGGGGCTTGTGCTGAGCTCTGAGTGTGAGTGGGGCTCGTACTGAGCTCTGAGCGTGAGTGGGGCTTGTACAGAGCTCTGAATATGAGTGGGACTTGTGCAGCCCTCTGAGTGTGAGTTGGGCTTCTACAGGGCTCTGAGTGTGAGTGGGGCTTGTACTGAGCACTGAGTGTGAATGGGACTTGTACAGAGCTCTGAATATGAGTGGGACTTGTACAGAGCTCTGAATATAAGTGGGACTTGTACAGCCCTCTGAGTGTGAGTTGGGCTTGTACAGGGCTCTGAGTGTGAGTGGGGCTTGTACTGAGCTCTGAATGTGAGTGGGGCTTATACTGAGCACTGAGCATGAGTGGGGCTTGTACTGAGCTCTGAGCGAGTGGGGCTTCTACTGAGCTCTGAGTGTGAGTGGGGCTTGTAATGAGCTCTGAGCGTGAGTGGGGCTTGTACTAAGCTCTGAGTGTGAGTGGGGCTTGTACTGAGCTCTGAGCGTGAGTGGGGCTTGCACTGAGCACTGAGTGTGAGTGGGGCTTGTACTGAGCACTGAGTGTGAGTGGGGCTTGTACTGAGCTCTGCGTGTGAGTGGGGCTTGTACTGAGCTCTGAGCGTGAGTGGGGCTTGTACTGAGCTCTGAGTGTGAGTGGGGCTTGTACTGAGCTCTGAGTGTGAGTGGGGCTTGTACTGAGCTCTGAGTGGGGCTTGTACTGAGCTCTGAGTGGGGCGTTTACTGAGCTCTGAGTGGGGCTTTTACTGAGCTCTGAGCATGAGTGGGGCTTGTACTGAGCAATGAGTGTGAGTGGGGCTTGTACTGAGCACTGAGTGTGAGTGGGGCTTGTGCTGAGCTCTGAGTGTGAGTGGGGCTCGTACTGAGCTCTGAGCGTGAGTGGGGCTCGTACTGAGCTCTGAGCGTGAGTGGGGCTTGTACAGAGCTCTGAATATGAGTGGGGCTTGTGCAGCCCTCTGAGTGTGAGTTGGGCTTCTACAGGGCTCTGAGTGTGAGTGGGGCTTGTACTGAGCACTGAGTGTGAATGGGACTTGTACAGAGCTCTGAATATGAGTGGGACTTGTACAGAGCTCTGAATAGGAGTGGGACTTGTACAGAGCTCTGAATATAAGTGGGACTTGTACAGCCCTCTGAGTGTGAGTTGGGCTTGTACAGGGCTCTGAGTGTGAGTGGGGCTTGTACTGAGCTCTGAGTGTGAATGGGACATGTACAGAGCTCTGAGTGTGAATGGGACTTGTACAGAGCTCTGAATGTGAGTGGGACTTGTGCAGCCCTCTGAGTGTGAGTTGGGCTTGTACAGGGCTCTGAGTGTCATTACTTATCTGATATACATATATATATATAAACATATTATATATAGTATGTGTGTATAGAGCTAGATAGTAAGCCAGACAACTATATGCACTCCAAGTATAAATACACTGTATATATTTCCACATATTACATATGATATATTGTGTGTGTGTATATATAAACTGCTCAAAAAAATAAAGGGAACACTTAAACAACACAATGTAACTCCAAGTCAATCACAATTCTGTGAAATCAAACTGTCCACTTAGGAAGCAACACTGAGTGACAATCAATTTCACATGCTGTTGTGCAAATGGGATAGACAACGGGTGGAAATTATAGGCAATTAGCAAAACACCCCCAATAAAGGAGTGGTTCTGCAGGTGGTGACCACAGACCACTTCTCAGTTCCTATGCTTCCTGGCTGATGTTTTGGTCACTTTAGAATGCTGGCGGTGCTTTCACTCTAGTGGTAGCATGAGACAGAGTCTACAACCCACACAAGTGGCTCAGGTAGTGCAGCTCATCCAGGATGGCACACCAATGCGAGCTGTGGTAAGAAGGTTTGCTGTGTCTGTCAGCGTAGTGTCCAGAGCATGGAGGCGCTACTAGGAGACAGGCCAGTACATCAGGAGATGTGGAGGAGGCCATAGGAGGGCAACAACCCAGCAGCAGGACCGCTACCTCTGCCTTTGTGCAAGGAGGAACAGGAGTAGCACTGCCAGAGCCCTGCAAAATGACCTCCAGCAGGCCACAAATGTGCATGTGTCTGCTCAAATGGTCAGAAACAGACTCCATGAGGGTGGTATGAGGGCCCAACACCGTGCAGGACATTTGGCATTTGCCAGAGAACACCAAGATTGGCAAATTTGCCACTGGCGCCCTGTGCCCTTCACAGATGAAAGCAGGTTCACACTGAGCACATGTGACAGACGTGACAGAGTCTGGAGATGCCGTGGAGAACGTTCTGCTGCCTGCAACATCCTCCAGCATAACCGGTTTGGCAGTGGGTCAGTAATGGTGTGGGGTGGCATTTCTTTGGGGGGCTGCACAGCCCTCCATGTGTTCGCCAGAGGTAGCCTGACTGCCATTAGGTACGGAGATGAGATCCTCAGACCCCTTGTGAGACCATATGCTGGTGTGGTTGGCCCTGGGTTTCTCCTAATGCAAGACAATGCTAGCTATGGACTGGCCTGCCCGTTCCCCAGACCTGTATGTTGCACCACAGACTGTCCAGGTCTGGGAGGAGATCCCTCAGGAGACCATCCACCACCTCATCAGGAGCATGCACAGGCGTTGTAGGGAGGTCATACACACTACTGAGCCTCATTTGGCTTGTTTTAAGGACATTACATCAAAGTTGGATAAGCCTGTAGTGTGTTTTTCCACTTTAATTTTGAGTGTGACTCCAAATCCAGACCTCCATGGGTTGAAAAATTTGATTTCCATTTTTTAAATTTTTGTGTGATTTTTGTTGTCAGCACATTCAACTATGTAAAAGAAAAATATTTAATTCATTCAGATCTAGGATCTGTTATTTTTGTGTTCCCTTAAATTTTTGGGCAGTGTATATATATATATATATATATATATATATTGTATATCAATAGACAATATACGTTGTATATCATTAAAAACACAGATCTACACACCAGTCAAGCCATAAGACTTGCTTTTTCCACAGAAGCGTGAAATTTGCAGTGATGTTACTACCGCAAAGGATTCTGGGTGGGCATATGCATATAACTTCAACAAAGAATCTCATTTTTGCCTCATTATTCCATTTTAAACATGGATTCCTTGGAGTTTATGTTTGCTGTATACAACAGCTTTGCAACACAACTCCGGAAGAGATCCAAAGCCAGTGAACAACTCATGGACAGCTGTTTCATTATTAATGCAGCATGAGGTTGATACTGGCATAGAGTGTATGTCGGCAACACCACATCAAACACACCCCTGCATTCAAACACCAACATAAGATTCAAATGCCCACACGACACACAAATACACACCTATATTTATAAACAAATATTCCATACAAACACAAGCTCACAAATATAACCCTGCAAGGATGGGCTAATGGTAGATCCCCAGATGGCATAGCATCATGGGAATTGTATGACAGTTTAAGGAAATACCTTTAGGTCACCCTTTGCTACAGGGGACTCCTTAAAATTCATTGCACCTGGGTCCTATGTGCATACGTGCTACCACTAGCTTATATGTTCTTGGTAATTCTGTGGAAGATCTCAGCTAAACTTTGATGGCTCAGGTCCTATTCCGTGCCCAGCCAATATTTGTATCCTGCATATAATTACTTAATTGTTCTAACCAAGGCTGCACTTTGGCACTACTGGCCAAGCATATCTCCTTTCATGTCTTCAACTGAACAACTTCATCCTGGCTCCCTGGCAATAATGATATGCTCTGCCTTTTAAAGAAAAAAACTAAAACAGTCTTGTTTTCCCAAAGAGACCTTTCCTACTGGCATTAAATATCTTCTTCCCGCAGGCACAGGTAATCATTAGGCAGGAAAGAACATAGCAAATGGTGAAGCAATGTTTCCGTTTCTCCTTAATCAATACAATGTGTGCCAAGTAGGCCAGTCTTTTTGCATGGGCACTTAACCAAGGAACCCACAAGCATAGGTGCCCCACCGCGTTTCCCATGTGGCAAGGCCGACAGGTGAGATCCTTTCATCTCCCCTGCTGGCTCATGCAAGTCTGGCCACACTATCTGAACTCCTGGCCAGTGGGAGATCAAAGATTTACCTCACCGGCCTCCGGGCACTTCATGCAGGAGAGGGGAGGGAGGACATGGGTGGCAGGCTGTTTGGAGTCTTGAAACGCATTTTCATGGCACCCCGACACAATTCGCGAGATGTGAAGAATGAAATCGCCTGCAGTCAAAAGAGCTGTATGCTGAAGTAAACGAGGGACCACTGGACCACCAGGGATTGCACTGTGTTCCCCTGGCCAAAGGTAAGAAGATAAAGGGGGGAAGAGATGACTTAAAGCTCCGTTATCACCCTTCCCCCAATATATACCCTATGCACGTACTCTGTACCCCCCCCCCCCCCCCCATTACACTCTCTCACACGCACTACACTTCCTAACATACTCTAAATAGAAATATATTACAAAGCAAAAAACAAGAAAGGTATGGTGGGGGAAAAAAATGTGATTGAAAACCATTTACACCTGAAGTCAGTGCATAGTCAATAAAATGTTAAACAAAGATCTCCACACCAGTCAGGCCATAAATCTTGCTTTTCACACAGAAATCACACATTTGCAGTGTTGTTACTACTGCAAAGGATTCTGGGTGGGCATATGCAAATTAGTTTAAAACATAATCACCTTTTTGCCTCATTCCATTTTAAACATGGATACCTTGGAGTTTGTGTTTGCTGTATACAACAGCTTTGAAACACAACTCAGGAAGAGATGCAAAGCCAGTGAACCACTCATGGACAGCTGTTTCGCTGTTAATGAGGTTGGTTACTGGCACACATTGCACTCACACACACACACTGCATTCACACACTGCACTCCCTCACACAAACTGCACTTCTCACACACACTGCACACACTACACTCCCTCACACACACTGCAACCCTAACACACACATTGCACCCCTCACACGCACTGCACCCCTCAAACACACACACTACACCTCTCCCTGCAGTCTGTGTATTTAGCAGTCCATGTGTGTACTCAGCAGTCTGTGTGTATATATTCAGCAGTCTGTGTGTATGTATCCAGTTGTCTGTGAATTTATTCAGCAATCTGTGTGTGTATTCGGCAATCTGTGTGTATGTACTCTGTAGTCTCTGTGTGTATGTATTCAGCAGGATGTGTGTGTATTGTATGTATGTATTGCATATGTTGGAGGCATTAATAAATATAAGCTTCATTTTGTCAATAATTTAGATTTTTATTCCTGTGAGTGGTTGTGTAGGCAGGGGATCAGTGCACTGCTTTGTCCAGGAGCCCATAATGCTGTTAAGATGGCCCTGGTGCCATGGTATAGAATATGACAGCAGATAAGAACTGTTTGGCCCATCTAGTCTGCCCAATTTTCTTATATTTTCATTAGTTCCTGGCCTATCCCACGCATGTTTTAAACTCCCTCCATAGGCATGCGCAGCCTATTGTATAAGCAGGGGCGGACTGACCGGTCGGGCACTTCGGACATGGTCCGAGGGCCCGGCCGGGAGGGGGGCCCGCCATCAGGGGGCCCGGCCGCCCCTTTAAATGCTGCAGCCGCCTGAGCGAGCGCTCAGGCGGCTGCAGCTTGTCACCTCACCCCCCCTCCCCTGTAGCGTGGCCGAGCGGCTTTCCCGTCCGCGGTGCCGGCCGGAGTGATAGGAAGGTGCACACTGAGTGTGCACCTTCCTGTCAGTCCGGCCGGGTACAGGAAACAGAAACTTCTGTTCCGCGCGGAACAGAAGTTTCTGTTTCCTGTACCCGGCCGGACTGACAGGAAGGTGCACAGTGTGCACCTTCCTATCACTCCGGCCGGGCACCGCGGACCGGAAATCCGCTCGGCCACGCTACAGGGGAGGGGGTGAGGGGGTTAAAAGAGAGAGGGGGGGGTTAAAGAGAGAGGGAGGGTGGGGGTTAAAAGAGAGAGGGAGGGTGGGGGTTAAAAGAGAGAGAGAGGGGGGGTTAAGAGAGAGGGGGGGTTAAAAGAGAGGGGGGGGGTTAAAAGAGAGGGGGGGGTTAAAAGAGAGAGAGGGGGATTTAAAAGAGAGAGGGAGGGTTAAAAGAGAGAGGGAGGGTTAAAAGAGAGAGGGGGGTTTAAAAGAGAGAGGGGGTTTAAAAGAGAGAGGGGGGGTTAAAAGAGAGAGGGAGGGTGGGGGGTTAAAAGAGAGAGGGAGGGTGGGGGTTAAAAGAGAGAGGGAGGGTGGGGGTTAAAAGAGAGAGAGGGGGGGGGTTGAGAGAGAGGGGGGTTAAGAGAGAGAGGGGGGGTTAAAAAAGAGAGAGAGAGGGGGGGTTAAAAGAGAGAGAGGGGGTTAAAAGAGAGAGGGAGGGGGGTAAAAGAGAGAGGGAGGGGGGTAAAAGAGAGAGGGAGGGTTAAAAGAGAGAGGGGGTTTAAAAGAGAGAGGGGGGTTAAAAGAGAGAGGGGAGGTAAAAGAGAGGGGGGTTAAAAGAGAGAGGGGTTAAAAGAGAGGGGGGTTAAAAGAGAGAGGGGGGTTAAAAGAGAGAGGGGGGTTAAAAGAGAGGGGGGTAAGAATAGAGAGGGAGGGGGGTAAGAAGAGAGAGGGAGGGGGTAAGAAGAGAGGGAGGGTGGGTAAGAAGAGAGGGAGGGGGGTAAGAAGAGAGGGAGGGGGTAAGAAGAGAGGGAGGGGGTAAGAAGAGAGGGAGGGGGGTAAGAAGAGAGGGAGGGGGGGTAAGAAGAGAGGGAGGGAGGGTAAAAAGGGGGAGGGAGGGTAAAAAGAGGGAGGGGGGAGTAAGAAGAGAAAGAGGGGGCAAGAAGAGAGGGGGGGAGTAAGAAGGGAGAGGGGAGTAAGAAGGGGGTAAGAAGAGGGGGAGGGGGAGTAAAAGAGGAAGGGGGAGTAAGAAGAGGGGGAGGGGGAGTAAGAAGAGGGGGGAGTAAGAAGAGAGGGAAGAGGGGGGAGTAAGAAGAGAGGGAAGAGGGGGGAGTAAGAAGAGAGGGCGGGGGGAGTAAGAAGAGGGGGGAGTAAGAAGGGGGGTAAGAAGAGAGTGGGAGTAAGAAGGGAGAGGGGAGTAAGAAGGGGGTAAGAAGAGGGGGAGGGGGAGTAAAAGAGGAAGGGGGAGTAAGAAGAGGGGGAGGGGGAGTAAGAAGAGGGGGGAGTAAGAAGAGAGGGAAGAGGGGGGAGTAAGAAGAGAGGGAAGAGGGGGGAGTAAGAAGAGAGGGCGGGGGGAGTAAGAAGAGGGGGGAGTAAGAAGGGGGGTAAGAAGAGAGTGGGAGTAAGAAGGGGGTAAGAAAAGGGGGGGGAGTAAGAGGAGGGCAATTGCCCCCTTCCCTGTCCGCAGGCACCGTGCGGGCAGCCTGCAGGGGAGGGAGGAAGAGAGGACCCGGGAGCTCAGCCTGCAGCTACTCTGGGTCCTTCTTGCGCGAGCACAGATCGTTGCCGCGGTTACCACGGCAACGTTACGGCTCTTGCGAGAGTAAACTCTAGCCCTGGAGCTACGGGCTAGAGTTCACTCTCAACACTGTGACCACCAGGTATTCCTGGTGGTCGCAGTGGTGAGAGTGAACTCTAGCCCAATAAACACACTGCCCCCACACACCATACACATTCACACACTGCCCCCCATACACACACACTGCCCCCACACAGACCATACACATTTACACACATTGCCTCACACACACACACATACACTGCCCACCCATACACACACAGCCCCCAATACTAACATTGTCACACACATACACAGCCCCCTCGTACACACATTGCCCCACACACCCTACACATTCACACACTACACCCCCTCACACACACTGAACCTTTCACACACACACTGCACCCCTTACACATTGCACCACTGCTCCTATACCCTACTACAGCATCATATCCCAGCAGACCCCAGGTAAGTTGTCAAACTGTTCTTAAACGGTTTGACTACTTACTCTAGGAGGGGGGCCCGGCCCTCCTGGCACCATAACAACTACACAGAGCAGTAGTGGTTATTGTGCATGGATTATTTCTTTAAATAATCTACGAGTGCCCCAGAAGCCAGCAAGCCAGCCAGCCCACAGGCCGGCCAGCCAGCCAGCCCACAGGCTGGCCAGTAGCCAGCCAGCCCACAGGCCACCAGTTAGGCTTAAAGCCAGCAAGCCACAGCCTGCCAGCCAGCAAGCCACAGCCTGCCAGCCAGCAAGCCACAGCCAGCAAGCCACAGCCTGCCAGCCGCAGCCAGCAAGCCCACAGCCTGCCGGCAGTAGCCAGCAAGCCCACAGCCTGCCAGCAAGCCCACAGCCTGCCAGCCGCAGCCAGTACGCCCACAGTCTTCCAGCAAGCCCACAGACTGCCAGCCAGCAACAGTAATTAAGGTAAGAGGAGCCAACTTGGCCTAGGTATCAGCGAGCTATGTTGTGTTGCTATATTGTGAATAGGAACCAGAGTGTTGGAGAGACCCCCCTCCAGGCCCCATTAGACTCCATTGTAGTCTCTAATGGGACCTGGAGGAAATTCTTTCTAACACACTCTCTAAAGGACACTGAGATAGCCTCTGCTAGAATGCTCCCCCCCCCCCCCTCCATGGCCCATTAGCCCTCAATTGTAGTCTCTACTGGGGCCTGGAGGCGACTGTTTCCAGCAGGGACACTGAGATGGCCTCTGTTAGAAAGACCACCTTCCAAGCCTATTAGACTCCATTGTAGTCTCTAATAGGGCCTGGAGGGTATTCTTTCTAACACACTCTCTAAAGGACACTGAGATAGCCTCTGCTAGAAAGACCCCCCTCCATGGCCCATTAGCCCTCAATTGTAGTCTCTACTGGGGCCTTGAAGGGATTATTGCACTTTTGTTCCTTGTGTCTAAAGATTGTGTAGGGTGTGGCTGGAGGCAGTGCATGGAGGCGGGACATGGGTGGCGCTTGCTGCGGAGTATGGGTGGGGCCTGTAAGGGGGCCCTTGATTTATTTTGCCCGGGGGCCCTGAGGGTTCTCAGTCCGCCCCTGTGTATAAGGGTGTGCAACCCAAAGCACAAACACGCACGCCGCGTATATATAAATATATAAGCATCAAACATATATACCGCTGTGTGTGTGTGTGAGGGTGCTCTGTGTAGGTTCTGTGTGTGTGTGAAGGCGCTGTGTGTGTGTGAAGGTGCTGTGTGTGTGTGAGGGCGCTGTGTATGTGTCAGGATCGGGACAGGGATCCAACACGCAAAGTACAAACAGTAGCCAGATACGTATACCGGACCTTAGAATGGCCGGACTAACGTAAGTAGTACAGTATAGAATGGTCAAAGACAAGCCGAGGTCGAGGGTAACAGAAGACAGGTAAGCGAGAGACAAGCCGAAACAAGGGTAACAGAGATAAGCAGAGTAAGGTAAACAAGCCGGGTCAAAACCAAAAGGGATAATAGAATACACAAGCACTGAGTGACTAGAACAAGCTAGAACCACGACAGGGCAATGAGCTAATGAAAGAAGCTCTGTTAAATACCCTGTTCAGAGCAGTAACCACGCCTCCGAGGCGTCCTGATTGGTCCTGCAGCAATTGAGTGACAGGTCGTTCCGGAGGAGTGTCCTGATGACAACTTCCTGCCTAGATGCTGTAAAAGGCAGTCACTCCCTCGCGGCCGGCCTTGCATGACCGGATAGACCTTGGGGAAGGGAGCCATCAGGCCGTCTGGATGGAGGAACAGCTAAGTCTCTACCTCTTTCGGAGGTAGAGACCACAGGTACCCTGACAGTATGTGGGCGCTGTGTGTGTGTGTGAGAGGGTGCTGTGTGTGTGTGGGCGCTGTGTGTGTGTGAAGGCGCTGTGTGTGTAAGGGGTGATGTGTATGTAAGGGTGATGTATGTGTGTGTGAGATGTTAGTGTGTGTGTATGTATGTGTAAGGGTGCTGTTGGTGTGTGTGTGTGTGTGTGTGTAAGGGTGCTGTGTGTGTAAGGGTGATGTATGTGTGTGTAAGGGTGCTGTGTGTGTGTGATGTTAGTGTGTGTGTATGTGTAAGGGTGCTGTTAGTGTGTTTGAGGGTGCTGTTTGTGTAAGGGTGCTGTTAGTGTGAGTGATGTGTTTGTAAGGTTGATGTATGTGTGTGTGTGCTGTATGTTTGTGTTTATTGTGTGGGGGTGGGAGGGGCTGTTTAGTTAATATCCTCCCTCCCTTCTTACCTTTTGTAGGGAGTGGGGACTGTGCTGCTGCCATCCCTGGTGGTCCACTGTTGAGTGAACTCTAGCCCCGCATCCTGCGGGGCTAGAGTTCATTCTCGCGAGATTTGAGCGTTGCCGCGGTAACCGTGGCAACGCTCCGACCTCGCGAGAGGAACCCGGTGGAGCTGCTGACAAGAGCTCCCCGGGTCCTATCCTGCCTCCCTCACTTCCTGTGGGTCCCTCACAGGCCCATGGAGGGGGCACATAGCGCGGGCCACGGGGATTAGGGTGTGCCTAGGCACACCCGGCACACCCCGTGCGCACGCCTATGACTCCCTCACTTTGTTAACCACTACCACTTCAGCTGGAAAGCCAATCACAGGTGCCAATCACGTGGGGGGTGCCCGGGGCATGCTGTGTCACCAGGAGGGGGCCCGGCGGCTTGCTCGATATGCCACCGGGTGAGATACCCCTCCTGCGCCCATTGCAGACACCGGTCTGCAGCTCCGCAATGTGCAGAGCTGCAGACCATGTGTCTCGCGAGCTCTGATCAATCCGAGCGTTGCCGCGGGTTACCACGGCAACGCTCTGATTGTGTCTCGCGAGATTCATGGTCTGCAGCTCTGCCGGAAATTATGGCCACCGGACCACCAGGGAGCACACCGGACCACCAGGGCATCCCTCACACATCACCCCCCTTCCTCTCTAAACCCCCCCTCCCTCTCACATCACCCCCCTCCCTCTCATCATCACCCACACAAAACCCCTTCTCCCTCACACATCACCTCCCTCCCATCACCCCCTCCCTCTCACCATCTCCCCCCCTCACTCTCACCCAATCACCCCCCCTCCCTCTCACCATTACCCCCCCTCCCTCACACCATCATCCACTATACAAACACACCCAAATATCGGATCCGCCCCAGGTGCCAAATGCTCCAGGTATGCCCCTGCATGTTAAGACTAGTGATGCACCGAACTGTTCGCCGGCGAATAATTCCTGGCGAACATAGCGTGTTCGCGTTCGCCACGGCGGGCGAACACATGCGCGGTTCGATCCGCCCCCTATTCGTCATCATTGACTAAACTTTGACCCTGTGCCTCACAGTCAGAAGACACATTCCAGCCAATCAGCAGCAGACCCTCCATTTTAGATTCATTCTGAAGCTGCATTCTTAGATAGAGGAGGGAAAGTGTAGCTGCTGCTCATTTGATAGGGAAATGTATAGCTAGGCTAGGGTATTCAGTGTCCACTACAGTCCTGAAGGACTCATCTGATCTCTGCTGTAAGGACAGCACCCCAAAAAGCCCTTTTTAGGGCTAGAACATCAGTCTGCTTTTTTTTTTGTGTGTGTAATCTAATTGCAGTTGCCTGCCTGTCTGCCAGCTTCTGTGTCAGGCTCACAGTGGATACTGTGCGCACTTGCCCAGTGCCACCACTCATATCTGGTGTCACAATAGCTTGCATTTAAAAACAAAATGTTTTTTTCCCTGTAATAGATTAATTAGCAGTTAGTTGTCTGCAAGCGTTTGTGTGTCAGGCCAACAGCGTGTACTCTGCCAGTGTGCACAGTGCCACTCATATCTGGTGGCACAACAGCGTGCATTTAAAAACCCACAAACTTTTTTTTCACTGTAATAGATTGAATAGCAGTTAGTTGTCTGCAAGCGTCTGTGTGTCAGGCTCACAGTGGATACTGTGCCCACTTGCCCAGTGCCACCACTCATATCTGGTGTCACAATAGCTTGCATTTAAAAACAAAAAATTTTTTTTCACTGTAATAGATTAATTAGCAGTTTGTTGTCTGCAAGCGTCTGTGTGTCAGGCCAACAGCGTGTACTCTTCCAGTGTGCACAGTGCCACTCATATCTGGTGGCACAATAGCGTGCATTTAAAAACCCGCTCATCTGCCCACAGTCAGGTGTCTGTCAAGGACATGTTTGAGCGTAAGAAGCCAATGTCAAAAAGTCACTCCCTTGCCCAGCGTCTGACAGCTGGCTTGTCTGAACTATTAGAAAAAAGGTGTTAGGTTAGCGCTAATAATATAATGAACAGGCAGCAACCTTTTAGAGGGTAACCCTTTAACCCTCTATAATGAAATACACAGTAAAGAAAAAGAAAGGTTGCGCCAAAAGATAAATAGAAAAAAAACAGAATAAATACAAAAAAAATAGTAAAAATATAGTAAAAATATAAAAAAAAATAATGGGTAAGTTCCAATGAATATCAGGAGATAAAATAAATATAGTCACTGATTCCGCTGTGGGGGTGATTTCTCTTGTTCTAGTGGTTCACACCGTCTCGTGATATGGAAGACACAAGGGGAAAGGACAAATCGTGCGGAGTGTATATAATTAATGTAGCAGTATTAAAACATATATATTGCACTCACATTTAGATGAGCTATGACCAGCTCAGGATTTGTAGGCATATAGCGGAATAATCCCCGCTTATGGGATGTGTTGGTGCTTGTCCTCCAGGGGGTTGTCCAACTCTCAGGAGAAGAAGAGATAAAAACAGCAGATAGTGCTCTCTGATAATATATATCAGGTAGTGAATAAAATGAAATAAAATATACTCACAAGTAAAGTGCAGGTCACACTGCACTTTCGAAATAGCGTTAGTGGTATAATCCCCACTTCAGGATATGTAGTTTAAAATGCCAGGAAAAAGTAATAATTATAATAGTGTGCAAAAAATGATAGTGGTGCAAATATCTAACCAATAAATCATTTATTTTATATATAACACAATATAAATAACCATAACGCGTTTCACCGCTGGGGCTTTATCAAAATGGTATAACAAATAACCTGGCACATAAAAGATATATATATAGGTACACTACTACTTTAAAAAAAATGGCGCCAAGGGGGCGGAGCTTGACCGGGGAGCTGAACAGACACGAAATCAGTGAGCTCCCGATCCTACACCCAAATAATGGCAGAAAACAAAGCGACCCCGCCTGATATTGAACCCCAACCTAACTCACACTGTGCCACGGAGGCTGAGGAACCGGGGGACACCTTTCACGAAAGGATAACTTGCAGGGAACCCGGAACAGAGGATCGAGGCCTACATCCCACACAGCAGAGGAGAGGCGGCCGCTCTCCCTGTACTCTGAAAGCATGCAGCACCCGCAGTATCGGGCTGCCCTCCCCCCCCCCCTGGGACCAGCGGGGGTTATCCCGGCCCCACTCCACAAATCCACAAATCCGGTACACTCCCGCAACCTACATACGAAGAAGACAACTGAAACTACATGCTAAGCCAGCAGGCCGCAAGCGACACTAAAATGGCGGATGCACAACCTACTGAGGGCCATGCGCTGCCAGAATCTCAGCTTAGCCCAGACGACTCCCTACACTTTCGCCTGCAAATGCTGCTAGAGAACTGGGAGAGAGTGGAAGCTCGACATAGTACCTTACAGATGCGGGCACAAACGAACCTGGGTGCCCAGCAGATACGTGAGGACGCCAACCGGAGGGTGCCCGGCGGACCCCCGGGTATTACGACAAAGCCGGCGACCACTCACCAACCGACCCAATCCGGGCTGAAGGCCCTCAAGGGCGAAAGCCCAATGTATCTCCTACAAAGGTGGAGACTCACACGCCGCAGGCGGCGGAACATCACCACGATCTCCAGACCTACCCCAAAGGGAAAGGGCCAGGCCTTGAAAAGACCCCGAGCCCGTGGAACACCGATACTGGCCTTCACACAAACCCGGAGCAGGGGGGTGAGCCCAGCATCTCCCTGGCTACTCGCTGCCATCTGGACTTACCCAACACAACCGCCACAGCCCCCACTCAAAGGCCTAACAAACCGCAACCGGCCGAAGCTGACAGGACCCCAGGGTCTACCTACTCTCCTCACCGCAACGATGCCGCAGCAGATCCCCAGAGAACACAGCGGACGGGGCCTGCGGCTACAGTGGGTACATGAACTGCCCCTGATAGGAATAGGCTGAGAGGGACTATCATGGCCTGATGGCACGGCATATTCCGGCAAGCTGACCTGTTGCAATGGATCATATTGTTTAATGTCTCATTCTGCATATGTTTTAACGGCAGTCCAATAGGCCTCAAAGATATGAAGGCGTCCTTTAATGTGGCTACCTCCTTAGCCTGGTCAGCCAGTTCATGTTTAAGATTTGATTATTCATCTTGTTTTCCTGTTAATATGTACTACGCGAGGTCTATCTTGTCAATTGCTATCGGCCTGCTTTCATTTTTCCCTATATGACATCTAATTAGACTAACGCCACTAGCCTGTGAATTAACGCACTTACCTAGAAAAGCTGAGCCAGACTGCCTGGTACTCATGTAATACTCCCCAATGTCTAAACCGCATTACTCACTCAGTAGACACATGAACAAATTATTATTTTCACTCTATTTTAGTACCTAGTAAGCTTTTATGAATCGTCTATATGGGGTAACGGTGCTTAGCGTATACATACCCCATTAGCCTGTACAGTGTCACTGAAGTTCTATCGTTACTTGTTACCTTATTCATGTATAATCACTTTCTTTACTACTACACGAAACTTACAAGAATAACTTTCCATAATATAAAATGAGGCTACGAGATATTCAGGGATGATGTAAATTGCTCTGTATTATACCCGAAATGTGCGACACTTTATAGTCTCCCTACTTTTATTCTGTATCCCATATAATTTTATGCCTCAATAAAAAGAGACTGACAAAAAAAAAAAAATGGCGCCAAAATGACATCATTACTTGGTAGCCAATCAAAATCATACATTGTACATTTAAAAATCAGATTTTAAAATTAAAGTTAAAACATTGAAACAAAAGTAAGTATCCTTATTAAACCGTATTTCTTATTATTGTAAGGAAGATTGTATTCTAAAACGAGGTTTTAAACCTTAAATAGAATAAATTTAAAACATGACGCGTCACGTGACTCGCACAGCATCTTGGGAAATGTAGTGCGCGAGTCACGTGATCGGCGTCTATGGATGAATAGGGAGGGATAGCCAGTAAGATCGTGCAGCCGTCCTATTGGTGGGCGGCATGCACGTACTATTAGCCCGCCAGCTTTTACCATGCAAGCTGGTGGAATCTGAGGCGTTCAAAATTTGTGGCTATTGGGATACCGCAGTGGAAGGTACCCGGACGAAATTTCTTTTCACAAAAGGCAATCCCCAACCTGTACTCGATTGTGCAAAAGGAAGTAATGGCATGTCTGGCACACAGTGTTGGGGCAAGCGTCCATCTGACAACTGATACTTGGTCTGCAAATCATGGTCAGGGCAGGTATATCACCTACACTGCGCATTGGGTAAACCTGCTGACGGCTGCCATGCATGGAATGCGTGGCTCTGCAGAGGAGTTGGTGACACCGCCACGACTTGCAGGCAGGCCTGCTGCCACCTCCTCTACTCCTCCTACTCCATCCTCTTCCATAACCTCCTCGGCTGAGTCCTCTTCTGCTGCTGCGTCTTTCTCCACATCAACGGCAGCTCCCCAGGTACTATTCCACATCCCGGATACGGCAGTGTCACGCCGTCTTGGGTTTGACTTGCTTGAACACCCTGAACGCACAGGTGGAAAAGTGGCTGACTCTGCAGCAACTGGATATCGGCAAAGTGGTTTGTGACAACGGAACAAATTTGTTGGCGGCATTGAAGTTGGGCAAGTTGACACATGTGCCGTGCATGGCACATGTGTGTAATCTGATCGTACAACGCTTTGTGCATAAGTACACAGGCTTACAGGATGTCCTGAAGCAGGCCAGGAAGGTGTGTGGCCATTTCAGGCGTTCCTACACGGCCATGGCGCACTTTGCAGATATCCAGCGGCGAAACAACATATCAGTGAGGCGCTTGATTTGCGACAGCCCGACACGTTGGAATTCAACACTCCTAATGTTCGACCGCCTGCTCCAACAAGAAAAAGCCGTTAATGAATATTTGTATGACCGGGGTGCTAGGATAGCCTCTGGGGAGCTGGGAATTTTTTTGCCACGTTACTGGACGCACATGCGCAATGCCTGTAGGCTCATGCGTCCTTTTGAGGAGGTGACAAACCTAGTCAGTCGCACCGAAGGCACCATCAGCGACATCATACCATTTGTTTTCTTCCTGGAGCGTGCCCTGCGAAGATGAGCGGGAAGAGGAAGAGTTGTGGTCACCATCACCACCAGAAACAGCCTTATCAGCATCGCTTGCTGGACCTGCGGCAACGCTGGAAGAGGATTGTGAGGAAGAGGAGTCAGAGGAGGAATGTGGCTTTGAGGAGGAGGAGGAAGACCAACCACAACAGGCATCCCAGGGTGTTCGTTGTCACCTATCTGGTACTCGTGGTGTTGTACGTGGTGTTGTACGTACCTTCATTGAGATCACTGAGGAGGAGGAACGGGAAATGAGTAGCTCGGCATCCAACCTTGTGCAAATGGGGTCTTTCATGCTGTCGTGCCTGTTGAGGGACCCTCGTATAAAAAGGCTGAAGGAGAACGACCTGTACTGGGTGTCCACGCTACTAGACCCCCGGTATAAGCAGAAAGTGGCTGAAATGTTACCAAATTACAAGAAGTCGGAAAGGATGCAGCATTTGTGTAAAAAGTATGCTTTACACAGCGTATAAGGGTGATGTCACAGCACAACGGGAATCTAACAGGGGAAGAGGTGAAAGTAATCCTCCTCCTCCCACGACCACGCCGGCAAGGACAGGACGCTTTAAAGACGTGTTGTTGATGGAGGACATGCAGAGCTTTTTAAGTCCTACGCATCGCCACAGCCCTTCGGGATCCAGCCTCAGAGAATGACTCGACCGACAGGTAGCAGACTACCTCGCCTTAACTGCAGATATCGACACTCTGAGGAGCGATGCCCCGCTTCAAGTGTCCTGTCAGAAAGGACCTTCAGTGCAGCAGGAGGTATTGTCACTGAGAAGAGAAGTTGCCTAGGTCAAAAAAGTCTAGATTACCTCACCTTTATTAAGATGAATGAGGGATGGATCCCGAAGGGACTGACAGTGGGCGATACATTCAACTAAAAAAGGCCTGATGAGATGAGCTGCCTTAGGCTAAAAATGGTGACCCTATGTAGGAGGAACAGTCCCTATTCTGCTCTGTGTCAGTGTGTATCAGGGTCTCTGAGGACAGGTGTCAATCCATATCTGCCAAGTGACCCTATGTAGGAGGAACAGTCCCTATTCTGCTCTGTGTCAGTGTTTATCAGGGTCCCTGAGGACAGGTGTCAATCCATATCTGCCAAGTGACCCTATGTAGGAGGAACAGTCCCTATTCTGCTCTGTGTCAGTGTTTATCAGGGTCCCTGAAGACAGGTGTCAATCCATATCTGCCAAGTGACCCTATGTAGGGGGAACAGTCCCTATTCTGCTCTGTGTCAGTGTGTAGCAGGGACTCTGAGGACAGGTGTCAATCCATATCTGCCAAGTGACCCTATGTAGGAGGAACAGTCCCTATTCTGCTCTGTGTCAGTGTGTATCAGGGTCCCTGAGGACAGATGTCAATCCATATCTGCCAAGTGACCCTATGTAGGGGGAACAGTCCCTATTCTGCTCTGTGTCAGTGTGTATCAGGGTCTCTGAGGACAGGTGTCAATCCATATCTGCCAAGTGACCCTATGTAGGAGGAACAGTCCCTATTCTGCTCTGTGTCAGTGTGTATCAGGGTCCCTGAGGACAGGTGTCAATCCATATCTGCCACGTGAGCCTATGTAGGAGGAACAGTCCCTATTCTGCTCTGTGTCAGTGTGTATCAGGGTCCCTGAGGACAGGTGTCAATCCATATCTGCCACGTGAGCCTATGTAGGAGGAACAGTCCCTATTCTGCTCTGTGTCAGTGTGTATCAGGGTCCCTGAGGACAGGTGTCAATGCATATCTGCCAAGTGACCCTATGTAGGGGGAACAGTCCCTATTCTGCTCTGTGTCAGTGTGTATCAGGGTCCCTGAGGACAGGTGTCAATCCATATCTGCCAAGTGACCCTATGTAGGGGGAACAGTCCCTATTCTGCTCTGTGTCAGTGTGTATCAGGGTCTCTGAGGACAGGTGTCAATCCATATGTCAAGGTGTCAATATGTCATATGTCAGGTGTCAATCCATATCCATTGTGATTTAGGAATGTTAGGTGATTTATGCCCTTTATGGATTAAAACCAGACTCTGCATCAACTGTGTAATTTTCCATGGGAGTTTTGCCATGGATCCCCCTCCGGCATGCCACAGTCCAGGTGTTAGTCCCCTTGAAACAACCTTTCCATCACTATTGTGGCCAGAAAGAGTCCCTGTGGGTTTTAAAATTCGCCTGCCCATTGAAGTCAATGGTGGTTCGCCCGGTTCGCGAACGTTTGAGGAAGTTCGCGTTCGCCGTTCGCGAACCGAAAATTTTATGTTTGCGACATCACTAGTTAAGACCCTTTAACCTTTCCTGGTAAGTTTTTTTTTTTTTTTTTTTTTTTTTTAATTCTTTATTTTAGACGTGCAGTGTTAGATACAAGCTTTGTCAAGATATACTGCACTTTTTTTTATAAAAACTGAAAATTAGCTTTGCGCAGAAAGCTTAAACATGGTGAGATAATATAAAACATGCATGTTATCAGTGCATTAGCCTACAGGTGTATAAAAGTGAACAATGCAGTCAACATATGGAGGTCTCAATGTGGCATATTTAAAATACCATCTAGCCCAAACATTTTCTAGCCGCTCATCTAGTGTGATAATGGTAGTGTAAACGTTACTAGTAAGTGAATTTACGCTGTGAATTCCTACTTTATGTATCCTTTTCAAGCTAAGCCACATAGTCAGAACGATAGGGTAACAATGAGCGTGAGGACAGATAACGCTTATCTACGCTATGTTTACCATCCCAAAACAGTTGTGGTGTCACAAGTTAAACATGCTGCTGAAATCCAGGGACACGGCGTTGTAGTTTTCCCCAGTAAGCACAAGTACGTTTCTACCTGCACTACTGTGGATCAGAGTAAAAGTAATACCCGCTATTCGGGCAGGCCTGCATATGTATACCTATCATGTACATAACAATTATAGAGATCATTCGCTTTTCGCAAGTGTAGGTAGCATTTGTGTAGGTCAATTGCACAAAACATTTGCTTAATAGTTGCATAAAATAAGTATATAGTACGTTTGCATATCTTAGTGGCATATAACAATTGCTTATAAAGTTTACTGAAAATACGTGCCTATATCTATTACATAGAACGGCTACCTAAGATATCTGCCTATAGTAATTGCACAGACTATGTGCACATAACGTTGGTCTATGTCGATTGCACAGGATGTTAGCCTAAAACCTTTGCATTTGTCGGTTGTATAAGATAGCCTGTAGCAATCGCACAGACCGTGTGCACCTACTATTTGCGTATAATGATTGCGTAGGATGTCTGCGTGAAATGGTGGCATATATCGGTAGCCTACAACTGGTGCATAAAGTATTCGCATATAGCAATTGCATAAACCATTGGCTCCTACTGATTGCCTACAATAATAGTGTAGACTGTCCCCAAGTGTGATTTGTACCCCACTGGTTACCGTGGGGGTCTAGCGTCGCTAGGGAAGGCTGAAATAAAATTAAATACATGTAATTAGGGGCAGACTGCCCGAGGTCAACCAGATATAAATGAAAACTTTAACGGTTAAAAACAACAGTAAGTAACCTCTGGATACGTCCCATAGAATTGAAAGGCTGCGGAGATCTCTTCGTGGCATACCCAACTTTGTCAGCTTGGGACCGTGCTGGAATGGAGGCTTAGTTCGCCTGTAGCCTGAGTGAGATGCCGAAGGTCAGGTATGTCCCTGTGGCAAGAGTTCGTTCCAGTCCAGGTCCGAAATATTTTTGAAAGGCAACGTGGCGGGCAGTGCAATCCATGTTTGGCGTTGGTGAGTTCCGTGCGGTAGAAGATTTAAGATGTGGCCGCTGCATAGGCCTCTGTGGTTCTCTGTCTGGGCCGGAATTCCGCTGCGTGTACGGGGTCTAGGCCTCTAGAGTAAGTAGGTGCCTCTTGTCCGAGGGAGTCCGAGGGGAGATCTAGGCCTCTGAGAGCTGCTGCGGCTTCTTTTAGGTCGTGTATCACATGTGTTACGTCCCCTTTGGCGACGAGCAGTGTGTTGGCTGGGCCCCATCGGTACTGCGTTTGATGTGTGCACAGTAGGGATGTGAATGGTCTCAGCGACCTCCTCCACGCTAGTGTTCCACCAGAGAGGTCCGCATAGAAGGAGAGCTCCATCTCCTCGAAGTGGTAGGTTGGCCGGCCTCTGGTGGCTGCTGGTACTGCAGCTTTGTCTCTGCGATTTAGGAATTGGACCACCAAGTCCCCAGTGGCAGTAGTCGGTGCCTTGGCTGGTTTCGGCATGCAAAAAATGCCCGTTAGTTGGGTCGCTTTGGCCGTCTTGGGGGACAGAAGTGCTGTTAGGAGCCGCCTGGTGAAATGCGGTAGCTCAGCTCCGGTAATACCCAGAGCAACTCCCCTGATTTTTAAGTTGTTCTGGCGCCGCTTATCTTCTCAGGCGTTGAGCTTGCGTTCCGTGAGGAGATTTTGCTGTTTAAGCTCCGTGACCGCCCGCTGCAGCTCTTTGATATGGTCTGCCTGGGCATTGGAGGTGCTTTCAACTACTCCCAGTCTGCTTGACAGACCGCGCAGGTTGTCACGAATTGTGGCCACCTCCGTTGAGATTTTTTGGTGGTGGTCCGCCATTAGTTTGCTGATTGCCTCCATTGTGACCGGCGTGGACGTCGCTGCGGGCGGTAGGGGTACCTGTCGTGCCGGCGATCGCCTTTGTGGTACCGGTAGGTACTCCCCCTCCGTTTCGTCTGACATCCCGTCGTCGAAGTCGGAACAGCCGCCGTGTAGTGACGCCATGTTGGGGCCTGGTGCGCTCAGGGCCTGCTTCCACATGTCCCTGATGTTCATGCCCGGTCGGGGCATGTCGGGCTTTTGTTTTTTGGATTTGCGACCCATGGGGTACGGGTGAGGTGTGCGTTCCCTCCGGTGTATGTTTGGGGTGGGGTATCCCCCTTTTCGTGGGTGCTTTTTGCAATTTCGTCCCGGAGCTCTGCGGCCATGCGTCCGATCGCTTCAGTGGTTAGACTCCGCCCCTCTCCTGGTAAGTTTTATCCTGCAAGATACGGTCTCCAGTACTGCGTACAAAACTCCAAGTGAGGTCTCACCAGTGTTCTGTATAATGGCATGAGCACTTCCCTCTTTCTACTGCTAATACCTTACCCTATACAACCAAGCATTCTGCTAGCATTTCCTGCTGCTCTATTACATTGTCTGCCTACCTTTAAGTCATCAGAAATAATCACCCCTAAATCCCTTTCCTCAGATGTTGAGGTTAGGACTCTATCAAATATTCTGTACTCTGCCCTTGGGTTTTTACGTCCGAGATGCATTATCTTGCACTTATCCACATTAAATGTCAGTTGCCACAACTCTGACCATTTTTCGAGTTTACCTAAATCATTAGCCATTTGGCTTATCCCTCCTGGAACATCAACCCTGTTACATATCTTAGTATCATCCGCAAAAAGACACACCTTACCATCAAGACCTTTACTCAATCAAAACAATCAATAAGATCAGTTTGGCATGCTCTCCCTGAAGTAAACCCATGTTGTCTCTGATCTTGAAATCCATGTGTTTTTAGATGTTCAACAATCCTATCCTTTAACATGGTTTCCAATACTTTCCCCACTACTGAAGTAAGGCTTACTGGCCTATAGCTGTGTCTGAAATGGATTGTGCCGTTCATTGCTATTTATTGTAATATATTTAGAAGAAAACAGCATCACTTTAAAATGTATTTATTTTTTATTAGTAATTCTTAATGCCTTATTCAATGGCATTATTCCCAGAGAAGTGACTGTTACCTTTTAAAGACAAAGACATTAGTAGTACTACAGTATCATCCTGCTTCATTTTAGATAACGCACTTAAGTATCCAATCCTGGAAGAAAAAGATTACAACACCCCGATTGCATCAATCTGCACACCCTTGTGTTTGCAGTTAAACAAAATCACATTTTACATCAAGCCTGTAGGTAATTAAAACATCAATTATTAAACCATACTAAAGATAGCAGTTGCTGTTGGATTTGATTGAATGACTGTGGTTGCATGATACTAAGAGAGCCATGGTCCTCAAAGATTTGCCAAAAATTGGGAAAGCTAATTGTTCAAAAGTACCAGTCAGGATGGAGGAATTGCAATAGTATTGAAGGCACTGGGTGTACCACAGAGGGATTGCAAAGATCAGGCTGACCCTCCAATGCTGATGAGAGGAGGAGGACAAATCTTACCAGTGAAGCTACTAAGAGGCTAACCGCAACATCAAAGGAGCTTCAGGAAGTTTCTGCAGGTACCGGCCACTCCTTGCATGTGACAACCATGTCCTGTATTCTACATGTCTTGGCTTTGGGGTGGGGCTCTGCAAGTAATGATGGGTATGTTTTAGAAATTTGGTAAAGAGTAAGAGCATGGTGCGATTTTTTTCAGTTATTCCAAACAACATTTTTCTAAGTGAAAAATTTTGTTTTGGACCAACATACAGCTCAACCAGAGCAGAAGGAGGTTTTATATGTCTGACCATGCATTCAGGAATGAGCCATTTTTGCCTCCACATGGACTTATACTGAAGCAAGTGAAATGTGCAATGGCCAAATAATTTGGAATTTGGGGTTGATAATGTGCCCCCTCCCCTCACCACTCGCCCCCGTGCCTCTGTGCTGCCATGGTGGGGTACTAATTAAATAATATCGGAGGGAAAGAGTGGCAGCAAATGGGAGCTTCTAATAATAAATCTGAGGGACATAATTTCCCTTCAGCGCCTTCCCATGGGAGGCTGGTGAAGGCTCTAATATTAATGAGTGGGAGGGGACCTATTTTCTCCCCAAATCCCACCTATGGGCAGCAGACGGGGGCTCTAATATTGATAAGGTGGGAACCTAATGCATGGGTGCTATTAAGTGATTAATGGGGTGGTGGACATGTTGCTGGTGGGGATATTAAATGGGAAATCTCCACCGCCCAGGTTTGAACAATTGGAAAAATGCTTATACTTACCATAAAATGCTGTCACGTATTCATCCGCTTATAGAAATGTGGTTAATGACATTTACTGTCCACACAGGAAAAGTTGTGCCGAGCAGCAACCTAATCCACAGAAGGGTTAATGCTGAGCAGCAATTATGCAAATGAGACCTGGTAACTGACTTTGGGGTCAAAGGCCGGTTACAGCCTATCAGATCTAGAGGAGGGGTATTTAGGCCCCGTTCTCATCCTGCTCAGTGCCCTGTTGTGGTTTCCCTTGTGGTTGTCCGAGAGCGCGTTCCTGTTATTAGTTTTCTACCTGGTTTTTGACTTTGGCTTTGTTTATTTGACTTCTCTATATTCTGCTATCCTGACTCCTGGCTTTCCTCATCGCTGCGTCCCTTTCTGTGTTCCCTGACCTCGGCTAGTATTTTTGACTATTCTATGTACGTTAAATCCGGCCATTCTAAGGACCGGTAATAAGTTACTTATTTGTCATCCGTGTTATACAGTTCTACGTGCTGGATCAAACAGTAATCCTGACAAATGCATCATTTTAATTCTTAAACTTTCTTTTTTCAGCTGCACAAAAAGCCAAGCAAAAATCCACACTCTACCGTCTTCAGCTGCTGCACTGAAGACCTGATAATGGCACTTGAACATGGACTTACCCTTACATGTGGGTCATTGGACTGCCACCATGACGGACCTATAAGCTATGAATAAGCCATCCCCCCGTCCCCCACTTAGGTCACAGTTGATGGCACCCGCCGAACCTCACTAGACCCACTCTTACCGATACCCAGGGCTGCCCTGCAGGGAGGGGGTGATCAGACCAACACATCGACCTACGTAATTAACTTGCCCAAACACCGACTCGGTGTATATACTCCCGTATGTTTAGCCTGCAGCATCCGAGTCCCGGTGTCCACACTCCTTGATAACACACCTATGGGTAGCTGGTCAGCGATGGCTCGAACCCCCACGGGGAATTTCGGGTACTGTACGCACAACCTGTTATTAGTTTACCTTGATTGCTTTTGATACTAGCCAGTGACAGCTGAACCTGCTCGTGTCTATATGTTTAATGTTGAATCTACCTAACATGTGCCTCAAATGTCTGACCTTAACCCAGCATAGCAGCATAACATGATGTGCAGCGATAGGGCTGTAGACTGACCTAATGAGTATTAACCATACCTCCATGACAAAGACAGCACATGTGCTAGGATAAGCAGACCGTGAAGTAATAAAAAAATAATCTAACACGACATAGCAAGAGAGGCACTAGTTACATTGGATGAACCACGCTTGACTCATTGACTCTCACTTTAGCCTGTTGATAATACGCTATCGTTCATCGACACACAAAAATATAAAATGAGGCATTACTGTTCTGAAAATGTAAGTGAACACTGTTTGCACTGTTTTGACCCTATTTTGTAAATAACTTATGCATTTCCCTTTCTTTATTCTGTACCCCTCACGTATGCCTTAATAAAAGAAAGATTGACAAAAAAATCCACAGTAATCTTCGCAACTTTTAAAAATAGAAAAACACCCGATTCACAAAAAAGCAGCACAAAAAAAATATCACAGCGCATACAAATAAGAATCCATTTTGACCAGAATTGTGCAGAATAGGCTTGCATAGCATGGGAGCCCTTATGCAATTTTAGTCAGAGCGCTATGAACGGATGGCTTACAATCAAGACTTGGCTAAGACCAGTTTCCTTGTTCCAAACCTACAGACCTTCATACCGCCTAGTGCTACATATGGTCCAAAATAAACAAAAACAATCAAATGGCTGGAGAATGTAATTTTTTTTAATCTGAAATTAGTGATCTGGGTGCAGTGTCCTTCTAACCCTTCAAATGTAAAACATTGCAGTTTTTGAGAATGTTTGCATTGCAGGATTAAGTCCACCCCATGCTATACTGTTTTGTGACTGGATACAATGCCTTTTCTTATACTAACTCCTCCTACCACCGGAAATGTTTAACGGGGAGGAAGGGTGTCAATCACTCCATCTCATACATAAAAATCTGGCAACCTAATGGGATAATAACCTATAAAAATAAAAATTGCCTTGCTACTAATTGTCACACTTATCTCTGCCTAAATCTGTATTGCACTTCCTGTCCCTACTTATTCAGGTTCCCCTACTGGGTTCAATAACATTTTAAATTAGAAAATATTGACTTACCTTTTTCCAGCTCCGAGGCTCCCAGGACGCTTCTCACCTCTCTGCCTCCCGCAACGTCATGGAGGTGGCATTGCCTCCTCCATCAAAGTCCACTCCAATGCTCCTCAAAGAGTTTCTCAAAAACTGCAACGTTTGACATTGCAGGGTTAAAAGGACAGGGACACTGCACCCAGACCAATAGTGTCCCTTTAATGACCTATCTCTTAGATTGCACATATTAAATAACCATTGACCAAGTTTTAGAGTACAATTAGTGTGCTTAACATTCTAAAAGTGAATAGCAGCTCAAAACACTTAAATGTTGGAATACCCACACACAGATAAAAAATACAAACGTGAACAGTGACAAAGTTCTTACCCTTAATAAATTGGTATGAAGACCGTTATGGCGATTGGTTGCAACACCATCATGTGACCGAAAACTTTGTTTGAGAGCAGCATTCAAAAACGGACAACTTCTGGAGCTACGTACACATACAGCCAACTGAGGACGCTCATCCGAGTGAAATGCGTTTTGGCATTTGATTACAAGGACTGCTTTTAATTATATTTGTTTTATATAATTATTTTAATTACATTTTGGTAAATCAACCTTGTATAATTAACTCAGCATAGTTTATGGTCCTCAGCTCCAGAAGGGATTCGTTTGAGCTCTTGCCAGCCTTTTAATTAGGCAAGTGGTATTCAATACCAGAGCCAGGATTTGTGGGCTCTGAGCAAGGTGAGCTTAAAAACTTATTAAACAATTCATATATGGAAGTATAATACATGTACCATAACTGTACCATTGGAGTTCTTTCTATACTTTCCACATACCTACATTTGGAGACCCGTTCGATGGACGGTGGTATGATACCATAAAGGCGTTGATTACAGAGCCAGTAGTTACAGGCTCTGATCCTTGTAAGTGGATCTCATCATTTATTATTTCAAGTTCTATGTGCATTACCATCTACACTATATATTTGTTTCTGTTTCTTTCTGTTATGTACTCAATGTACACCTGTGACATACCATTTTATTACTGGTAAGAACATTTGCACTTGCACATTTTTAGTGCTCCATCTTGACACTTTTTCACATTTGTATTCACCAAGTTTTGCCTTTTTCTCTGATATTTGAGCTAATTATAGAATGTTTTGGGTTTTTTTTGCATTTTGCTGTTACAAATCAGGGCAGCTAGCAGCATTTGCAAATTTTCAAAAGGACACATTTTAAAGGACCACTCCAAGCACTATAACCACTACAGGCTGCTCAATATCCAGTCTTACGAGAGATAAGAACAGCCCAATACAGGCTTGTGCTCCCTGACTTGAAGCACTCACCTGGCACTTTCAGCCAACAGTGGACCGTTTTAGCTAAGTGGAGCTAACCGAAGTCTCCTTGCAAGAGCGTCCAGTTGCAGGCAGTGTAGCTAAAGGCACTCAGGTAGGTTATCAAAACGGTCCTAAATGTTTTGACTACTTATTCTGGGAGGGTCCCAGGGCACTCCAAGCATATAACCACTACAGAAGGCTGTAGTAATTTAGGGGCTTGGAGTGTTCCTTTAAGATGGCATGGTGTAGAGCAGAGGTTCCCAACCCAGTCCTCAAGTACCCCCTACTAGTCCAGGAGTTGGGGATTGCCCTGTTGTGTCTAAAGTGTTTTTTTGTTTTTTCCCAAAACCACCTTAGACACAACTGAGTAATCCTTAAATCCTGGACTGGTAGGGGGTACTTGAGGACTGGATTGGTAACCACTGGTGTAGAGCAACATACTTCATAGGTACAGCCATTGGTCCAGTACATAACGGAAACATGTTTTAGACCAGTGTTTCCCAACCCAGTCCTCAAGGCACACCTACCAGTCCAGGATTTAGGGGTGACCCAGTTGTGTCTAAGGTGTTTTTTCTTTTTTTTTTTCTAAAAACACCTTAGACAAAACTGGGTAATCCTTAAATCCTGGACTGGTAGGTGTGCCTTGAGGACTGGGTTGGGAAACACTGTTTTAGACTAATCCAGCAAAAAGCAGCGCTCTTGACTGCAGACCCACTAGAAAGTAGAACTGACATTCTGCGGTTAACATCAGAATCATGATCTGGTAGCATGACACAGCTGCAATACGGCACTGTAATAAGTATGCTGACCAGAGACCCCCGGTTTAAGATCAGTAAAGAG
Source organism: Pelobates fuscus (assembly GCF_036172605.1). NCBI lineage: Eukaryota > Metazoa > Chordata > Amphibia > Anura > Pelobatidae > Pelobates > Pelobates fuscus. Next base: position 129,114,228 of record NC_086328.1, read on the forward strand.
TGTCAGGGACCCCTCTACCATATCAATCACATAGATAATATAGAATTGACACTTTGTATTACCAGTTCTAGTTACATTCAACATGGACGTCACTGACTGAGAGTGTTGGACTAACACAAACTGTAAAGGTTAAAGGAACACTATAGTCACCTAAATTACTTTAGCTAAATCAAGCAGTTTTAGTGTATAGATCATTCCCCTGCAATTTCACTGCTCAATTCACTGTCATTTAGGAGTTAAATCACTTTGTTTCTGTTTATGCAGCCCTAGCCACACCTCCCCTGGCTATGATTGACAGAGCCTGCATGAAAAAAAAAACTGGTTTCACTTTCAAACAGATGGAATTTACCTTAAATAATTGTATCTCAATCTCTAAATTGAACTTTAATCAAATACAGGAGGCTCTTGCAGGGTCTAGCAAGCTATTAACATAGCAGGGGATAAGAAAATCTTAATTAAACAGAACTTGCAATAAAGAAAGCCTAAATAGGGCTCTCTTTACAGGAAGTGTTTATGGAAGGCTGTGCAAGTCACATGCAGGGAGGTGTGACTAGGGTTCATAAACAAAGGGATTTAACTCCTAAATGGCAGAGGATTGAGCAGTGAGGCTGCAGGGGCATGTTCTATACACCAAAACTGCTTCATTAAGCTAAAGTTGTTCAGGTGACTATAGTGTCCCTTTATGTTGCTTTACGTTCCCCTTTAGTTTATTAGAATGGCCCATCTCACAGGAAAGAAACCTCCAGGGTTGTACAGTAACGTGTGAATTGTTCAGTATTCACAGTGAATTTCAGAATTGATAACACAGCTAATTTGGAGAACTCTTCCAGTTCAGCTGAATCAAGACAAAACTTGAAAGAATCCCAGCACTCAAACAACGAAGGTAAGAAAAAAAAGCCAACTTTATTGAAGACACTTCAGCATGAACATATCTGTACACCTGGCACAGTCATTACGGGATCGGACTTACTCATAGACAAAGTGTGGCCTAAAACGGGGACATCATTTTTAATTCTTTTGTTTTTGTAATCCACAAATGCTAACGTGAGTGAATATCTCAGTGATCAGAGATATTTCTTTTCTTTCCACATACCTACATTTGGAGACCCACTCGATGGACGGTGGTATGCTACCACTTGGAAGTTAAGGGGTTAATCTGGCTGTCACAGAATAAGACATACATACACACTCATATTTATCCACAAATGCTCAGTGATGGGTTTTTCTCTTGTTTTTTTTAATAGCTTAGCCTGAAAATAATTCTCATGGTTCTGGTTGAGCTGCAAGCCTCTGCTTGTCGTGCATTTAAGGACAAAAACATTCCAGATCAGTAAGTAGCCCTACTTTCTCAATAGAAATCTGACAAATACTGAGCTGGATGGATTAGATCACACAGAACAGTTATAGAACAATGTATAGGATTTAAAGGAGTATTTTCCTTCACTCTGTACTCTGCAAAATTAGCAGACAATTGCAGCTATCTGAAGTTAATGATAGACGTGCATTAACCTTTCATAATCATCGTGAGATTGCATTACAGCTACTTTGAGAAATACCGGTAGCACCAAAGCCTGCAGGTTGGGGTGTGTGTACAGAGGAACCAATACTTTTCAGGAAATTACACTATTAAAATAGCGAAAACCACTAGAACTGATTTGTTTTTTAAATGTAATGCTTCATTTTCTTTAAATGTTTAATAAAGGGTCACATAAGCACCATCACCACTTTGTAGTATTAAGGTGATGCTGCGTAAAGCACTCTGAGCCAACTCTCAGTTCTGTGGGCGGCTTAGAACTGCAGCAATTTTAAAATCAACAATTTTACTACTTTTTAAAGTTTGTTTTTAATTCTTGTTTAGATTACGCAGCTGATGTCGTCGTCTTTATGCACTTGTCAATCAATTTGCACATGATTTAGGTTGCAGTTAGACGGCAAAGTAACGATGTGTCTGTATTAAATGGATTATTCATTAAACTGTGAACTGAAGCTAGTTGGCAACATACGTGTAAAATACCGTCCAAATAGCAGAGCGGAAATAAATAAATGTAGGAGATTTTTCCAACTCGGCTAATTTTAAACCTTTGTCAGCTCAAGACACAGTGAATAATATTGTAAAGCGCTATGGAATCTGTGGGCGCTATATAAATGGCAATAATAATAAACATCATGGTTGTGATTTATTTATCATTGTAAAGAACATCACCAGCAATATTTATCTAAGAGCACACCGCCCTACAAGTCCCATTATCCTTTACAAATCAGAACGCAGCCTTTGCATTTTGGGTGCAGTACGTGTTGTGTGGTCAGTTACTTCACTTAAAAAGGCATAAGAGTTGTGCTACACTAACAATAAATATACTACTCCTTAGAACGGTTACGTTCTTAGTGGTATAAAACGGCTTACGTTAATATACCCATAATTATAAAAAAAAATAATAATTATAATCAAACCCGCATTATGTGTCAAATTCTCTCTCTCTCTTTAAGATAAATGACTGTGTTTAGTTTTCCGGGATCCATCATGCTCTAGAATCCTATTCCAACCACAGATTAGAGTGCACCACTTTAACAAAAAAATAGCGGCCCACTATCTCTTACACTGGTTGGTTTCACGATAGGTCACGATCCAGGTCACCAAATTCATCAGCAAATTAACTTGTGACCATAGACAGGCCATGCTAGAACATTCACATAGAGTGACATTGCTGGAAGATAAGGTCCACTTGGCAAAGTTTCCACTGGCAATCAGGTATGTTCACCATATCCCCCCTCTTGTTCCCTTTAGCACATGGCTCTGTTAAAGAGATTGCTTTCTCCTTCTAAAATAAGGAATAATTATCTCCCATGGTTTCATGAATCCCCACTGAGGAGTTAAAATTCCTGAGACGCAGGAATTGAGTAGGACTTTCTGTAGACTTTTGCATCTATCTCCGACCCTGGATAGGGTGGTGGCGGTAAATCACATAGGGGAATCACTGCTTGGTCGTACGGTGGTGGACCTAGCTCCACCGAAGGCAGATAGATGGGCTGTAATGGATGCTCTTCCTCTGTTCCGCTTGCCACGTGTGATATACGTCTGCATTCGCAGGTATCTTCTGATCTATACAGAACAATAAAATTCCATATTTAATAAAAACATATTCATTTAATCAGTTTCGTGTTGGTTTTAGCAAGTTGAAACATTTTATAGTTAGTGAAACATTTTCCGATTGCCTCTTTTCAATTTCAACCCTCAAAGGGATCTACAATAGTCCGTAAGTATCTGCCTCTAATAGAGAGGTGTGATTAAATTTGGTTTATAGATAGAATGTAGACAATCTGCCTCGTATTCATCTGAAATTCCCAGAATATATTAAACAGTCACACCGTGCATTGTGGGGGCATGGAAGTTACAGGTTTACTGTATGGGAACCTTGACCGTTTCGCTGCTACAAGTAATTTCTTCATGTTAATTACAAACTGTAGAGCTTTTTTAAAATAACTCGAGTAATGAGTCAAAATAATTTTTTTTTTTTTTAAACCCTGTCAGGTGCCCTAAAATTCACGTAGTAGAATAATATTGGGGAGTATAATATGAAATAGCCATAGTAACATGTCAGACAATATACTATTAGAGGTATGATTGCGCAAATAATCTTTGTCCGATATGCAAAACGATTACACTCCTACAGAGATAGAAGTTTGATATTGCACCATGTTACAGGAAATCAGGATTTGTGCGATACAATCAGTATGGACCTTGTCTGGGGGGCGAGGTCAATAAAATTGATGACTTTACTTCACTTGGCTAATGTAAATATTTTAGAGAATTTTCCCTGGGTTTGTATCTTCTCTTAGCTTAGTTATAGCACAGCCTATTAAAATCCATCCTTGAATATATTGGACATTTCTCGTTTTTTTAATATGTTCCAAGCATTGCAGGAAGCAAAATTCCTGCAAATACTATTTAGATAAAAACCATGAAGCAGCAACAATATTACCGGGATATTTCTTTGGAAGATCTGGGGAGATTCTAAAGTCAGACTCTATGGATTCTTTCATTGAGTCATCTAGGTGTATCAAGACCCTAAGGTGGCCCATAGAACTGTGACCAACCAATAAGGTGTTAATGCTCAGTATATGTAACATAAACATCATGTCACTTATGTACTCCTCACTCATCCATACTGACACAGAACATGATTACTAAATACATATATGGGTGAGTACACCCAAGAATGACAACTGAAACAAATTAACTACTTATAGACATTTATAGCATGGTGGCAGTGCCATTTACAGGTGCATTGTCTGTACCTCCTGATGGCAGTCCTGGTCTTCATATACTCCCTGAGCAGTCAAGGTCTCCCGGGCTTGGGATGCCAGGCTTGCTACGAGTTGATGGTGACCTTTCTTAATTGTATTTTATTATTGCTTATGTAGGTTTGTTTGCAGTAGGGTTTACTTGCTGTGTGTGCCTGTTCTGGGGACTCCTCTTCATATTACTGGGGATTTCTGATGCCTCCCCTCCTTCTCACCTCTTGTTTATCTTGTCGCTCTCATTAGGTTTCCCGACATGTAGCTAGGGCCTCTGCGATTTTCAATGCGTGCATGCCGACTGACAGAGTCACCAGTGGCAGTGAAATGAGCAGTGAAACTTCAGAGGCATAATCTGTTCACAAAAACTGCTTTATTAAGCTAAAGTTATTTTGTGACTATAGTGTCCCTTTAAGAGCAAGACTTATGCTACATGAATAAGAAGGAGGCACACAAGTACCCTGCCCCTGAGAAAATGGTCCGTTTACATTAGAGGGGAGTACACATATACAACAATTACTATTTATTTTATATCATTTGCAAACAATAGATCATTTACCTTCCCTTTTAATGTTTTTTTTTTGTCTGACTTTAATTTGCTATGCATTACTGCATCTAACACTCTCCCATAATACTTTTACTTACACATTAATGTGTCTCCTTGGGTGACAGCGCATTGAGTACACGTAATAAACAACAAGTCCAATGATCACCAATAATGTCCCAGCAGATATGAGTCCCGTGAGAAGTCCCACCACATCAATCTCAAGTGCTACCCGAGAAGACAAGGAAGAAACAGATCTATTAATTTACAGCATTTTCCCTTCCTGGCCGTGTGGCTAAGTGGCACAACAAATTAATTAGTATATTTGTGTGATAAAAATAAAATATAATAATATTATTATGTCACAGTTGAGATTCTTAATCTTAACTGTCACCACACTTTGTTGATCACCACCACACAGCAGAAAATCGAGGAACTGATGGGGAGCAGGCGACCGCAAGGCTGCATGATTTGTGCAAGGAAATTCTCTTTTGGCAGGGGTGTGGGGGAGCATCAATACTGTATTTGTATAACTTACCTTTACTTGAGGTTACATCCTTAGATGTGTATTTCTTCCAAAACGTCATCTAAGACAGAAAAAGAGCTTCCGTTAGGAGAAAATAAATAAAAGCATTCCACCATAACTTTGTTGTTGTTGTTGATGTAAAGAATACAGTGGTTTACACATGTTCCATCCTATACTTAAAAAAAATAAAAATGTTGTGTTTGTGTGTAGTTTTCTAAGGACTGTTTTGTTTACCCATTGTGCTTTTACTGAATAGAGCAAACGAAAAATATATTAACCTTGCTTATTTTAATGCAGACATAATTAGAACAGAAATAAATCAATGTTATAATACGTTATGAAATACAAAATATAAAATATATATTAAAGCATGGCATTGGTTTATGTGATGTTGATTTCCTTTAAACCAGCTTGTTGACCGTTTCAGTGCTAAAATGCCGTTACTATATGTGACCAGATCTAATTACCAATGATTGCTTGAAAAAGCCCTAAAACATCAGTTTAACCTCTAAATTGAGACTTTGGTATTTGGTACTGTAGCCTCCTGACTTCCTTCCCCCCTGCACTGCAGTAAGAGGTAAGATTACAGGCTCACAGTATCAGTGGATGCTCTAAACCAGTGGTCCCCAACCCAGTCCTCAAGTACCCCCTAACAGTCCAGGATTAAGGGATTACCCTGTTGTGTCTATGGTGTTTTTATAAACAATGGGGGAAAAAAAACACTTTAGACGCAACAGGGTATCCCTAAATCCTGGAATGCTAGGGGTTACTTGAGGACTGGGTTGGGAACCCCTGCTCTACGCCAATCACTGAGCATCCATTGAGAGAAATAGTACATGCTTTAGTACATACTTTACCTTTGTATTTCTTGGATGGTATGCCTATAACTCCAGCATTTTCTTGTAAACTGTTTTTTTTACATGGTTCTGCACTCTCGGAAACAAAGGCTGCTAGGATATGATATCACACTCTGACGCTCTGATAATAACCAATGCATTGTAATAGCAGGCCGCTAGGAGATGTTACATAGCAGGTACTGGGTCCATTTTGAGCTATGATAAATTGCAGGTACACACCCGCCTGTGTTATGCCAGAGAGCATTGTATTGCTGTACTAAGTATGCATGCGTTTATTAGGAATACAATTCAATTATTGGCCTATATATTTAATTACACTGCCATTCAATGAAACATTATACAAATTAATATAACTAGATAATAGAATTAACGTACCCACCTAAATCTATTAAAGGGACACTATAGGCACCCAGACTACTTAATCTCATTGATGTGGTGTCCCTGTCCCCTTAGCACTGCAGATGCACAGTTCCAGGGTTAAGACTGCCTTAGACAGCCACTAGGAGCACTTCTTGGCCTTACACAGAGTTTGACTCCATGAAACGATGCTGGATGTCCTCATGCTTTGCACGATGATGTCCAGTGTCTTCTAAAAACACCACAGGAAAGCACTGAGTCAATGCTTTCCTCTGGGGAAGGCTGAATGCCAACTCTTATTAGCCCCCCCATTATCTAATGTTGGCGTAGGAGCCTGAGGGATATCGGTGCTGGAATCAGATAAGTGGTGGGTGAGAGAGGGGGCCAAAGTGACCCTTTAGTCCCTAAAGTTTTTGTTTGAACAAAATAAAATGTAAATTACCGTTGCATCTTGATCCTCAAATATTTCCCTGGCTTCCTCGTAGCTACACAGTTCTTCATTACATTCTCTCTCCAGATTGCCGGAGACGAACATTTCAAAGTCAAATTGGTTGTAAAGTAAACGACGTCTAAGAAAACTGCTGGCATCTTCTTCACTGGTAAACACTAAAAAATAAATAAATCAACATTTACTAAATAAATAAATGTGACACAGGCAATCAATCTAACTTAAAAAACCTATAAAGAGAATAAAAGAAAGCCATAGGCAAAACCATTATACAAAGGAAACCAAAAGACTGATTTGGTGACAGTGAATAAAATAAACATATAAATAATTATGATATAATAAAATAGCTATTTCTAAATAGGGGTTCAACAATTCCACAAAACACTAGCTATTGGCAAGTGAAAATGTAACTCTGGCAAGTATAAATTCACTACTGGTGAGTATACTATGGCTTACAGTGGAGAGTAACTTTTAGGGCTGGTATGACTTTAGAGCAAGCATGTCAAACTCACGGCCCACAATAGACATCTTTGCAGCCCGGCGAGCTGTGAGTACATGCTTAGTGTTAAAGCAGAGTAGGCACCTGCTTTCTCCTCATTGCAGTCACTACTCTGCTAAAACGTACCCATCGGGACCTTTGAGAGGTCGCTGGAGGAGCTCAGTCTTCCTGCTCCCTCGAGCGCCGTCTGTAGTGGTGCCGGATTTTGACGTCATATTCTGGCACCCGGCATCACTAAACTGCGCGCGTAAGGGAGCAGTAAGGAGCAGGAAGGAGATCTCCAGATAGCAGATCCCCACTGGACCCCAGGGAAAAATACAATGATGTGAGTGTGTGCAGGAATGTGTAAATGTGTGCCACACACAAACACTGCCCCCCCATACACACATTGCTCCACACACACATAAACTGACCCCCCATACACACATACTGCCTCCCTCACACAGACACTGCCCCTCACACACACACACTGCCCCCCATACACACATACTGCACCCCTCACACAAACACTGCCCCTCATACACACACACGGCACCCCATACACACATTGCCCCCCACACACATAAACTGCCCCCTCACACAAACACACACACACACACACACATAAACTGACCCCCCCCATACACACATACTGCACCCCTCACACAAACAATGCCCGTCATATACACACACACTGCCCCCCATACACACATTGCCCAAACCCACATAAACTGCCCCCCACACACACATTGCCCCACACACACACAAACTGTCCCCATACACGCATACTGCACCTCTCACACAAACACTGCCCCTCATACAAACACACTGCACCCCATAAACACAAACTGCACTCCTCACACAAACAATGTCCCTCATACACACAAACTGCACTCATCACACACACGGCACCCTTTATCCACACACTGTACCCCTCACTCACACACACACACACACACACACACACACACTGTACCCCTCACTCACACACATTGACCCCCATACACCCCCACTGCCTCCCTACACACATTTCTCCCTCACACACACACACACACTGCACCGCTCACACACACACTGCACCGCTCACACACACACACACACACTGCAGCCCTGACATACACTGGCACCTGACATACACTGCCCCCTGACAAACACACACTGCACCGCTCACACACTGTCCTCCTCAAACACACACTGCAACCCTTGCACACCCACCCTGCAATGCTCACACACTACACACCCACACACAACTGCCCCACAGTCACACTGTACTCTTCAAACGTACACACACACTCACACTGCACCCCTCACACACACTGCATCCAGTAGATACAGAGATTTTCCAATTTCTGTATCTACCCTTTGGGAGCCTTGAAGACTGGGTTGGGAAACACAGACCTAGAGTTGTTATTTACTAACGGGTGACTACGCCCAGTAACCAATCATCACACAATCCTCTGGGACTTTAAATGTTATAAGCTCAGCATTTAGAAACCCTGAAATTGTTTTTTGGTCATGATCGTTGCTTTTTTCCTTCTAGTGAACTGGATTTAAACACAATTCAAAGTGAATTTTTCAGTTGAGCTATTCACATTGAAATTTAGATTGCAAGCTCATTTGGGCAGGGCGTCCTTTACGTACGTGTTTTGCTTGTCTTGTTCACGTATTGTACATCGCTGCAGAATATGTTGGCACTGTATACATAATTGTAATTCCAGGCAATTCATACATTAGTGAATTACAATAGCATAATTAACCTCTAGATAATTCCTCTGGAATAGATTGTCTAAATCCACTAAACTATTATAGTTACACTTTACCATTTTCATTCTGATCCTGCTGTGGTCACAGAATGCCCTGAATGGTTTCTCTCTCTCTGCTAAATGACAGTATGTTTCAAAATACAAATATTCAAGAATTACCTTCCTTAAATGTCTCCACTGAAATATTTATACCCAGTTTATAATTCAAAGTGAATTTTAAGGTCAAAACAGCTCAACTGGAAAATATCAGCTATGCTTCAATTTTGATGCTGTAATACCTTCTTTATCGCTCTTCAATGACTTGGATTCGAGTATGTTCTTTGCACAATGGGGAAACCCAAACGCCACAGATGTCGAATGTCCAAGTAAGAGCAAGATTGAAATCCTATATCTAGAAAACAAATGGCACCATGTGAACGATATCAAGAAGCCGGTGTCCAATACATATAAATGGAGAAATGGAAGTTACCACGGTAGCTATTGTCCATAAGATTTAACATAATGAATTGATTTCCTTTAGCAGTGTGTAAATTGTACAGAAATAATAATATTTTAAAATGGTTAATTCACTATTGAGTTTTTGAGGTGTACAAAATACAATATTATTCTGGATCTTGACATTTATTGATAACTTCCCTATAGGTCAATGAAGTGGTCTGGGTGCAGAGGTCCTGTCATTTTCGTCCTGCAATGTAAAGCATTGTCCTGCTGAACAGATAGCATTGGGGTTTTTTTTAGGGCTAAACACACCTCTAGTGGCTGTTTTCCGGAGGACGTTGACGACCTCTAATGCTTATCATAAGGAAGCATTGGATTTAATACTTTGCTATAAGAAGCATTTGATTGGAAGAGAAGACAAAGAGTAGACAGCATTCAGGAAGATGGCAAGGGAGGCGTAGAGGGAAGTTGTACGGAGTGAGTCTTGTCAGTAAAATACTTAATTTAAATTAAGAGAGACTCGGCCCCTGAATCTAAATGGACAGTAGAACATTATAACCTAAGGAACACACGTTTGTATTCCTAACGTTATAGATGTTCCTCAATACAGTCTTTAGAGGTTCTGGTTCTTCTGAGTGAGTCCCAAGTTGGAAGTACGTGATTAAGCAACTATGTAAAATCCTTTGGAATAGCTCATACAAACATTTGTTGTATGGATTTGACAACACTCTTGCTCTAACAAAATGTTCACTTATAAACTAGACTATTGTACATGGGTCAACAATCTATTGCAATGTATTACAATATCTATACCTTGGAAATACAGACTGATCGCAAAGATATATTGTGGGTCATGCGCTCTGAACAGACTGTGAATTAAATCTTCGTGTTACATTTGGCAAAGACTACCTTCTATTTATGAGAGCTCTAAGTGCCCTATCAAATTATTTGTATATTTTGTGCTACCTTATTTTTGTATCAGCTGAATAAAGAACAGACGTAGGAAAAAAATTCCCTTCTGGAACAGGGCATCTCAGAAGGTGCATGCCTTTATCTGTAACCTACAAATTGTTGAAATGAGGGGAGAAAAAGTCTACCAAAAATGATTAAATCTATTCAAGGTTTTATTGTGGTGCATCAACACTTAAAGCATTAACTGACACTTTTATGTATCATCAAATTGATGCAGTTCAGAACAGGATTGGCCTGATAGAATTTGGAAGGTTACAAAATATGATAAAATAATAATAATAATAATAATCTCCTACTACCTTGTTTGAAGAACATGATTTGGAAACCCTTGACCCAATTTTAGCTACAGTGGACATGGAGATCTTATTAGAGGATGAAGAATGAACTCTTGCAACTAAGGCTGATATATTTAAAGACCTCTGACGAGACGTAACCTATTCCAAGCTCACCTAGCAGTGGTCCGTGAGTATATTTACACCTTCAAGTAAAGTATTTAAGGAAGACTTTGTAGATATTTGGCAGGCTCACTCCTCTGCTGCACCATTTACCTGATAATGCCACCAAGGGGCAAGATGCCCGGCTAAGATATCTATCTTAGATGATCAACAATGATGACACAATTTGAAGATAGCATTGCAGAAATTGTTGATGTTATGGAGCATTCCCAATGTGTCCACTGGCTCTTCTCCACAATGCTTTCTCCTAAACAAGTCAAAGCAGTACATCTGGATGGCATATTTTGAATTAATGCTCAACCCGATTGTTGGAACATCTTCCAAGCACGTAGCTGTAAGTATTAGCTGCGGTCATATGGGAGCAACTACTCACATTTGAGGACTCAAAACTCTGTGTGGCATTACTTACCTCCATCGAGACGCGCAGACCTCCTCCTGCCGTGAGGTAGGACGTTTATAAATAGATATACACATGACATCACGCCCACTCTTAAAGTGACCATGTCACCAAGTTTATTTAAGGCTTGTTTTAGCCCCCATTCATTGCCCTATCGTGGTTTCTGTATAGATCTTCGCTTTGCGCTCCTAGTGATTCCCTAGTGATTTTCTGTGTTTGACCTCGACTTGGTATTGACCTTGTGATTTCTGGTATCCTAACCTCGGCTTCGTATTGACCTTGTGATTTCTGGTATCCTAACCTTGGCTTCGTATTGACCTTGTGATTTCTGGTATCCTATCATCGGCTTCGTATTTGACTTGTATTTTCAGGTATCCTGACCCGGCCTTGTCTTGACTTTGTATCCTTGACCTTGATACTCGCTATATTATTACATTATGTCTAAGGCTCGGTAATACGCCTTTTGGATCCACCTTTTGTGGGTTTCCTCTTTCGTGCGTGTTAGGGTACAATTCCCGTGACACTCATCCTTTTTAGAGGATCTTTGTTAAGCCACACGTACCTGGCACGAGTCTTGTAGGCCTGGGTGACTCACTAAAACTCCAGGTGTCCTCCAAAAATGCTTATCATTGGGACAATTACAGAGATGTTCCATTTACTCCAAAGCACATGGAAGGGACTGCCCAGAATATATCTAGTTTGCCTCTACTAGTTTCTAGTACTTATTCAGTGTTTCTTTATGACTAATATGACTATAGAGAATTCCTCTTTTTATTTATTTTATTTCAATTTATAGCTTTCTTATCTGTCATTCTCTTGGCACCAATGTTCTTGTGATGTAACCCCTTCCTCCTTCCCTCCCCCCACTCTCCATGGAGGCCATATCTGCTCTTTTTGGTTGCACACAGTCTAACTCTTGGCAGGCTAGCTTATTGCCTGCTGGTTGGGGCAGGCGTTATGAAGCAACGCCTGGCACATTATTTAATCTAATAATATTTTATTTAACATTATTCAAAATCTTGGAGTTCTGTTCTATTTTTAAAATGAGCTACTTGCCTATCTAGCACACGGGAGAAATCACATATAATTATATGGCATCTCTTGACATGCGTACTCTGTATCATGTACGCCTACCTTAATAAAAACAAAGGCACTTTAAAGTAAAGTATCTTTTTATATTTTGTTTGTTTTGCATAATTTAATTCACTGACTATGCGATGCACTAAAATAATTTTATTTCATACCCAGAAACTTATCTGTACAAAGGTTTGTACTCACTGGACATGAAAAGGGTTTTCCCCCCAGTGCCCTATATACCGAGCCCTCGTGCCAGTTGAATGGCGCATTGCTACGCTAAATATCCTTTTGTTACATACTTTTCGTTCTAGAGGAACACTGCTTTCAGGAATGAATGGATGTCCTTTTTAAAAAGGACAATAACCATGGCTGGGCCAGACTGGACACATGCTAAGCAAGCTCCTGAGCAAAGCTTGCCTAACAAGCTTTTTATACCTGCCATCTTGAAGTTTTCACCGCAAAACATGACTTAGCACAAAGTGGGGACCCTGGTGAATCATTTTGTACCAGATCCGGTGCTTTCCTAAAACTTATACTTATACTTTTTGTGGCCTTCAAGCCTGACAAGCGTCGGAGGGACAGCCACTCTCCAGAAGTTGAATTTTGTTATACTGAGAGGACTTCTGCACTACCCCCTGTGCTCCCCCTTGGACTGGTGGAGGGCACCCACCACTGCTCTTGGCACCTAGAGCTGTTGTGTGCAGGGGTGCCGGCGCCGCGTGGCTTCTTAGATGACGGAGATCACAACTAGAGTCTTAGTATAGACTGTGATTAAGCAATCTGAATTTCATCTTTACAAGATTCTGGGCTAACATAGAGGCATGGCAGTAGTGTGACCTGGCAATTTGCTTGCATTCCTCTGAGTCACCAACACAAACTATCTACCTGCACCAGTGCACACTGCCCTCGAGGCCTCCTGGTAACCTGACAGGTCAGAGAGCGCCTTTACCTACACAACGGATGCCTAAGGAACGTGGCACTATTACTCTCTCTGGGCCCAGAGGGCCTGAATCAGAGCAGCAGTTTGGGGATAGCCAGGGATTGGAATTCTGGAACTCCGATTCTTTTGACCCATCAAGATAGTGGCTACTGTACAGGAGAGATTGTGGCACACGCATGCAGGCTTCTCTTCGGGACTTCCACACAACCCTTACCTCCCCACCTGTGATCTTCCTCCAGGAGCCCAGCAAATCGTGAATCGGGTGAAAGTGCACGAGGTTCACTAAAGCGAAACTGCCAACATAAGCTTCAACCCGTTTTATCTACCATGCAGTGGATTCCTGTGTTTTATTTGCTCCTTGTTTTCATCTTGATATAGCCCACCCTTTATTTTTTCTTAGCATGTTTAACAGTACTCATACCTACTCGTATTCTCCACTTAGACATGGCAGCTTAGCTAATCTAATATCGTTTTCCCTTCTATAAACTCTTGACATGCCCTGTATGGAAAATTAAAATATTTATGTCTTATTTCAACTTGTAGATATGTCATTACAAGTGTGTTTGTCAATCACTGCACAACAAAAATAAAGAATTCCAAAAAACAAACAAAACACAAACACAATTTGCACATTTACAATAGTCAGTTAGGAAACTCAGTCATTGAAATTCTGTGGGAACTAATGTATAGATTCCAACATTAAACAGGATAAGTGAAGTGATGCATTATACATCACTGGTACAGGCGTGTACAAGGGTGTGCCAGCTGTGCCTTTGCATGATTTAATGTGAGTCTAACTGTCCTCCAGCTATCCTGCGTAAGTCATCAAGGCTTTGTTTGCCTGAGTTTGGCTAGTTAAAGTTTTTGAAGAAAAGGAATCTCTGTATATACCTGGTCAAAAGTGCTAAAAATGTACTTCATTTTTATAAATTAGTATATTGCTCAATAACTCAGTAGTACTGTGCACAGGTGTCCAAAATCAGGACTGACCTGCCAGATTCTGGACTATTGGCAAGTATGTTCAAATAAAATTCCTATATCTTTGTTAATGCAGATGACTCACCTATAGCTTATAATAGGAAAGCATTTATGGGAATTTACCGAGGTGCATCTTGTACTATGTCATTCTGCAAGGCAGCTTCTCTGTATGCCTGTAGGTAGTGATTACAGTAATATAAATTGACTATTTTTACAGCTACTAATACACAACTTTTACTGTGCATTGTGGGAAAACATGTGGAAACAGAGTCGTATGTGAAGTGACTGAACTGATACAACAGTCAGTGGTGTATTCTGGTTTTGTGCTGCCCTAGGCATGACAAAACTCGGGCAACCCCCATTCCCCCTTCCAAATTTCTCTTCCTGACAGACACACGCCCTCACTGATGCATGCACTGACATGCACTCACAGATACACAGTCATTGCCGCACACATTATTTAACCAACACACACTTTCACTGAAACACACATTTACAGACATACACACTCACTCATTCATAGTTACACTCACAGTTACACCATACTCACATTCACCGACAAACACAGATATACACTAACAGACAGATATGCATTCACTGACCAACATGTACACTCTAACTGACAAACACTCATACACACTCACTGACAAACACACACTCACTAACACATACACACTCTAACAGACACACACTAACACTAACTGACACCCTAACAGACACACACTCACTAACAGACACACACTCACTCACTAACAGACACACACTTATACTAACAGACACACACTAACACTCACACTAACAGATACACTAACAATCACTAACGGACACACACTAACAGATCGCACACTAATACACTCGCTAACAGACTCACGCTAACACTCACTAACAGACACACGCCAACACACTCACTAACAAACACACACCAACCTCATACAAACATTAGCAGCATATAAACCTAATTCATGCATTTTAAAAGGTATTTCAATCTCGAATATAGACTGTAGAATTCTGTTATATGCAGACAATGTAATTCTTACTCTTAACGATCTGGATAAATCTATTCCAGAAGTTTTAGAGATATTAAGAGAATATGACTTTTACTCAAATTAAGTTTTGCTTTAAATCAAATAGTTAATATTAATAATAATTACCTTCTTTCAGAATTAAAATAAATATCAGGAAAATGGAGTTGTCTGTATGTTTCCTGGTTAGGCAGATCTCCCTCACCGGCCCACAGGCACTGACATGCGGCCGCCAGCTGGGGAGGGAGGGAGGCAGGAGAGAGGACCGACGGAGCTCTAGCCAGCAGCTCCGCCTGGTCCTCTCGCGGGATTCTGAGCATTGCCGCGGTTACCCACAGCACCCAGACACACACAGCACCCCCAGACACACACAGCGCACCCCCAGACACACACAGCACCCCGACACACACAGCGCACCTCCAGACACACAGCGCACCCCCAGACACACACAGCACCCCCAGACACACACAGCACCCTCAGACAGACAGCACCCTCGCTCACACACACAGCACACTCCCACACATATACAGCACACACACACACACATATATATATATATATATATATATATATAATATATAAAATAACCCTCAGTGAGTTAACAGACAAAGAAAATTAGAAACCTAGAATGTGACGGCAGATAAAAACACCCTCACACAGAGCACCCCTCTTACATACACAGGGCCTTTTTCTAATGCCAGAGCTCTTCAGCGGGGCTCTGCGCATTGAACTAACATGCTCACTTTGAGAGGGGGCATGCTTGTCATTAGTGATGACAAAACACACCCTCTCTGGCCCCGCTCCTCTCTGGCCCCGCCCCCTGATTGAAAAATGCCCGGGCCTAATTTTTTTCCCGGTCTGGCCCTGCTTGGTCATATCTAATGTGTAAGATTTATAAGATCTATTCCCGTAAAGGTTCCTAGAAAGATGTTAAACTCCTTTCAAAAAAAAATTCTAAAATTCATATGGGGTCATAAAAAATCAAGAATATCAGTTAGAAATATGTATAGAAACTATGCTGAGGCCAGTATGTATTTTTCAAATATTATGGAAGTAGCTGATGCAAATATGTTAACTCATTATTTGGCCTGGAATATGAACAAAGAACCTCCCCTTTATGGTATCTATTTGAAATATTATGTTTTAATAATGTTGAGCCATCATATGATATGATATATTGGTTTAAACCAGAAAAATATAAAAATATGAATAATAATAAGATTATTTCTGATACCTATTACTCTATATCAGGGGTAGGCAACCTACGGCACATGTGCCATGCACGGCACTCAAAGTGTCTTTGCACGGCACTCATGGCTGCTAGAGCTAAACAGGCCCTGGCCTATCAGGAGTCCCAGTGAAACTTCAGATATCTGCTAATACGAAAAGGTGGTGAAGGACAATCCTCAATTTATGCATTGCAGCACGTAGAAGAAGTGACCTCAGATCACTTCCTCCCAGCACTTGTGAATGGGAATCCACACTGTGGTAGAGCAGCCCACCGCGGATATTGCAGCTCCTGCCCTTCACCTGTACCTGGCCAGCCTGGTCCCCACTGGAACCCAGGGAAGCCACCCACACTGCTAGATATACACAGACCTGCAGAACAAGCCTCCACTCATACAAATAATGCGAACAGCCCACAAACAAACATACACACAATCCACACAAACGTAACCCGATAACAATCCACATACATGCACACAACCCCACATGCAGCCTCTCACATGCAATACCCTAAACAGCCCCCACACATACACACCCTACCAAACACACAATGTGACATATCCATCCACACACACAATTCCACAAGCAGCCCCCATACACAACCCACATTCATAGGTACACGATACCACAAACTACTCCTGAACCTATACAATATAATAGCTCATATACGCACAAATACAAAGATACAAAGCAATTACAATAAAAATAACACAAGCAGAATACGGCAGCATACACACCTCAATTTTAAAAAATAGGACCGGCACGCTACGGGACATCACAATCCTATATCGGCACAGTGCTGCTAAAAGGTTGCCTACCCCTGATCTATATCATGATTAAAAAACAACATTTTTAAGAATAGGGATTTGTTGATACACATTTAGCACCTATAGAAATAATTGCATTTTATCTTTTTGACTTTAATATCTGAGAAAGATTTGATCGATAATAATAATATAAGTTAATTTTGCCTATTACAAAATAAATTTAAACTGCTTTCAAAAAAATATTATACCTATCTAAGAATAGCAGATTTTCTAAGATCCAAATTAATATTTGAAGATCCTATCTTAAACAATCTACTATATATTAAAGGAACACTATAGGGCCAAGAACACAAACATGTTTTCCTGACCATATAGTGTTACAAACACCATCTAGCTTCCCTTCCCACCTAAATATAGTAAAAGCTTACCTTTATTCCAGTCTACTGCTGTTGGCTTTGCTTCTGCCTCCTTGGCTGACATCATCAGAAGTAGTGATGCTTCCCTATAGGAAAGCATTGGGTTGGCTGAGATTGTCATGGAGACAGATCAGGGGCAGAGCCAGCACAAACCAATGGCCAATCAGCATCTCTTCATGACTATGCTTCGGTGTGTGGCCCCGCCCATGCCGATTTAAGCCAATCCAATGCTATCCCTATGGGAAAGCATTGGATTGGCTAAAAATTCTATATGGTGGGTTTAGCATTTAGCACTATAGGGTCAGGAATACATGTTTGTGTTCCTGACCATATAGTGATCCTTTAAATTTTGTGGGGTTTTTTTTGTATTTCTTTCCCATATATTGTCTCTCCTGATGTATCGAATTTTCTACGTCTAGGGTTTGTAAGGGTTTATGTATTTATCTATCAAGACTGTTTACAATCTGGCAAGATGATAGAAAGATATTTCATAGTATTATATGTAAACCTTTGTATGATTGTGTGTATTTTTATACTTTCTCTGGGTTTTTTTGTCCATTTTAAACGTATTTTGTTTCTTATGAAAATATCCTCTTTAAAAAAAACAAAAAACTATATTTGAACGTAAAAAAATATCCTACATCTTTATTAAACGAATTGACTCTTTTCTAACTTCGATATGACAGCATTTATGGGAATCTAGCGACGTGTATCTTGTACGGTGTCATTCTGCAAGGCAGCTGCTCTGTGTGCCTTCAGGTAGTGAATGTAATAATATAAATGGACTATTTTTATAGCTACTAATACACACCTTTTGCTGTGCATTGTGGGAAAACATGTGGAAACAAAGTAGTATTTGAAGAGACTGAACTGAAACGACGGCTACAACAGGATTAACAGCAGAACGTCCCCTCCTCCTTAACAATCACATGAAACCTGTCGTAGATTGGGTAATCAGGGAGGGACATCAAACAATGTACCTTCCAAGTGATCTGTACATTACTATGCATGGAGATTGCTCAATCCTAGCCATAGAAGGAGCAACAACACTGTGCCTATAGAAATCACAAATCGAGTTTATTACAAAACCTCTTTCTTATAATCTATTTGGCTCCATACAAGCGAACAGTAGAGTAAAAGAATGGCTGAACATTATTATAAGAGGGATACTGCAAGCACCATGATCACTTCGGTGATTTGAAGTGGTCATGGTGTCTGGAGTCTGTATGTGCGGCGTTTCGATATGAAAAGCTGCACATACGAAGAGAACCCCTTCTGCTGCTGGAGGTATATCTCCATCTCTGGCTGCGTCACTGGATTGTCATCAGCCAGCCCGGAACTAGAGTTCCGGGCTGTCAATTCTACGCATTTTCCTGTGCATAGAGCCGCAATTACTGGCTGAAAGCAGTCAGCCAATGAATGGCCGGCAGGATCAGTATCTGGCTCCGCAGAAGCACGATGAACGTCACAGTCAGCTTTAAAGGAGACCAGGAGCCTGGCAGGACTCGGTAAGAGGCCAAACCTCCTATAACCAGGAAATGGGGTTTAGGGTACTCCTCACATCATAATCACCACAGTGGGCTGTTTTAAGAGGTTTTTACTAAGCCGCCAGGTAATGTGACAATCAGCAATTTCCACTGATGTTCTTGTGCTTTTAATTTCTCATCTTTACTTCTAAAAAAAGTGAACACCGAGCATGATGGGACCCACGATGCAATTTATTGCCATTCACAAGGATACTGCTGTACTGTGAATTTGGCCCACAGCTCAGTAATATGATTTAGAAGTAGCTCTGCAAGCATCAGTGGACAAATATCTTGGGAGCCCAGCTCCACTGCTACCACCCCCCCCCCCCCCCCCATATTATACTAATCTCTCCAGATTTTAATTTATTTACAGTAAGTTATATTGACACTCTAAGCATCAAAACCACTTAATCTTAATAACGCAATGTTTACATTCTCTAATCACCATTCCTGTATAGTGGCTGTCAGACAGACAGACACTAGGAGTTTCATTATAAAATAGATCACAAAATAATCTACACATCAGCATGCAAAGTACCAGACGCACCGGGTCAGGGCCAGATTAAGAGCCCAGTGGGCCTGGTGCTGACAACTATGATGGGCCTAATTACAGAATCTTATCGACCAAAAACACTAAAACAGTCTTACCTCCCAAGCGTCGTGTATCTGATGGAGATGGTGTTGGAGGGAAAGGATGCAGCTATAATAAAACACATACTCTATGCTAATCTCTCTCTAATTTATGCTTTCATCTTTCAATTAAATTCATGCCCCTAACAGCGGTGTCCAGTGAAACAGGAAGTCAATGGGCGGGCTAAAAGGGTGGGCCACTGACGCAAATCACGTGACCAGAACTGCCAAAAGGGGCGAACATGCCCAAAAAGGGGGCATGTCTGTCCAAAGAATTGAAAGGCCAGCCTGGCATCAGTGTCCCTATATATCACAGTGTCAGTGTCCCCATGTTGCCCAGTCCCCCAATCTCCCAGTGTCTGTGTCCCCATTTCTCCCAGTGTCCCAATGTCTTAGTGTGTCCCGTGTCACTAGGATACTAGGGGACACTGAGATACATGGGGACACTGAGACACATGGGAGCACTGAAACACATGGGGGCACTGAGACACAAGGGGGCACTGGGAGACATGGGGGCACTTGTGGATACAGACATTTGGGGACACTGGGAGAAATGGGGTCACAGACACAAGGGACACAGATACATGGGGACACAGACACTGGGAGACATGGGGACACAGACATTTGGTGAAACTAAGACACTAGGGACACTGAGAGACATGGAAACACAGACACTGGGAGACATGGGGACACAGACACTAGGGACACTGGCTGGGAGGCATGGGGACACAGCCCATAACCATGTTCAGCGAATGTACTCAGTGCTGTGGCTGTGCTATGCCAACCCATGTTTTACCATTAGTTATTACCCCTTGAAACACATATAAGTGATGCCAAAGCAGATTTTTAAATTGACAGCCAATGGTCACCTTTCTTTTATCTCGAGGGTAACATCCCAAACTACACTATCAAAAAAAAAAAAAAATCCAACTGCGTTTTACCAACCATTCCCAGCCACAGTTCCAGTGATGGTCTAATGCAGGCGTAGGCAACCATCGGCACTCCAGACGTTGTGGACTACCTCTCCCATTATCCTGTTAGAGCCAAAATGCTGGCAAAGCATCACAGGAAATATAGTCCACAGCATCTGGCGTGCTGAAAGTTGCCTACCGCTGCTCTTGAACATATAATCTCTGAGAGACTGTGCTTTCTAGCAGGTAACGAGAGGCATACTTAAATAAAGTGCTAACTTGCGTTCTATAAATATAATTCACCTGTCAGGTTGTAGTGTTATAAGTCTCTACAGTCAGCATTTTGGAAAACCAGCTAATAAATGAACGTACAGATAACACTTTACCTTAAGACAGGATCCAGGTAAGCCAGGTTAAATAGACTCATCAGTAAACGTAGATTAATGGTTGTATCAGTCGTTGTTCTAATATCTGTCTGTAGATTCCTTCACTGCTAGGCATACACGAGGAATATAGAGATCAAAGTCTATCCAGAATACTGAAATGACAGTTTCTCGTTTTTACCCGCACAGGACGGTTAGCTAAAAATCAGGAAGCCCTGGTTTAAATCCAGCCTGTACATCCAGGAGAAAAGACCAAGTGATTAAGTGATACTGTAACAGGGATGTGAATGCAGTTCTCATATACACCCATTTATCGTACAAACAGGAAGAAAAGTGTCAAAAGGATTTGTGAATTTAGAAAGTAAACTCCTCCCTGAAAGGGATGGGAATAAGCATGTAACCAGCCTGTCTTGTCTTGAAACAGGGAAACGTGATTTTAGTGATTAAGCTTTATCTTTTCACCGCTATGGACCTGGAGATTCCTGTCCTCTGTTACCAAAATGTTGTAAAACTAACTAAGAATACGATCTATTCATTTCTAGAATTACCAATAACCAACACACACAACAATAGCATTTATGTGGCAGAATAATAAAATAGAATGGGTACATACCGTCATTTGTAAACTGTTACAATCTATGGGAATCAGAACGTTGGTTATTAATGGGAAATTGTCCAATAATAAACTGTCTTTCCACAGATAAATAATAGTATTTATTGTAAATCTGTACAACATGTAATGCAATAGAAAGTTCAGTCCGTTCCAATATTCTCTAATAATACAAGAAAAAAAAGGTTCCCTAAAGATTACACGAATTATAAATTCTGATACCCCCTTTCGTGTCTTCCTTGACCTCTCCATAAAATAAACAGATGTATGCTTTTTGTATTTCCATTAGGAAGATTGTAAACAGTATATCATAAAATATGTTGAATTTGTGAGAAACTCATCAATATAGAGGTCATCAGGACCACATGATATATAGCCAGTGTAGAACCATCCACCTCCAAATAGAAACTCCATAGGGGTGGCCTAGGCATAATGCCAGACTGGGGCCTCCTCCTGCTTACCTTCCCTGGTGATTTGGTGGAGGCACACTGGTGGTCCAGTAGGGGAGCATT
The DNA here is from genome assembly GCF_036172605.1 of Pelobates fuscus. NCBI lineage: Eukaryota > Metazoa > Chordata > Amphibia > Anura > Pelobatidae > Pelobates > Pelobates fuscus. The sequence goes on from NC_086328.1 coordinate 129,136,758, forward strand.
GTTGTCTGCACCCATATTGGGTGGAGAGAGCGATTTAAGAGCTCCCTCTTGGTCTGGGCTCAGTTAATGACTTACAGCGCTGGCTGTGGTGCTTTGAGTCAGTGAGAAGCTCTGAGGGATCAGGCGGTAGCACTCACTTAAAGTGCTCTGCACCAGACAAAGGTGCAGATCACAAGGCTCCTTCTAGCAGGTGAGGGGTCACAGGGCACAGTTTAAAAAGATCTCCATGCTGGCTGAGGTAGAACGACAACAATGCACTCTTACCTCACAGCCAGAGCCAGAGCTCTAGACACAGACAGTCCCTCCCCGGGCACCTGTCTGATCCTAAGCCCTAGACGAACGCCTCTGCCACCTTATGGATAATGCAGCCCTGGGAGCGCCTACTATCCAGGGATAAACTGTGCCCATTGTAATAACAAAAAAAAAACAAATGATGGTCACTCACCAAAATACAATACAGTGTTCTTCACATCCATTATGGAGAACAAAATTATCCTCAAAAATAAAATGCAAGGGCTTACGTTAACCTCCTGTTACTCACAAAGGCTGGACGTCCATATTACAATCAACGCAGTTTGTTTTTTACAGATTGATGCAGAAGTTTTCTATTTTATTTTATATTTTTTTGCATTGTTATTTTTGACATGAGTGACGTTAGGACTTTCACATTTTTTTTAATATTACTATTTTTCCATGAGCAGAAGTTTGGCATGCATAAGCAAGTATTAAAATACATCTATATGTTATGAGATGCATAAATAAAGCCCGGAATATGGACTAAAACACTTATTCCATCCATAAGACTCAATGTTCAACAAGTTAAATAAAGGCCGAATTACTCCAAGCCATGGAGCCATGGCACTTTCAACAGAGATGCCCATTTTATTATTTAGTAAGGCTAAGGAGAGCAACTACAGATACATAAATAGGTAAACAATGCAGTATGAATATAAGTACAAAACGTATCCAAACAGCAGCCAGAGTATCCTTTTAAAGGAACACTCCAAATACCCCAACTGCTGTGGTGATTATGGTGACCGGAGTGCGAGAGAGTAAGTAGTCAAGTTGTTTTCTACCCTTGGGTCCCCCAGGCTCCCCTCCTCCACTACGTCCAATACAGAGCTGGAAGCGCCTGTCTGAGCAAGGTCTGGTGGTACAGGGCTTAGCTCATTGTTTGGGACTTGGGAGCAATCAGATACATTGTATATTTTTAATCAATGTTCCTGCTTGAACAGGAAGTAAAAAACTAAATATCTTATTTTCTTTACCACATCTAAACATATTTGACCTTCTCTACTATTACCATTGTTGTATCTCTCGTACAGAGAGTACTTGCTGGTATTTTAGTTCTGGACTGTCCTTATTGGTTGATCGGTCTGATATGCAAAGGTAGAGATTCACTCAGTAATTAGCAAAACAAGCATTAAACCTAATCGGGGATTACGGAAGGGCAAGTTATTGAGTTTATCTAAGCTTTTGCCCATTTCAGAGCTCTCATATTCTGTTAAACAGACTCCCTTCTTTCCTCCTCCCCTGCACAGAGCTTTTATGATTATCCTTCTTTTGCCCCTGTCTTTGCACAGAAGGTCTCTACATATCTATCCTCTTGCCTCACCGCCTGTTCCCTTGATCTCTTACCTTCTAACCTTACCCAATCCCTTTCTCCTAACTCATATTTTTAATCTCTCCCTCAAATATGTAATTGACAATTCCATTGTAAAAAAGCAATCTCTTGACCCTACTTCTCCTTGTAACCACTGTCTTCTATCACTACTCCCCTTCACTTCTGAGCATCTGTAGAGCATCCTGTGTATACTTGTGTGACTCACTTTCTTATTACTAATTCTCTACTTGGACCTCTTCCATCTGACTGCCGCGCTCTCCATTCTACTGAAACTGCCCTTACTGAAGTGACTAATGCCTTAATATCTGCCAAATCAAAAGGACTTACTGTAATTCTGACTTCTCTGCTGCTTTTGACACGGTTGACCACGTTCTCCTTCTTCAAACCCTCTATAACCTTGGCCTCCATGATATTGTCATTTCCTGGTTTTTGGTATCCAAAAACATTAATTTAGTGTCTACTGCTCAGGTCCCACCAACTCCCCACTACTCACAAGGTCCTGCTTTTTATTCTCTATTTACTCCCCCTTTCTTATTAATGTTTTTAAATCCTTCTGGTTTTAGTACCATCTTTATGCTGACAACAGTCAGATATACAATTCCTCACCAGCCCACGCGATTATATTTTTCCTGCTTCAATTCTTTAAGAAGTCCATAAAAAATGCACCTCTCTAAGAAACCTGCCATCTACCTGGAAGATTCTTCTCTCGGTACAATTGTCCTGCACAATTCATGCATTTCCATTGGCCAGTTCACTCTCTTTTCTTCTAGTCTACAGTTCATCCATGTACCAGCACCACTTTTTATTTTAGCTTACGTTGACACAGACATTGTATCCATCAGCACCTCGTCCACTCTAACGTGCTGCTCTTCCTCTTACCTTCCTTTTACCCCTTCCTCCTAGATTGTAAGCTAGTTTGAGCAGGGCTCTTTTTTTTACCTCTTTCACAGATGAAAATGAAGGAGAGGGACCTCAATTAGGAAAAAGGACAAATGAGTCATTTGTTACATGTGAGTTTACAGAGGAAGAGGTTCTATTTCAACTGTCAAAAGTAAAGACAAATAAGTCAATGGGACCTGATGGAATACACCCAAAGTTATTAAAAGAGCTTAGTGGTGTACTAGCAAAATCATTAACAGATTTATTTAACCAATCATTGGTCAACAGGAGTATTCCCAGAAGATTGGAAGTTAGCAAATGTTGTGCCCACTCACAAGAAAGGTAATAAGGAGGAGTCGGGCAACTATAGGCCAGTAAGCCTTACTTCAGTAGTGGGGAAAGTGATGGAAACCATGCTAAAGGATAGGATTGTTGAACATTTAAAATCACATGGATTTCAAGATCAGAGACAACATGGGTTTACTTCAGGGAGATCATGCCAAACTGATCTTATTGATTTTTTTTTGATTGGGTAACTAAAATAATAGATCAGGGTGGTGCAGTAGACATTGCTTACCTAGATTTCAGTAAGGCTTTTGACACTGTTGCACATAGAAGGCTTATCAATAAACTGCAATATTTAAGTTTGGATTCCAATGTTGTTGAATGGGTAAGGCAGTGGCTGAGTGACAGGCAACAGAGGGTTGTAGTCAATGGAGTATATTCGAAGCTTGGGCTTGTCACCAGTGGGGTACCTCAGGCATCTGTACTTGGACCCATTCTCTTTAATATTTTTATTAGTGATATTGCAGAAGGTCTTGATGGCAAGGTATGTCTTTTTGCTGATGATACTAAGATATGTAACAGGGTTGATGTTCCAGGAGGGATAAGCCAAATGGAAAATGATTTAGGTAAACTAGAAAAATGGTCAGAGTTGTGGCAACTGACATTTAATGTGGATAAGTGCAAGATAATGCATATTGGACGTAAAAACCCAAGGGCAGAGTACAGAATATGTGATAGAGTCCTAACCGCAACATCTGAGGAAAGGGATTTAGGGGTGATTATTTCTGATGACTTAAAGGTAGGCAGACATTGTAATAGAGCAGCAGGAAATGCTAGCAGAATGCTTGGTTGTATAGGGAGAGGTATTAGCAGTAGAAAGAGGGAAGTGCTCATGCCATTGTACAGAACACTGGTGAGACCTCGCTTGGAGTATTGTACGCAGTACCGGAGACCGTATCTTCAGAAGGATATTGATACTTTAGAGAGAGTTCAGAGAAGGGCTACTAAACTGGTTCATGGATTGCAGGATAAAACTTACCAGGAAAGGTTAAAGAGTCTTAACATGTATAGCTTGGAGGAAAGACGAGACAGGGGGGATATGATAGAAACATTTAAATACATAAAGGGAATCAACACAGTAAAGGAGGAGACCATATTTAAAAGAAGAAAAACTACCACAACAAGAGGACATAGTCTTAAATTAGAGGGGCAAAGGTTTAAAAATAATATCAGGAAGTATTACTTTACTGAGAGGGTAGTGGATGCATGGAAAAGCCTTCCAGCTGAAGTGGTAGAAGTTAACACAGTAAAGGAGTTTAAGCATGCGTGGGATAGGCAAAAGGCTATCCTAACTATAAGATAAGGCTAATTAAAAGTATTTTGAAATATTGGGAAGACTAGATGGGCCAAATAATATATTATTTTGTATGTAAATTACTTGTCAGAAATCCCCATTCTATAATTGTACAACTCTATGGAATATGATGGTGCTATTAAATGATAATATATACTGTCTCTGTGACAAGATAATATGGAATCCTGAGATGCATATCATTACTGAACAAACCATCAGAGGGTGATACATAAATATGCTCCAATTAATGGGAGTTGCCCATCAATGAGATACATTACTGCCAGGTGATGATGTAATTCACCTGTTGGCTGGTCAATGTAAGTAGATACACCTAACAAGCAAACACTAGTGTATCAACCACGATGCATGTCTAAACTGTACGTCTCCATTGTGACCACTAGAGGTCTCTTGCACTCCTCATAGGTGCTAATTATGTTCTCAGTACTAAACACCAGTAGCTGACTTTTTCGGCCAGTTCAATATTCGATACTTAGAACATCTTTTCTTTGCAATTTCTCTTTAAAACAGACTTTGCTCTTCTCTGGAAGTGCCAGTTCCTTGTGTTCTTTTCCCAGTAAATGCTATAGAAGTGTGTATTCTCATTCTCCCATTGTACAGCGCTACGGAATTTGCTGGTGCTATATAAATAATAAAATAATAGTTCTGCAGAACAAAGTGGGGCTGGACTTTGATATTTCAGAGAGGCCTGGTGTGAGGGGATGGAGTCAGTGAGGGGGCATGTTGTGTCATCACCAAAATGAGCATGTTAGTGTATTGCTCTTCCAGGGCAGCCCATGCACAGAGCTGTGCAAAATAGCTCTCTCATGGGAAAAAGGCTTGTTCTGTGCAGGGCAAGTAAATTTATTAACATGCTTGTGCTGTGTTTGCTTGAGACTTGTCACTGGTATCTCCATAAGTGGGGGACTCAAGCACAAAAAGGGTTAGGATAGAGTGTTGTGCTGTCAAGATTGGGTAACCCACACACACAGAGTACAGGGAAACAGTAACCAGAATGAATGAATAAAAAGAGAGAATGTACGTATACCGGACCTTAGACTAGCCGGGTTAATGTGTACCCTAGATAGGTGAAAAATACATAGTCAAAACAGGAAGCCAAGATCAAGGACACCAGAGATACTCAATAACGAAATAACAAGCCGAAGTCAGGGAACCAGAAAATCAGAAAAGTCAAATACAAAACGAGAAAACCCAAACTACTTCACAGCAAGAACTCTCGGGCAGAATAAACCACAACAGGGCAATGATCTCCAGAAAAAGGGAAGTTTAAATAGGGAGAACAAAAATCTTATTGGGCAGCATCATAACCCTGCACCAAATCACAGAAAGGGGTGTGACCTGTGAAGGGCAGATGATGTGTCCCAATAATAGGACCTGTCACTTTAATACTATGAAAAGCCTGCACCTACCAGGTTCTGTAATTTCCAAGGACTCCTGTAGGTGGCGCAAGGCTGCCAAAATGATCAGGAAGTCTTGCCAGAAGACAGATCATGCAGGGGCTGCTCTGCACGTAGTGCAACCAAACACTGCATGGTGTTTACTGTGGCCGGGATGGCGTGGGACCGGAGACTTCGTGGCTGCTGCACGGCACCCCCTGGAAGCCGCATGTGCCGCGCGGCAAACGGAGGTATGACATGTGCATGCCAAACATGTCCAGGCATAGAGGAACTAACGTGCTCCTCTCCCCCTGCCTCCGCCTCCCAGCATTGCAAACGGTTAAATAACTCTTTATTCACTTATCCAGTTCTGAGTCGTGGTCCGCCTCCCTCAATGTCATCCGATTGGGGGGGACTGAATGGGCATGCGCAGTGAGAGCTGTGCTTGTGCATTGGCCCTTCCCCATGCCTTTGTGCTCTGCTATAGGGTTTTCTTTAATGCTGGACATCCTCATGCAAAGTCAACTGTCCTGTTTTTCCTGGGACAGTCCCATCTTTCCGGTGCCTGTCTAGACAAAAAACAGTCCCGGGACCTCCAGTATTGGAGCTTTCACCTGCGCCACCTTTGTGCTGGAAAGAAGTGATTTAAGTTTACTTCCTCACAGTACACAGAAAGCCATGCAGGAGAGCAAGAGAGAGGAGGCCCAAACAGAGCTTATTGACGCTGGTATCAAGGCCCGCAGGAAGGAGTGAGGAGAAGAAGAGACAGGGCCGGACTGGTGCTGAGCCCCTCGGTTTTGGCAGCTGATAGAAAGAAGGCACCTAAAACGACATGACAGTCGAATCCTGCCACATGATCACTCTATGAACCAAAGGGTCATTGTGGACCAGTAGCTGTTTGTAGTAACTCCAGCATACAAGTATGAAGGGTTAGCATCCTATACCATTGAGAAAGTCCTATTGGACGAAGTGTGTCTGGACTTTATTGACAACAGGAAGACTGCCACTAGATGTGAATATCTGTTACCTCGTGAATACGGCATCCAGCAAAGGATTTTAGGAACTGCATGTAAAAAACAGTTATATAGAGGGAGACGAGGAGATCTTTTATAAATCTGATTATTATAAATCTGATCATTATAAACCTGATCATTATAAACCGGAAATCTTTTATAAACCGGAGATCTTTTATAAACCTGATCATAATAAACCAGAGATCTTTTATAAACCAGAGATTTTTTTTTATAAATCTGATCATTATAAACTGGAGATCTTTTATAAACCTGATCATTCATCTTCACTGACCTGGACTTATTTAGGATTACAGATAAGACATTCTCTTTGTGTCTCACAGTACTCAAGCTACCAGTAAGACTGTTTGTATGTTGCCAAACCTCTATTAGTAACATCGTGTTACTTTATATCATACACTTAAATGTGTTGCATTATAACAAACTGTCTAACAATAAGTGTGTTCCATATTTGTGGAGATCTGGTTTTTAATTTAGTCTCCAGCCGTATTAGTGAGCTAAGTCGGTTTCACTATGGCGCTGAATTCCGAGTTGGAGAATGTAGTTTCTTTTTACCCCTGTATTCCTGTGCATTCTGTGATAAGATACGTTGTACGGCTGGTAGAATAATATTTTCCTGGGCTTTTTATTCCCTGTCAGGCCTTAACAGCAGATAGCTGGGCTGACAGAGATAATTCAGGGTGGAGGGAAAATAAGAGAAGAGCAACGGATCAGCTTCTGTTAGAAAAAGTCTCAAAGATTGATAAATCTATTGTGTCGCCTAAAAATGTGTATATTCAAAAAATAACAGTTATGGTGCAAAAATAAGGAACACATCGAAAAAACTGCCGATTTATCCATTATGCCATATTTTTTTAAAAACTGCCAAAAATAAACCATATATCTCCCCTGAAGTGTCCAGGGATTTTTTTTTAAATGTTGGCGACTGTGCACCTCTTTGTCCCGTCACAGGGCGTCTCCATTATACCTCGCTGTCAGTCATTGTTATACGCTCTGTCCTTTGCACCTAGAAGTCAGCATCAAAGAACAGAGATTAAACGTTTGTATTTCTCCTCTTCATTTGCAATACTTGCCCTGCTTTGCCTTGTCTAAACTGTATTAAAAAGTAATTTGCTAAATCTTTGGGAATAATAATAAAAAAAAACAAAAAAACAGAGAATGTCATGAAAAAAATGTATATACACGGTCTAGGTGATTCTAAATGTTTTATCCAATGGTGTAAAGAAATCCCAGATAAGTGCCAATTCCCCTTTAAAGTGATGTAATATAACTCAGACCGACCATATGACCGTGTTAAAAAAGAGAAGTGTCTTGCTTAATAACAGAAAGCAATGGTACAAGCTGATAAGAGCAGCAGTAATCTTTACAATACATTGCGTGACACACTCTCTGCTCATACTTCCTTCAATTAAGGCTTCTGCTACTGTCAATTTCAAGAGCATAGTTTTCATAGACCCCCAAAAGTTAGATGCAGGTGATGGTCTGGTGGCTGCAGGGTGCAGGGAAGGTAGATGTACTTACCTGATGCTGTTCCTCGCTGCCACCACCACTTTCGTTCTGTGCATCTTCCAGGAGGCTTCATCGGCAGGGAGACATGTTAGTACTGCCCTCCTGCGCATGCACAATAGTATATCTAGGTCTATGGAGGATCCTGCGAGACTGGTGGAGCCTCAATAAATTGAGGTCTGAATAGCACAGCAGTCAATTATGACGGCTGCTGGAATTGGATAAAAGTTGATGGCGGAGCTCTGCCTTTTGTCAACTCCAGATTTACCAGAAGATACCGTAGTCCCTACTGTGTCTTATTTTATCTCTGGATTCGGTTGGAATATCAGTGAAATTGCAATGCAGTCAGCATCAGTATTTCACAAAGATTGTATGTTTTTGAAATACTGACAAGTGAAGGAACCTCTTTAACCAAAGATACTCTTTATTATAATACGGCAAAAAGGGAATATCCATACAACATCAGGCTGCAGTGGTTTTGGTAGAAAATAAACCCAAAGCACACCAAAAACAAGCACAAGTAAAAATTATACACGCACAGTGCAATGTACATTACAGACATGTAAACCCCATAACCACACAAAGCCTAATATAAAGAAACCCATATACCAATATATCCACAGGCATAACCCTGTATGCAAACATATAGTGGTTATGGTGCCAGGAATGTCCTGCCTCCCCCCTTCCTTATTGTACGTAAACAAACTATCAGTTTAACTTCTTACCTGGGACACCAATCCCACCTTTAATACTAATGCCTGAGCTGAGCCTGCAGTGAGGGGCTAACTTATTATTATTAATCTCGCCAACATATTCTGTATCGCTTTACAAATATAGAATCAGACAACAAGTAATTGCTATACAAAACATTCACAGAGGCAAAAGGTGAAAAAGACTCTGCTCAAATGAACTTAGAATCTATAATATTGAGTGTCCCTCTCAGCCAATGAGCTAAGAATCTATAATATTGAGTGCCCCTCTCAGCCAATGAGCTTAGAGTCTATAATATTGAGTGTCACTCTCAGCCAATGAGATTAGAATCTATAAAATTGAGTGTTCCTCTCAGCCAATGAGCTTAGAATCTATAATATTAAGTGTCTTCTCAGCCAATGAGCTTAGAATCTATGATATTGAGTGCCCCTCTCAGCCAATGAGATAAGAATCTATAATATTGAGTGCCCCTGTCAGCCAATGAGATAAGAATCTATAATATTGAGTGCCCCTGTCAGCCAATGAGCTTAGAGTCTATAATATTGAGTGTCACTCTCAGCCAATGAGCTTAGAATCTATAATATTGAGTGTCCCTCTCAGACAATGAGCTTATAATCTATAATAGTGATTTTCACTCTCAGCAATTGAGCTTAGAATCTATAATATTGAGTGTCCATCTGTAGCGGTACTTACCTTATCCGGGGGCCGGCCGCGGTCCTCTCTTCAAGCCGCGCGCGGTCCTGCGGCTGCACGAGCAGCGCGCGGATCATCCGACTCTCCTAACAGGAGGACGGGCAGTGACCGCGAGATGCGGTCACGTGTCCCGCCTGCAGCTAAGAGCGCGCCGCGAGTCTCGGGCGCGCTCTTAAAGAGACAGTGGGAGCCTAAATTGCAAAAAGGCTCCCATTGGCTCCTGTCATGCCAATCACCCCATACACTTACCTGTTGGGGGTGTGGAAGTGACAGGAGCCAATCACATTAGTTTGAAGGCTACTTATACTCACCCTTTTCCCTTAGTTCCTTGCCCTATCGTGGTTTCTGCTACAGTTCCCTTTAGTGCTTGTTGTGTTCAGTTGTGTTTCTGCGTATTTGACCTTGGCTTTGTATTCTGACTTCGTTTTCGCTTTATCCTTGTCTGTACTGTTTGCCGGTTTGCTGATTCCTGTGTACCAGACCCCGGCTAGTTCTCGTTTACGCTGTCTCTTTGTGCCCTTGACCTCGGATCGTTCCTGACTCTGTACTTCTCCTATTACGTCGAGTCCGGCCACTCTAAGGTCCGGTCAGGGCCGCCATCAGGGCATGACAACCATAACGGTTGTCATGGGCCCGGCGGTCCTGGGGGGCCCGGACTACTCTGGCAGTCCGAGACCCATGATTTTCACTATATTTATGTGCACTGCGGGCCCCCCCTACCTGTACATTGCAGAAAGGGGCCCAGCAGCACACTCTGTCTTCCTTTCCAGCTCCTCTCTGTAACTTTCCTGCGGCCGCCAGAGCATTGCCACGGGTTACCATGGCAACGCTCCACACAGCACGCAGACCGGTCTCAGGGAGGAGCTGGAAAGGAAGACAGTGTGTGCTGCTGGGCCCCCTCTCTGCAATGTCCCGCGGCTGGCTCCCTCCACCATGCCACTGGACCACCAGTGAATGCGATCTCCCCCTCCCTGGCACGGTAAGAACCAGGGAGGGGGGAATAAAATGTAAATATACACAAATAATTATTTTTAAAAATACTCCCCCCCCCCTATTTTACACACACACTGCATCCTTACAAGCACACACCCTGCACTACACACACACACTACATCCACTAAACACACTCTGCACTACACATACACTACATTCACAAAACACACTCTGCCCTACACACACACACACTACATTCACTAAACACACTCTGCACTACACACACACACACTACATTCACCAAACACACTCTGCACTACACAAACACACTACATTCACTAAACACACTCTGCACTACACACACACACACTACACTCACTAAGCACACTCTGCACTACACACACACTACATTCACTAAACACACTCTGCATTACACACACACACACACACACACTACATTCACTAAACACATTCTGCATTACATTCACTCTCTGCACTACACACACACTACATTCACTAAACGCACTCTGCACTACACACACGCTACATTCACTAAACACACTCTGCATTACACACACACACTACATTCACTAAACACACTGCATTACACACACACACTACATTCACTAAACACACGCTGCACTACACACACACACACACTACATTCACTAAACACAATCTGCATTACACACACACTACATTCACTAAGCACACTCTGCACTACACACAGACTACATTCACTAAACACACTCTGCACTACACACAGACTACATTCACTAAACACACTCTGCATTACACACACACACACACACTACATTCACTAAACACACTCTGCACTACACACACACACACTACATTCACTAAACACACTCTGCACTACACACACTACATTAACTAAACACACTCTGCACTGCACACACTACATTCACTAAGCACACTCTGCACTACACACACACTACATTCACTAAACACACTCTGCACTACACACACACTACATTCACTAAACACACTCTGCACTACACACACACACACTACATTCACTAAACACACTCTGCACCACACACACACTACATTATATTATATAAATGTAGAAAATGGTAAAGATGATAGCACTCTCAGGACTCCAATATAATATTTAACTTTTAATGATTCACAAAATAAAAGATCGACGTTTCAGTCTGCTATACACAGACTTTCATCAGGACTGATATTAACAGTACAAATACACACTTATATACACATAAAAGAACCAGCAATTAACTTACCCACCACCGGAATTAACTCCCATTCACTGTCCAGCTGGACCGAAAAACGCGCGGATTCTGCCATGGGTCACGTGTGCGTACGTGACGTCGTCACGTGACATCGGCGTCATTACCACGTCACGTGATCGGCCGGGATTGCAGCTTCAATGGGAAAGTGTTGCTATGCGACCACCGTGTCCATAGTAACATAAAAACAAATACAACTTCACTGGAAAGCCTTCAAATATCATATTTATACCGGGCATACCCCAGGCAATCTGTACTGGGAAAAATATATCTTACAGCATTAAACCGGATTTATACATTACAGCCCAATAGTGCAGACAAAGCATGCAACTTCATGTAATTAGACCTACAGCACGAAACAGGCAATAAGATATAGCAGAAAGAATCAAACAAAAAGGTAAGTATAATATAGACATCCCGATAAATCATAGGAGGCACATGTCTTGAGTATTAATCATAGGAATCACATATCTTGAGTATTAAGAAATAGATATTTACATAGTTCTCCCAAAACCACCTCTAAATATATATGTATATATACTCATTCTGCAGGGAAAGAGCTCTTTCAAAGTACAGGATAACTCCTGGGTAAAAATAACTGATCAGAAAATATAAATAAGCGCCTATCCCCCTACGTGGATACACCCCCTAATATTATTAGCGCCATAAGTGCCAGAACACCACTAAAATAACTACTGGAGCCAATATCCATAAGGAATAGACATAATTCTACCGAGTGCATAATGGGTGTATATACTTGTAAACAATATCCTCCTACACAACAAGGAAGCAAAGTATCTTAGGATGCAGGAAAATGCTATAGACTCCAAAGATAAAAGGTATCGGGAAAGAGATGCACACCCTATAGTATGGAGGTGTTAGGGTGAGTGCCTTTCCCCCAGGGTGGGCATTGTCATCCCACCTCCACCTCCTTGGGGTAAGAAGGTGCACGAATATCAGTCCTGATGAAAGTCTGTGTATAGCAGACTGAAACGTCGATCTTTTATTTTGTGAATCATTAAAAGTTAAATATTATATTGGAGTCCTGAGAGTGCTATCATCTTTACCATTTTCTACATTTTCGCTTGACAAGCACCAGGCAAGTAACAGTTGTTTCATGGAGTGCAAGATTTTTTTCTATTGTGTATCTATAGCTCAGTGGCTTGAGCTGACTTTCTATGCACCCTGAACAGGGAGGTCAGTTCCCTATATTTTTTCTACAATCAATTTTTTTATGTAACATTGTTTAGTTTCTTGGTCATACCACTTTCTACCAGAGTACGCTGCATATGACTTTCTATTTTCATCAATGGAAGATTTCTTTTCACTTGCTGGGGGTTTATCTGACCAAGCAGAAACATGGCAATACAGTGAAGATGATGCAGATAGAATTCGCTGGGCTGAATCCACTACAGAATTGCCCAATACTACGTCCTTAAGGGACATCTACTTTGAATTATTACGCTTAAAGAAACGAGAAACCGATTTAGACCTGCATGGCCTTTTTTTATCAGAGTACCATAGGAAGCTACAAATCCCAAGAGGGTTCCGTGTGAGAAATATCCCTACCATAGGAAGACTGAAACCGCATGTGTGCCGGCGATGGATCTCTGTCCTAAATAAATGTTCTCTGGACCTAATGCTCATCATCATTGAAGATGTGAAAGAGGACCTTATACAGGTCAGAAGGAGAATATCTGAACTAGAAACGAAACAAGCTGTATTATTATCAGCAGTGGAATCTGCACCGACTTTGTTAAAGTTAAACGAAAATATTAGGAATTACAAAATAGATCTTGTTAGGTTTAAAAGAGAAAAACAAGATAAGGTAACTGCAGACTACAAGGAGCATCGAGTGTACAGATGGTTGAGTGGTAAGAATGATCAACCATACTTTATAAAGAAACGGAGACCCATTAGAAAGCCGAGACAGTATACTATCGACAAAACGTCTGGAGAATCCACATCTGAATCAGAATACCAGCGTGATCAGAGGCCTGCACGACAACAGGGTGGAGCGGTTGGTACATCACAACCTTTTTTAGGGACATCATCATCAGAGGACACGGGTATAAGAACACGATACCAGAGCAGGCACGGAGTGTCAGACATAGACACATCTCAAGACGTGGCCAGCAGGGGCGTACCTTTTGGGGTAAGAGGCAGACCCCCTCGACAGCGGAGATAGTGCCCGTCTTCAATCTTTCATCCAGAATTCTATCATCGGATGAAGTTAGTTTATTAAGTAAGGGACTATCCTTTGTCCCCACCTCTAAGCCAAATCCATTAAACTGGGAGGTGGAACTTTTTAAGTTTGGGCGCTCCCTAAGACTTAAGGATTTTTTTAAGTCCAAGTCCAGTGACTGTCCTACTCCTGCTGCTCAATTCAAGAAAAAGAGCACTTTTGATCCTATGCCCAACCAGGCTTCCATCAAAACGTTTCTACGCTCGGTGCATAAAGAGTCGTCCGACCTTTTGAAAGAAGTAGGTCCTCATCACTCCAATTGTACACAGAAAGATCGAGCCATCATTAAGTCACTGGCTAGTGACACTAACATAATTATCAGACCTGCCGACAAGGGGGGCGGTATCGTCATTCAAAACTATTCTGACTACCGCTCCGAAATTCTGGGACAACTTTCGGATCAATCTACTTATTTGAGGTTACAAAAAGATCCTACAGAACAGGTTATCCGCATGATCGAAACCTGTCTGATGCGAGGCCTTCATTCCAATTATATTTCTATGGAAATATTCTCGTACCTGCAATCTACAACACCCAGAACCCCAGTGCTATATACACTGCCCAAAGTGCATAAGAATAAAGAGATACCCCCTGGACGCCCCATTGTGTCTGCGATAGGGGGCGTATTGGAACCATTGGCCAAGTGGTTGGACCACTTATTTAAGGAGAGTATAGAACACCTTCCGACGTGTATTAAAGACACCCCGAGCTTCATCAAACGACTGTCTGAGACGCTGTTACCATCTGGACCTATCGTCCTAGTGACGTGTGATGTAAAGAGTCTATACACGGTGATACCGCACCAAGAGGGTATTGATGCAATGAGATCAATTTTAGCTGTGTCCGCACACTACAGTGGTCCTCCAATAGAGTTTACATTGGAAATATTGGACATCGTGCTGTCTCAAAACTATTTCAGATTTGAATCCGAGTGGTATAGGCAGATTGCAGGTACATCCATGGGTGCTGCAATGGCACCCATGTATGCAAATGGCTATATGTTTAATTTTGAGACCATCTACATTTTGGAACCATATAAAGAACAGATCCTAATGTATGTCCGGTATATTGACGACATCTTTATGCTAGTCAGAGGAGATGTAATAGAAGTGGAACAGATGATTGCTCAGATCAATCTATGTACGTCCAATATAGAACTTACAGCGGTGGTGGACGAATTTACAGTTGATTTTTTGGATGTCAGGGTAACACGTAAGGACTCCAAACTAATCTATACACTATACTCCAAACCCACAGACCGCAATACGCTATTACAGGCCAACAGCTTCCACCCGACAGCATTAAAACATTCATTGCCGTATTCACAATTCCTCCGGGTATTGCGCAACAATTCTGACTTCAACAATGCTCAAGATCAACTGAAGGAGATGTGGAATAAGTTCCAGGAGCGGGGATATAGCAACTATGTGCTACAGAAAGCACTCAACAGGTGCCTCACAACTGTAGATCCTTCATCATCTATAACAAAGCCTAAGAGATTGGTCTTTCCCACTACCTACACCACAGCATCATCAAAATTCAAGGAAATCATCTGTGATAATTGGAGAATATTGAAAAATGACACCACTCTACCGGACATTTTCAAACAACCTCCAATGATTTGCTATAAAAGAAACAAAAACCTGAAGGACCTACTTGTGAAGACCGACCCCACACACTGCTATCTAAAGGATACAACGTCGCAGAACCTGGGATGTTTTCGTTGCCTGGGTTGTGTAACCTGCGGACACATGATCCCAGGGAAAACATTCACCCATCCACACACAGGTAGCAGTTATCGAATACAGCACCGTCTGACTTGCACCAGTGATTTTGTGGTCTACAGACTTATGTGCCCGTGTGGGTTGACTTATATCGGAAAGACCGATCTACCCTTGAGAGAGAGGATACGTAATCACAGATCCAGTATCAGGACGGCATATAGGGATAAAAAGTCTGATCTACCGGTTGCCAAACATTTCCTCGAACTAGGCCATACTCTCCCATCTATGAAACTGATGGCCATCAACCATGTTCCTATGCCTAGAAGGGGTGGTGACCGTAAAAAGATGCTCCTACAAAGGGAACTTTATTGGATCAGGACTCTCCAAACTGTCCACCCTAATGGGTTGAATGAAAAGTACTCTCTGTCTGCCTTCTTATGAGATACTTTTCGATTACATATCCTTTCTTTTTACTTTTTGTTTTTGAATATGTATATCCTGATACTGTCTGTTGTGGGAGATTGATGCCCACCCTAAGGGTTATGGCACCATCTCTATTACTCAGCATGTGATGACCTGTAAGGCATGGGGAGGGTCCCGTTTGCTGTATAATTGCTACCCTGACACCCTAGGCCTTGTTTGTCTATGTAATTTACGCCAGACATTTTGGGGGGGACTTGGGGCTGCCTGGGCCCTCCTCTCTAGCGTCTGTGACTACTATTTACTCCATTATCCTCGTTGGCAATATTCGTGCACCTTCTTACCCCAAGGAGGTGGAGGTGGGATGACAATGCCCACCCTGGGGGAAAGGCACTCACCCTAACACCTCCATACTATAGGGTGTGCATCTCTTTCCCGATACCTTTTATCTTTGGAGTCTATAGCATTTTCCTGCATCCTAAGATACTTTGCTTCCTTGTTGTGTAGGAGGATATTGTTTACAAGTATATACACCCATTATGCACTCGGTAGAATTATGTCTATTCCTTATGGATATTGGCTCCAGTAGTTATTTTAGTGGTGTTCTGGCACTTATGGCGCTAATAATATTAGGGGGTGTATCCACGTAGGGGGATAGGCGCTTATTTATATTTTCTGATCAGTTATTTTTACCCAGGAGTTATCCTGTACTTTGAAAGAGCTCTTTCCCTGCAGAATGAGTATATATACATATATATTTAGAGGTGGTTTTGGGAGAACTATGTAAATATCTATTTCTTAATACTCAAGATATGTGATTCCTATGATTAATACTCAAGACATGTGCCTCCTATGATTTATCGGGATGTCTATATTATACTTACCTTTTTGTTTGATTCTTTCTGCTATATCTTATTGCCTGTTTCGTGCTGTAGGTCTAATTACATGAAGTTGCATGCTTTGTCTGCACTATTGGGCTGTAATGTATAAATCCGGTTTAATGCTGTAAGATATATTTTTCCCAGTACAGATTGCCTGGGGTATGCCCGGTATAAATATGATATTTGAAGGCTTTCCAGTGAAGTTGTATTTGTTTTTATGTTACTATGGACACGGTGGTCGCATAGCAACACTTTCCCATTGAAGCTGCAATCCCGGCCGATCACGTGACGTGGTAATGACGCCGATGTCACGTGACGACGTCACGTACGCACACGTGACCCATGGCAGAATCCGCGCGTTTTTCGGTCCAGCTGGACAGTGAATGGGAGTTAATTCCGGTGGTGGGTAAGTTAATTGCTGGTTCTTTTATGTGTATATAAGTGTGTATTTGTACTGTTAATATCAGTCCTGATGAAAGTCTGTGTATAGCAGACTGAAACGTCGATCTTTTATTTTGTGAATCATTAAAAGTTAAATATTATATTGGAGTCCTGAGAGTGCTATCATCTTTACCATTTTCTACATTTTCGCTTGACAAGCACCAGGCAAGTAACAGTTGTTTCATGGAGTGCAAGATTTTTTTCTATTGTGTATCTATAGCTCAGTGGCTTGAGCTGACTTTCTATGCACCCTGAACAGGGAGGTCAGTTCCCTATATTTTTTCTACAATCAATTTTTTTATGTAACATTGTTTAGTTTCTTGGTCATACCACTTTCTACCAGAGTACGCTGCATATGACTTTCTATTTTCATCAATGGAAGATTTCTTTTCACTTGCTGGGGGTTTATCTGACCAAGCAGAAACATGGCAATACAGTGAAGATGATGCAGATAGAATTCGCTGGGCTGAATCCACTACAGAATTGCCCAATACTACGTCCTTAAGGGACATCTACTTTGAATTATTACGCTTAAAGAAACGAGAAACCGATTTAGACCTGCATGGCCTTTTTTTATCAGAGTACCATAGGAAGCTACAAATCCCAAGAGGGTTCCGTGTGAGAAATATCCCTACCATAGGAAGACTGAAACCGCATGTGTGCCGGCGATGGATCTCTGTCCTAAATAAATGTTCTCTGGACCTAATGCTCATCATCATTGAAGATGTGAAAGAGGACCTTATACAGGTCAGAAGGAGAATATCTGAACTAGAAACGAAACAAGCTGTATTATTATCAGCAGTGGAATCTGCACCGACTTTGTTAAAGTTAAACGAAAATATTAGGAATTACAAAATAGATCTTGTTAGGTTTAAAAGAGAAAAACAAGATAAGGTAACTGCAGACTACAAGGAGCATCGAGTGTACAGATGGTTGAGTGGTAAGAATGATCAACCATACTTTATAAAGAAACGGAGACCCATTAGAAAGCCGAGACAGTATACTATCGACAAAACGTCTGGAGAATCCACATCTGAATCAGAATACCAGCGTGATCAGAGGCCTGCACGACAACAGGGTGGAGCGGTTGGTACATCACAACCTTTTTTAGGGACATCATCATCAGAGGACACGGGTATAAGAACACGATACCAGAGCAGACACGGAGTGTCAGACATAGACACATCTCAAGACGTGGCCAGCAGGGGCGTACCTTTTGGGGTAAGAGGCAGACCCCCTCGACAGCGGAGATAGTGCCCGTCTTCAATCTTTCATCCAGAATTCTATCATCGGATGAAGTTAGTTTATTAAGTAAGGGACTATCCTTTGTCCCCACCTCTAAGCCAAATCCATTAAACTGGGAGGTGGAACTTTTTAAGTTTGGGCGCTCCCTAAGACTTAAGGATTTTTTTAAGTCCAAGTCCAGTGACTGTCCTACTCCTGCTGCTCAATTCAAGAAAAAGAGCACTTTTGATCCTATGCCCAACCAGGCTTCCATCAAAACGTTTCTACGCTCGGTGCATAAAGAGTCGTCCGACCTTTTGAAAGAAGTAGGTCCTCATCACTCCAATTGTACACAGAAAGATCGAGCCATCATTAAGTCACTGGCTAGTGACACTAACATAATTATCAGACCTGCCGACAAGGGGGGCGGTATCGTCATTCAAAACTATTCTGACTACCGCTCCGAAATTCTGGGACAACTTTCGGATCAATCTACTTATTTGAGGTTACAAAAAGATCCTACAGAACAGGTTATCCGCATGATCGAAACCTGTCTGATGCGAGGCCTTCATTCCAATTATATTTCTATGGAAATATTCTCGTACCTGCAATCTACAACACCCAGAACCCCAGTGCTATATACACTGCCCAAAGTGCATAAGAATAAAGAGATACCCCCTGGACGCCCCATTGTGTCTGCGATAGGGGGCGTATTGGAACCATTGGCCAAGTGGTTGGACCACTTATTTAAGGAGAGTATAGAACACCTTCCGACGTGTATTAAAGACACCCCGAGCTTCATCAAACGACTGTCTGAGACGCTGTTACCATCTGGACCTATCGTCCTAGTGACGTGTGATGTAAAGAGTCTATACACGGTGATACCGCACCAAGAGGGTATTGATGCAATGAGATCAATTTTAGCTGTGTCCGCACACTACAGTGGTCCTCCAATAGAGTTTACATTGGAAATATTGGACATCGTGCTGTCTCAAAACTATTTCAGATTTGAATCCGAGTGGTATAGGCAGATTGCAGGTACATCCATGGGTGCTGCAATGGCACCCATGTATGCAAATGGCTATATGTTTAATTTTGAGACCATCTACATTTTGGAACCATATAAAGAACAGATCCTAATGTATGTCCGGTATATTGACGACATCTTTATGCTAGTCAGAGGAGATGTAATAGAAGTGGAACAGATGATTGCTCAGATCAATCTATGTACGTCCAATATAGAACTTACAGCGGTGGTGGACGAATTTACAGTTGATTTTTTGGATGTCAGGGTAACACGTAAGGACTCCAAACTAATCTATACACTATACTCCAAACCCACAGACCGCAATACGCTATTACAGGCCAACAGCTTCCACCCGACAGCATTAAAACATTCATTGCCGTATTCACAATTCCTCCGGGTATTGCGCAACAATTCTGACTTCAACAATGCTCAAGATCAACTGAAGGAGATGTGGAATAAGTTCCAGGAGCGGGGATATAGCAACTATGTGCTACAGAAAGCACTCAACAGGTGCCTCACAACTGTAGATCCTTCATCATCTATAACAAAGCCTAAGAGATTGGTCTTTCCCACTACCTACACCACAGCATCATCAAAATTCAAGGAAATCATCTGTGATAATTGGAGAATATTGAAAAATGACACCACTCTACCGGACATTTTCAAACAACCTCCAATGATTTGCTATAAAAGAAACAAAAACCTGAAGGACCTACTTGTGAAGACCGACCCCACACACTGCTATCTAAAGGATACAACGTCGCAGAACCTGGGATGTTTTCGTTGCCTGGGTTGTGTAACCTGCGGACACATGATCCCAGGGAAAACATTCACCCATCCACACACAGGTAGCAGTTATCGAATACAGCACCGTCTGACTTGCACCAGTGATTTTGTGGTCTACAGACTTATGTGCCCGTGTGGGTTGACTTATATCGGAAAGACCGATCTACCCTTGAGAGAGAGGATACGTAATCACAGATCCAGTATCAGGACGGCATATAGGGATAAAAAGTCTGATCTACCGGTTGCCAAACATTTCCTCGAACTAGGCCATACTCTCCCATCTATGAAACTGATGGCCATCGACCATGTTCCTATGCCTAGAAGGGGTGGTGACCGTAAAAAGATGCTCCTACAAAGGGAACTTTATTGGATCAGGACTCTCCAAACTGTCCACCCTAATGGGTTGAATGAAAAGTACTCTCTGTCTGCCTTCTTATGAGATACTTTTCGATTACATATCCTTTCTTTTTACTTTTTGTTTTTGAATATGTATATCCTGATACTGTCTGTTGTGGGAGATTGATGCCCACCCTAAGGGTTATGGCACCATCTCTATTACTCAGCATGTGATGACCTGTAAGGCATGGGGAGGGTCCCGTTTGCTGTATAATTGCTACCCTGACACCCTAGGCCTTGTTTGTCTATGTAATTTACGCCAGACATTTTGGGGGGGACTTGGGGCTGCCTGGGCCCTCCTCTCTAGCGTCTGTGACTACTATTTACTCCATTATCCTCGTTGGCAATATTCGTGCACCTTCTTACCCCAAGGAGGTGGAGGTGGGATGACAATGCCCACCCTGGGGGAAAGGCACTCACCCTAACACCTCCATACTATAGGGTGTGCATCTCTTTCCCGATACCTTTTATCTTTGGAGTCTATAGCATTTTCCTGCATCCTAAGATACTTTGCTTCCTTGTTGTGTAGGAGGATATTGTTTACAAGTATATACACCCATTATGCACTCGGTAGAATTATGTCTATTCCTTATGGATATTGGCTCCAGTAGTTATTTTAGTGGTGTTCTGGCACTTATGGCGCTAATAATATTAGGGGGTGTATCCACGTAGGGGGATAGGCGCTTATTTATATTTTCTGATCAGTTATTTTTACCCAGGAGTTATCCTGTACTTTGAAAGAGCTCTTTCCCTGCAGAATGAGTATATATACATATATATTTAGAGGTGGTTTTGGGAGAACTATGTAAATATCTATTTCTTAATACTCAAGATATGTGATTCCTATGATTAATACTCAAGACATGTGCCTCCTATGATTTATCGGGATGTCTATATTATACTTACCTTTTTGTTTGATTCTTTCTGCTATATCTTATTGCCTGTTTCGTGCTGTAGGTCTAATTACATGAAGTTGCATGCTTTGTCTGCACTATTGGGCTGTAATGTATAAATCCGGTTTAATGCTGTAAGATATATTTTTCCCAGTACAGATTGCCTGGGGTATGCCCGGTATAAATATGATATTTGAAGGCTTTCCAGTGAAGTTGTATTTGTTTTTATGTTACTATGGACACGGTGGTCGCATAGCAACACTTTCCCATTGAAGCTGCAATCCCGGCCGATCACGTGACGTGGTAATGACGCCGATGTCACGTGACGACGTCACGTACGCACACGTGACCCATGGCAGAATCCGCGCGTTTTTCGGTCCAGCTGGACAGTGAATGGGAGTTAATTCCGGTGGTGGGTAAGTTAATTGCTGGTTCTTTTATGTGTATATAAGTGTGTATTTGTACTGTTAATATCAGTCCTGATGAAAGTCTGTGTATAGCAGACTGAAACGTCGATCTTTTATTTTGTGAATCATTAAAAGTTAAATATTATATTGGAGTCCTGAGAGTGCTATCATCTTTACCATTTTCTACATTTTCGCTTGACAAGCACCAGGCAAGTAACAGTTGTTTCATGGAGTGCAAGATTTTTTTCTATTATATTATATAAATGTGTGTGTGTGTGTGTGTCTGTCAGTGAGTGTGTGTCTGTCAGTGAGTGTGTGTGTGTCTCAGTGAGTGTGTGTCTGTCTGTCAGTGTGTGTGTGTGTGTCTGTCTGTTAGTGAGTGTGTGTCTGTCAGTGTGTGTCTGTCAGTGTGTGTGTGTGTCTTTCAGTGTGTGTGTCTTTCAGTGTGTGTGTCTGTCAGAGAGTGTGTATATGTCTTTCAGTGTGCGTGTCTGTTAGTGAGTATGTGTCAGTCAGTGAGTGTGTGTGTGTATCTGTCAGTGAGTGTGTGTCTGTCAGTGAGTGTGTGTGTCTGTCAATGTGTGTGTGTGTCTGTCAGAGAGTGTGTGTGTCTTTCAGTGTGTGTGTGTCTGTCAATGTGTGTTGGTCAGTGTTGCGATGGCTTCGGCTGGACAGTGGAGGACTTGGAGGTGCACAAAGGCAAGCAACGCCACATCACATTCTGACGTGACGTCAACGTGCTCCTTCACAGGTTTTCAAGGAGTAGCAGGATGATCCATTTGGCACCGAATGCGGACGGCGCCATTGGGGGTATACCAGAGGCTGGACTCTGGATTCACATACTGGCAGTGGCAATGTGAGTGGAGTCTGCTTGTTGGCTAATATTAATACACACACACACACTACATTCACTAAACACACTCTGCACCACACACACACTACATTAACTAAACACACTCTGCACTACACACTCACACTACATTCACTATCCACACTCTGCATTCACCACAATCACACTATACAATTTTTGCATTCACTACAATCACACTACATTCACTAAACACACTTTGCACTCACTACAATCACACTACATGCTCTATACACACTCTGCATTCACTACAAACACACTACATTCACTACAAACACACTGCATTCACTATACACACCTACATTCACTACACACACACTCTGCATCTAATGCATGCATACAAACATTACATACATTATACAAAACGTACAATCTGCATCCACTATACACACACTACATCCTTGTGGGCGGACTCAGGGCTGGCCCAGGGGGCCCAGATCTTGAGTTGTGTCAGGGGCCCTAACATTTCTGATGGCAGCCCTGGGTCCGGTAGACGTATCTCTCCTCTGTGCTGTCTTCTGTTTGGCTGGATCCTGCGTGTAGGGGTATATTCTCGTTACACCATCTCAGCCAATTAGCTTAGAATCTATAATATTGAGAGTCACTCTCAGCCAATGAGCTTATAATCTATAATATTGAGTGTCACTCTCAGCCAATGAGCTTAGAATCTATAATATTGAGTGTCCCTCTCAGCCAATAAGTTTAGAATCTATAATAGTGATTTTCACTCTCAGCCAATGAGCTTAGAATCTATAATATTGAGTGTCCATCTCAGCCAATGAGCTTAGAATCTAATATTGAGTGTCACTCTCAGCCAATGAGCTTAGAATCTGTAATATTGAGTGTCCCTCTCAGCCAATGAGCTTAGAATCTATAATATTGAGTGTCCATCTCAGCCAATGAGCTTAGAATCTAATATTGCGTGTCACTGTCAGCCAATGAGTTTAGAATCTATAATATTGCATGTCAATCTCAACCAATGAGCTTAGAATCTATAATATTGAGTGTCACTCTCAGCCAATGAGCTGCACCGCTGGGCTCTTCTAGGGGAGGGAGTAACTTGCCGCTCTACTTTCTGTGGTCCAGAGAAAACCATGCCCATTTTAAAGCTATGATTACTGTTTTATAACAGGACTGGTCCCTTTTTTGGCTGGATTGTTCCTTTTAATTGACCTTCTGCATAATCTCCCTCGTGGGGCTCACATACTCTCTGGTTTCCCTATTCAGGTGTGCTGTTTCTTGTAGAAGCTCAGAACTTTTCAACTAAAAATGTTCAAATCTGAAAACTCCTCCACTGATATTTGTTCAGTTGTCTTTGATTGCCTGGATCAGACCCCAGGAGATGGCACAGACAGCCCAGCAGTACCATAACCACGACTATATCAGAGGAAAAATTCAACAAGCAGACTTAGGTCATCCTAAGGTGCTTAATGCTAATTCCCTGTTAGATAATGTTTCTTGATTGCCACGTTGAAAAAGGCAGTTATCAATTATTGGCCAATCAGCATTAAATATGATGTCAAGGAAAAACATGTATATTCCCTCCTCCTACAAAAATCCCTCGGAGCCTCTTAATATTAATAAGCCAAGACTGTCAAATATGTATCCTCACTCCGTTACATCGATATGGTTTATAAACACAACTCTCCTTACACTGAAGACCTATCTATCCATAATATTGTTTAATAGATCCCCGTATTAGGACTTCTGCCGGCCATTGCGTATTATAAAGCTCTGTCCTTGCTTTGTATATAGATATTTGAGTCCAAGAATTTGCATTAAATACCTGAAAACATGAATTTCCTGTTACAATAAAGGGCATGAGATCTATCTATCTAAGCCCCCCATGCGAGGGTTATAATGTAACTCCTTGGAAATCAACCTACCTTGCACCCCACGCCGCGCTGCTTCATCCATGCCTGGTCTTGCCTCCTTGGCTGAGATCATCAAGAACATGAGAGCATTGGAAAGCTAGTACGCATGTGTGTCAAAACGCAGCGCTGCGCCAATCAGATGGGTCTTTCTGAAGTTTTACTCAATTATTTCACGGAGACGCTTCTAGTGGCTGAGATGAAGTGGCTTGGGTGCTTATAGCGTTCCTTTAATTTAGACTTAATTTGGTTTGGGTGCCTACAGTGTTCCTTTAACTTAGACTTCCCTTTCTGCATGGATAGGGATGTGATCTGTGCAATTAATAAACTGGTTAATAATTCACAATTAACTTTTGTGCAGTTCAGTTCAGCGATCGTGGGCCGCACTGGGACATACACACTGCCAAGCGGCAGCTGTTGCTATTTTAATTTAGCTCATTCCCAAGCTGAAATAGCTGCCACCAGGGACTGTCTCACAATAACCTCCAGTCTCATGGGACATGCATGTTCCAGAGCTAATCAAGAATATATAGGAGTCACCAAAAGGTCAAAAGGGCCAACAAAGGTGATTTGTCAGTGTGCATAGTACCAGCCCAGGCTATCCTAGCCTTGTACCGAAAATATAAGAAACAACAAAAACGGGTAACCTATAAAGAGGATCCCCTAATTGGTAATGACAACCCCACAGTCAACTATCACTATATCTATAAAGGGCTGAGTTAAAGGGAACTGAAAGTAGCCAATACGTATCTGTATGTAACAACCTCTGAGTACAATCACAGATTACCCACAGCACATTGATACAAATAATAGCTACTTGTTATATAGACACAAGAATTCCCAAGAGGGCAGCAAATAAGTTACAGGGACACTATAGTCACCTGAACAACTTTAGCTTAATGAAGCAGTTTTGGTGTATAGAACATTATACAAATATAACATTATACAAATATATTCGGGGCCAATACAAACCATTGTGTGGAAATCTATTCACAAACCGGACTTTACATAGGACACGAGGCCATGCGTTTAGACTGGAAGAAAGAAGATTTCGTCTAAGGCAAAGGAAAGGTTTTTTTACTGTAAGAACAATCAGGATGTGGAATTCTCTGCCTGAAGAAGTGGTTTTATCAGAGTCCATACAGATGTTCAAACAGCTACTAGATGCATACTTGCAAAGACAGAATATTCAAGGATATAATCTTTCAATGTAGGGTAATATGTGCTTGATTCAAGGATAAATCTGACTGCCATTCTGGGGTCAAAAAGGATTTTTTTGTCCTAGCTTGTTGCAAAATTGTGCTTCAAACTGGGTTTTTTTTTTTGCCTTTTGGATCAACAGCAAAAAACAGGTGTGAGGAAGGCTGAACTTGATGGACGCAAGTCTCTTTTCAGCTATGTAACTATGTAACATGCCCCTGCAGCCTCACTGCTCAATCCTCTGCCATTTAGGAGTTAAATCCCTTTGTTTATGAACCCTAGTCACACCTCCCTGCATGTGACTTGCACAGCCTTCCATAAACACTTCCTGTAAAGAGAGCCCTATTTAGGCTTTCTTTATTGCAAGTTCTGTTTAATTAAGATTTTCTTATCCCCTGCTATGTTAATAGCTTGCTAGACCCTGCAAGAGCCTCCTGTATGTCATTAAAGTTCAATTTAGAGATTGAGATACAATTATTTAAGGTAAATTACATCTGTTTGAAAGTGAAACCAGTTTTTTTTTTCATGCAGGCTCTGTCAATCATAGCCATGGGAGGTGTGGCTAGGGCTGCATAAACAGAAACAAAGTGATTTAACTCCTAAATGACAGTGAATTGAGCAGTGAAATTGCAGGGGAATGATCTATACACTAAAACTGCTTTATTTAGATAAAGTAATTTAGGTGACTATAGTGTTCCTTTACAGCTACTCAGGAGGACCAGTATGATAACTCCTATCATGCTCAGCCAGTAAAGTCAAACAAATAGCACTAAAAACATTGTACAAGGATCAGACTGGATATAGTATTAAGGATCCAATAGTAGGATTTAAAATTCTGCTACCCGTCCAGCTATAAATTATAAGGATACATATAAAGAATGATCTATCTATCCCACCACCCTCATAGGAACCAGAGGGGAGCCCATTTCCTGCTCAGATAGTGAGGTCAAACAAATAGCACTAAAAATACTGTACAAGGATCAGGCTGGATATAATCGTTTATAGATCACATAACAGGATTAGTGCCACCCATCCAGATAAAAATGTAAAGGATGTTAAAAATAGTGACCGATCTATCGTACCAGCCTTATGTAAACCATCTCTTTCAGCTTGGATAGAAGGTGTCTCCTGGGTAGTCACCAGACAAGGTTAAATCCTAATTTATCAGTACCTCTGTGATTCATATCAGTGATTCTATCTTTATGAAATACTCTTTAACTTTAACTAAGACACTACACTAATACACTGCCACTACCCTCATTCCAAAAAAGAGCAGGTAATATCAAGGACATATAAGAGCGGAGAGTAAAAGGAGAAAATAATGCCAACTCCCAGCAATCCTGGGCAGGGCTTAGAAATACTATTAAAGAAACACTATCTCTAACCCAATTTGGTTTAAGATGTAAAATAAAAGTTCCATAACAGTAAGCAGGGACGGATTTGCCACAAGTCCACCAAGGCCATGACCTCGAGGAGTCAGGTCGGTGAGGGTAGGCATGGTTGGCCAGTCCATTCTACTGTTGTGTGGCTGGGGCCAACAGGGGAGATTTCCCAGGCCAGTCACTTCAGGGCTCGAATAGGCTTTTCCTGCTCCTGTATCATATTGGAGCAATGCTCTCATACATTTCCAGGTATCAGCTGGAAGAAGCCAATATGATGTGTGAGTAACTATGTACATATTAATATGATGTCCCAGTAACAATGTGTACACACTCTGATAGGATGTAACAGTAACAATGTACACACTCTGATAGGATGTAACAGTAACAATGTATATATATTAATATAATGTAACAGTAACAATGTGTACACACTCTGATAGGATGTAACAGTAACAATGTATATATATTAATATAATGTAACAGTAACAATGTGTACACACTCTGATAGGATGTAACAGTAACAATGTATATATATTAATATAATGTAACAGTAACAATGTGTACACACTCTGATAGGATGTAACAGTAACAATGTGTACACACTCTGATAAGATGTAACAGTAACAATGTATATATATTAATATAATGTAACAGTAACAACGTGTACACACTCTGATAAGATGTAACAGTAACAATGTATATATATTAATATAATGTAACAGTAACAATGTGTACACACTCTGATAAGATGTAACAGTAACAATGTATATATATATTAATATAATGTAACAGTAACAATGTGTACACACTCTGATAAGATGTAACAGTAACAATGTATATATATTAATAGGCTGTAACAATGTATATATATTAATATAATGTAACAGTAACAATGTGTACACACTCTGATAAGATGTAACAGTAACAATGTATATATATTAATATAATGTAACAGTAACAATGTGTACACACTCTGATAAGATGTAACAGTAACAATGTATATATATTAATAAGCTGTAACAATGTATATATATATATTAATATAATGTAACAGTAACAATGTGTACACACTCTGCTAAGATGTAACAGTAACAATGTATATATATTAATATAATGTAACAGTAACAATGTGTACACACTCTGATAAGATGTAACAGTAACAATGTATATATATTAATATAATGTAACAGTAACAATGTGTACACACTCTGATAAGATGTAACAGTAACAATGTATATATATATTAATATAATGTAACAGTAACAACGTGTACACACTCTGATAAGATGTAACAGTAACAATGTATATATATTAATATAATGTAACAGTAACAATGTGTACACACTCTGATAAGATGTAACAGTAACAATGTATATATATTAATATAATGTAACAGTAACAATGTGTACACACTCTGATAAGATGTAACAGTAACAATGTATATATATTAATAGGCTGTAACAATGTATATATATTAATATAATGTAACAGTAACAATGTGTACACACTCTGATAAGATGTAACAGTAACAATGTATATATATTAATATAATGTAACAGTAACAATGTGTACACACTCTGATAAGATGTAACAGTAACAATGTATATATATTAATAAGCTGTAACAATGTATATATATATATTAATATAATGTAACAGTAACAATGTGTACACACTCTGATAAGATGTAACAGTAACAATGTATATATATTAATATAATGTAACAGTAACAATGTGTACACACTCTGATAAGATGTAACAGTAACAATGTATATATATTAATATAATGTAACAGTAACAATGTGTACACACTCTGATAAGATGTAACAGTAACAATGTATATATATTAATATAATGTAACAGTGACAATGTGTACACACTGATAGGATGTAACAGTAACAATGTACACACTCTGATAAGATGTAACAGTAACAATGTATATATATTAATATAATGTAACAGTAACAATGTGTACACACTCTGATAAGATGTAACAGTAACAATGTATATATATTAATATAATGTAACAGTAACAATGTGTACACACTCTGATAAGATGTAACAGTAACAATGTATATATATTAATAGGCTGTAACAATGTATATATATTAATATAATGGAACAGTAACAATGTGTACACACTCTGCTAAGATGTAACAGTAACAATGTATATATATTAATAGGCTGTAACAATGTATATATATTAATATAATGTAACAGTAACAATGTGTACACACTCTGATAGGATGTAACAGTAACAATGTATATATATTATTATAATGTAACAGTAACAATGTGTACACACTCTGATAGGATGTAACAGTAACAATGTATATATATTAATATAATGTAACAGTAACAATGTGTACACACTCTGATAAGATGTAACAGTAACAATGTATATATATTAATAGGCTGTAACAATGTATACACACTGATATAATGTAACAATGTTTATATTAATCTAATGTAACAGTAACAATGTTTATTTATATATATATATATTAGGCTGTAACAGTAACAATGTTTATATATTAGTAGGCTGTAACAATGTATATACACTGATATAATGTAACAATGTTTATATTCATATTATGTAACAGTAACAATGTTTTTATATATATATATATATATATATATATATATATATATATAAGGCTGTAACAGTAACAATGTTTATATATTAGTAGGCTGTAATAATGTATATACTAATATAATGTAACAGTAACAATGTTTATATATATAAGGCTGTAACAGTAACAATGTTTATATATTAGTAGGCTGTAATAATGTATATGCTAATATAATGTAACAGTAACAATGTTTATATATATAAGGCTGTAACAGTAACAATGTTTCTATATTAATAGGCTGTAACAATGTATACACACTGATATAATGTAACAGTAACAATGTATACACATTTCAGTGCACAGGGCTCAGTGGGGCACAATGCAGTATTTTGGAAGCCCGGCTAGGCGGATGTAGACCCAGGCAGCCCATGTGATGTTGTAGGCTCCCCCCACCCTGGAAGGATTGCAAGGCAGGATGCTGTGTGCAGGCTGGGGTTGGTGGGCTTCCAGTGACGTGGCAGTGGGGAGGGGGGAGCTGTGAGCTGTGCAGGGCTCTTTGTTAGTGTCAGCAGCCTGCCCATCGCCTGGGGGGGTGTCAGTAGCCTGCCCATCGCTTGGGGGGTGTCAGCAGCCTGCCCATTGCCTGGGGGGGGGGGCTGGCCCCAGTCTCCTTTTCCCCCATTTGTGATGAAGCTGGATTGTACATCCCAGACATGCTGAGGTGAGCCTGAGAAAGTCTGCAGGGAGGCTCCTCCTGCATCCCCCACTGACTCCCTGGATGTATTCTCCGGACCTGCCTCCTCTGGAGCATCCTGTACCTGTCTGGACCCCAGGAGTGCTGTGCCTCCACATGGCCATGTCTTTACTGCGGCAGCTGTGGAAGCAGAAAGATATCCTCATCACTTTTGTGCTGCCTGTCCTCCTCCTCCCCCTGCCATTGATAACACAGACCAAGGTAAACAAACAATGGGATCATAGATTGCCCCTCTGCCCCCAGATTGCTCCCTCTGCCCCCAGATTGCTCCCTCTGCCCCCAGATTGCTCCCACTGCCCCCAGATTGCTCCCACTGCCCCCAGATTGCTCCCACTGCCCCCAGATTGCTCCCACTGCCCCCAGATTGATCCCACTGCCCCCAGATTGCTCCCACTGCCCCCAGATTGTCCCCTCTGCTCCTAGATTGCTCCCACTGCCCCCAGATTGTCCCCTCTGCTCCTAGATTGCTCCCTCTGCCCCCAGATTGCTCCCCCTGCCCCCCAGATAACCCCCTCTACTCCTAGATTGCCCCCACTGCATACCTTCCTTATCCACTGGATGCCCTTATCCCCCAGGATCTTTGCCCAGTGCCCACCCCACATTGCTATGAATGTTCTTCCTTTTGTAATTGTATCGCATACAATGTTCTCTTAATGTTCTACTCTAGGGTGATATGTAGGTTTAATGGCCTCTTTGGTGAAGATTTTAGGGGGAAGTTGAATTTTAGAAAGTAGACCATGATTTTGGAACACACCATTGGAGATGAACATCAATTCATCTGACCATCTGCTGAGCACTACCACTCTCTTCATTCCTAGTCAGCCAATAGGCTGGCTTAAACTAACAGTTAATAGTTTTGGACCACAGGAGGTCTACTGC
This sequence comes from Pelobates fuscus, assembly GCF_036172605.1. Taxonomy (NCBI): domain Eukaryota; kingdom Metazoa; phylum Chordata; class Amphibia; order Anura; family Pelobatidae; genus Pelobates; species Pelobates fuscus. Next base: position 129,168,409 of record NC_086328.1, read on the forward strand.
CAGAAGTTGGCTTTCCCTGTTCACTTCCTTAGCCCATCATTTCACATACTGTGTTATAATACATTCTGTATCCTGCAAGTCATTTAATATTCTAAATGGGGTACCCACGCTAATAACACCTATATATCTGAGTGATACTGAGACCGCACTGGTTGAGAATAATCCCAGTGTGTAGAATTAGCATATCACTGTGAATATATCAGTTATTTACCACTGATTGTTAACCATGGTGAAGATAAAGCTCTTTTGACCATTTTTGTTTTTAATTTGTTGTTTTGTGTTCTGTAGCAAAATCGCTAACTTATGCAGAAATTTTATTTTTTCATATTTTTAAAAACAGATCTGCTATTACGTGGGATGGCTTACAGTTTTTTTCCTTTTTTTTTAAACTTTATCTCACTTTGTGAGAATTTTTCCAAACCAAACTCCTGAGGCTGGCCCCCTGTAATACCTTTCTATAGATGCCTCACATATAACAGTAGCACTCTGTTTTAAATGAACATATGTGTGTACGTTTTTGGACGTGTCTGTTGTACATTTATTCCCCCAAAAACACTTTTTTCAGAGAAGGAAAGTATGGAGAGGACCGTGGAGTTTTAATGAGTCATTGTAATCACAGCTGTGTTTGGGTTAGCTCATTCTGAATTGTTACCTAGTTAAAATTAAGCGAAGATTCAGGTCCAGACTGGTCATTCAGGAAAGTGTGAAATTCCAGGAATTCAAAGAAATTAAAACAAAACCGATCTAACTGGACATAACTGGGCATAGCTGAAGCATACTCCCAAGCAGGATATAGATTCAATCTCAATCTCATTCTTTTCACAAAATAGGAACACTCCAAGCACCATAACCACTGCAGCGCTCTGTAGTTCTGGTTCCAGAAGTGCACCTGATGCCATTTCAGCGTAATCTGCTGAGAGCGTCACGTGAGCGCTGTCAGCCATTTTTCTGTTTTGTAAAATTGACATTTTGGCTTTTCCAGCTCTGAAGTGCATGCTGCGCGGGCTCTCGATGGGACCTGGGTAAGATTTTAACAATTTGACAAATGTCTCTGGGGCAGCACCACAAAACGTCTGGTAACATAATGCCACCAGCCAAATCCTGCAACATCACTCTCCCCCCCCCCCCCCTGGTTAGGGAGGACATGGGTGACAAGGAGGGGTCTGTGGTGCCAGTAACAGTCTGGCACCACCATGCTATACGTGCTGGCGTCAGACACCAAATTTGCACAGGGTTCACATTACCCACCTAGAACTCTTGTTCCTGGCTGGCTAATGATGCTTTAATGACGTGGCCTTAAGGCAGGCTTCCCCAAACTCCGTCCCTCTAGATGTTGAGAACTACAACACCCATGATTCAATGAATGAAATAGATAGGCTGAGAATCATGGGAGTTGTAGTTCAGCAACATCTGGAGGGCCTGAGTTTGGGAAAGCCTGCCTTAAGGGGTTAAAAGCTGAACACACAGTATTTTGTACTGAAAGTCTGTGCATACAGACTCTATAAACCATTTTATACCAGTGCTTGGAGTAATCCTTTAACTAAGTCAAGGAAATGAACTGCCTTTCTAGCTCCTCTTGTCCAAGTGCCTAAACGGCAATTAATAAGGTCAAAAGAGTCAGACTTTCAGGTCAAACATTTGGAAAAAATCTAATTAGGGTTCTGTTAACTAAACTGTGAATAGCAGTGAGTTGTCATCTGAGTTGCGAAAAATGAAGGCGCCTTGACATTTAGTGAGTAAACCAGTTGCATTCTTGTAACTTTTGCCAAGTAGTTTCGGTGGAAATGGTGGTAGTGTAAATATTATTGCTAATAACTAATCATGAAATTATACACTGTGAGGATACCGGATCATATGTTTACAAATAAAACATCCAGATTTGGTATATTTCCGTTTTATACTATTTTTTTGCCGAACAGGAATTGTGTCCATTTGAAAAGGGAATTGCAAATTTGAGCAAAAAAACTAAATCTAGCCTTCAGCTACCTTTCAAATTTGGCTCTCTTGGCCCAAAAACTTGCAATTCAGTTGTCATTTGTCTACAATTCCTGGTGTTAGTGAATGTATGGTCCTGCAGTTACATAGATGCCAGCATCATTACCCATGCTGTGAGTTCCTGTAAGGAAACGTATATCTCCTACAAATAGCTCTTACCAGACACAATGAACGCTCTGTACTGAGATTCTATGCCTCCACTGTTCTTAGACCACTGCTACTACAGAGATCACCTTAATAAACTTTTCAGTGGGATCTCCTCAGAGAAACTGCGTTGAAGTTAGAAAGCGGAAAAAAAGAGTTGAAACTTTCCATGGCGTGATTTTTCAGGAAGTCTGTGCTGCTTTTTAAATGAATGATTCACACTGTCTGTTACACTGGTTTATTCACGAGTCTCCTGTCTTCTGTAAGCCTCTCACACCCAATGCTTCTTCTAGAGGTTCTCACTGACGCAGAGTTACCAGATAGGGATCTATTTACTAAACGGCGAGTTGGGCAGATTTCAGACCCCCCCCCAAACTCTGTTAGATTGGTCTACATTTAGCAGATTGATTTCAAACTCACTGCAGCTGGCTGCTTGCAGGGTTATTCACTGCAGTGTAAAATGTCGGGAAAAAAAGTGAATTTCAGATTTTTGTTGGAAAACTGTTATTTTGGCATAAAATGGAAACTTCCGTTTTTTTTCTTTTTATGACTTTTGCGGCTAAATTTTACAAGGCAGTGTGTAAACTCGCCACAATACACCGCTAAGTGTATAACACTCGAGGTATTTAATGTGAATAATGTGGTACAGAATCAAAGGAGCTTCCTCGCCACCATCTTATTGTAGTGCTTATGGTGCTTTAGGTGTACCTGCGCTATACCCGTGCTTTTTGACAAAAGGTTTTGGAGTTATTAAACACAATCTGCCGCTTTCCCCGGCATGCAGAGCCTGCTCCTTCTTTAACCGCCGTGATAATACAAACACGCAATCCTTCATTATCAGGCGTGATTCTGTCCAACCTGGGTGACAGTGATAGGCTGAGAACATTGGGAGCAAGTTAGCCGAGTACTCTCAGCCGGTCATTGCCATCCGGCTTGGACAGCATCCCATTCTATTTATCCAAACTGACGTGGCTTGTGCTCTGCAGAATTCTCTCTTATGTACAATTACAACGATGGCTGGGTTACATCACACTAGGGATTGACTGATATCATTTTTCTAGAGCCGACTTTTGGGCCATTTGCCAATAACTGGTGCCGACATTCTGTACATTTAAAGGAACACTATAGTCTCCTAAATTACTTTAGCTTAATAAAGCAGCTTTAGTGTATAGATCATTCCCCTGCAATTTCACTGCTCAATTCACTGTCATTTAGGAGTTAAATAACTTTGTTTCTGTTTATGCAGCCCTAGCCACACCTCCCCTGGCTATGATTGACAGAGCCTGCATGAAAAAAAAACTGGCTTCACTTTCAAACAGATGTAATTTACCTTAAATAATTGTATCTCAATCTCTAAATTGAACTTTAATCACATACAGGAGGCTCTTGCAGGGTCTAGCAAGCTATTAACATAGCAGGGGATAAGAAAATCTTAATTAAACAGAACTTGCAATAAAGAAAGCCTAAATAGGGCTCTCTTTACAGGAAGTGTTTATGGAAGGCTGTGCAAGTCACATGCAGGGAGGTGTGACTAGGGTTCATAAACAAAGGGATTTAACTCCTAAATGGCAGAGGATTGAGCAGTGAGGCTGCAGGGGCATGTTCTATACACCAAAACTGCTTCATTAAGCTAAAGGTGTTCAGGTGACTATAGTGTCCCTTTAACCTTTTGAAACCGTAACACGATTTCTACACAAATCTGCCATTAAAAAGACACTATAGGCACCCAGACCACCTCAGCCCATTAAAGTGATTTGGGTGCACTGTCCCAGACCCCTTAACCCTACAATTGTTATAATTGCAGTTTTTGATAAACTGCAATAATTTCATTGCAGGGTTAACTCCACCTCTAGTGGCTATCACGGACTTCCAGGTGGTTAGGCAACTTTTGGTCGCCTAACTGACGCTGGACGTCCTCATGCTATGAATGAAGTTACCCAGCGTCGCCTAAAACCCCCACAGGAAAGTATTATACAATGCTTTGCTATGGGGGAAGTCCTAATGCGATCATGGCAGACGCCGCGCCAGCGCATCAGGTCCCCCAGCTGGCTAATGTCATCAGAGGCAGAGCCTGAATCAGTACAGAGGGACATTGGTGCTAGAATCAGGTCAGTGTTAAAGGTTTTTTTTTGTTTTCCTAGTACTATAGTTTCCCTTTAATTGTATATGGTGACAGCAGTCACACTCCTATCACTCTCAGACAGCCAGTACATGCTGGGATCAGTGAGATCCCAACAGGTACAGTGCTGTTACTGATGGAAGTCTGATCACTGACAGCAATTATACTCCTATCACTGTCAGCCAGCTTAGTACATTACAGCCTCCAGCTGAGCTCACGGAGAAGGGATGGTGTGAGATCATGACGTGGCTAGAGTTTCTGGATGCAGAACACTGCATGCGGTGACTGGGAGAAGTGAGTCAGTTATTGGTAATATCGGTAAATACAAGGCCGATACCGATTATTGGTAAAATGCTGAATAGCGGTTCTAATAATCTGTGGAACCGATAATCCGTCTATCCTTATATCAGACATCATGATATAACTAGTGAATCACTCCTGCAAATTTGCTGACCTTGTATCAATTAACCCCAATTTAATCCCATGCCACCCAGAGGTTTTAGATCTAAATGGTCCCTGTGATTGAAGTAAGACTGGAGACTGGGGCCCACATGGCTGAAAATAAAGCCATTGAATGTAACAGGGGCTGAATCTAGCAGGGATGTAAAATCCCTACAACTCTGAAAGGTGAATCCAGGCCAACGATCAATGTTGTGTCTGTCTGCAGAGCCACACGTTTCTTTAAGTTTCTGTCTGTGCTACCGAAGCTGCCTATTCCTCAGGGATGTGGGTAAAGCAGCATTTTCACTGTAAAAGTATGTCCATACATTGCCCAGAACGGGTATAATTTGGCATTTGTGACTGTTGGGCTCACTGATTCCTGGAGCGCTGTATATATGAGGATCTGTAGAAACAGAAATGAAAGTTAACCCTGTTCTATCTTTCAGGAAGCAGCATGTGCTTACACGTTACTGGTCACTGCAACATTCTGGATCTCCGAGGCCATTCCATTGGGTGCTGCAGCCTTAGTCCCGGCCTTCCTGTTTCCACTCTTTGGAGTTATGAAATCCAGTGAGGTTAGTGAAATAACAAAGTTTGCCTTTGGGGAATAATGTCAATGTTTGAGTTAAAGAAACACTTCAAGCACCATAACCACTAATTCTGTAGTGGTCATGGTGCCATCGCATTACAAGGAGTCAAACATTTTAAGAATGGTTTGACTTCTTCCCTTGGGTCTGCCGATGCTGCTCTCCATCGCCATCGCTGGAAGCTCTCTGTCTGAGCTCTGAAATACAGGGATAAGGTCATTGGTGGAGAGTGATCATCTAACACTCAGCCAATGACTGAGCACTGCATTTCAGAGCTTAACTCAGAAGAGCTAATGGGAGCTCCTGCTTAGAAGCTTTGGCTCTTTGTTGTCAGTAGTGGAGGTGGGGAGCAGCACCCAGTTTCCCCCAGATAGGAAGTCAAACTGTTCTAAAATGGTTGTACTACTAACAATCTAAGGGACGGGGTTAGGTCACTTCTGGCACCATAATCACGACAGTAAAATGTAGTGGTTATAGTGCTTGGAGTGTTCCGTTAAAGTGAAACATGGTGAAGTGATATGATGACTTTGTACCTTAAAATACAGCTGCATAACATTTGGGATCATTAGATTAACTGGGTACTGAGAAGAATTGCCAGGCCTGCCAAACTGGAATATCTGAACCTTGGCTGTTTTTCCAGTAATAGACTATACATAGACCTCTCCTCTGTCCTGTTTTGTCGCCCCTGTCTTTATTGATATCGTTTTTGGAAGAAACCAGTATTCACGGAGCAGAAGGTATTCTGAGATCAAATCGTGAGATGGGGAGAATATATTGTTTAGTTATAAATGGAGACATGCAGCGGTTAGAGATGTGGGTGGATATGAAGGGGCTGGAGTCATTTCCAAACTGCGAGATGAGAAAAAGTGTTAAATCTCCGTTGGACGAGGCTGATGGAGGAAGAGGAGACAAGACGTGCCAGGGATGGGCAGCTAAAATAAACATAGTGTTCCGATAGGAGTGTTTATGGGAGCTGGGGGTAGAGGGAGAGCTTTATATTGAAGGAAGATGAAGTTATTGTGGATATTATTTTGTGATGGTTATTCACTAAGATGTGAATTTAAAATTTAAGTTTAAAATATGAAAAACGAAGCTATTCTTTCAGTCCAGTTACTCTGGCTTTAAATTCTCACTTTATTAAATATCTCTGTATCAATAAAAGCTCTGCTGACTAATGCTGAGTCTGTCCAGCCTGTTAACGGTGGCGTCTTCTTTGTGCCTCTGGTAAGAAAGCCGCTCCACCCATTGCCAGAGGTGCTAAGTGCCCTAATTGTTGGCCTGACTGCTCTTTCCCCTCTCGGTTAGAATCTCCACTTCATACTTTGTGCACAGTTACAGTTTTGATAGTGATAGCTGGATATCAATGATATTTTTTACTGTGTATATGGCAGAGTTGTTTAATTTGCTTTGTATAAAATGGGGTGTCCTGTAACCCCATACTATGAGAAAATAACTACTGCAGAAAATCCTGTTGTTCTAACAAGGTCCACTCCATTATATAACCTTATTTCAAAGTTAAAGGTTTCCTATAGTATGATTAGATACAATCTCAATTACATCTCTCTCCACATATCCCACTCCCACCTGTGTGTCCCTCTGCCCATATCCCACATGTGTGTCCCTCTCCCCATATCCCACTTTCTCCTGGGTGTCCCTCTCCCCATATCCCACTTTCCCCTGGGTGTCCCTCTCTCCATATCCCGCTTTCCCCCTGGGTGTCCCTCTCTCCATATCCCGCTTTCCCCCTGGGTGTCCCTCTCTCCATATCCCGCTTTCCCCCTGGGTGTCCCTCTCTCCATATCCCGCTTTCCCCCTGGATGTCCCTCTCTCCATATCCCGCTTTCCCCCTGGATGTCCCTCTCTCCATATCCCGCTTTCCCCCTGGGTGTCCCTCTCTCCATATCCCGCTTTCCCCCTGGGTGTCCCTCTCTCCATATCCCGCTTTCCCCCTGGGTGTCCCTCTCTCCATATCCCGCTTTCCCCCTGGGTGTCCCTCTCCCCATATCCCAATTTCTCCTGGGTGCCCCTCTCCCCATATCCCACTTGCCCCTGGGTGTCCCTCCCCCATATCCCGCTTTCCCCCTGGGTGTCCCTCTCTCCATATCCCGCTTTCCCCCTGGGTGTCCCTCTCTCCATATCCCGCTTTCCCCCTGGGTGTCCCTCTCTCCATATCCCGCTTTCCCCCTGGGTGTCCCTCTCTCCATATCCCGCTTTCCCCCTGGGTGTCCCTCTCTCCATATCCCGCTTTCCCCCTGGGTGTCCCTCTCTCCATATCCCGCTTTCCCCCTGGGTGTCCCTCTCTCCATATCCCGCTTTCCCCCTGGGTGTCCCTCTCTCCATATCCCGCTTTCCCCCTGGGTGTCCCTCTCCCCATATCCCGCTTTCCCCCTGGGTGTCCCTCTCCCCATATCCCGCTTTCCCCCTGGGTGTCCCTCTCCCCATATCCCGCTTTCCCCCTGGGTGTCCCTCTCCCCATATCCCGCTTTCCCCCTGGGTGTCCCTCTCCCCATATCCCGCTTTCCCCCTGGGTGTCCCTCTCCCCATATCCCGCTTTCCCCCTGGGTGTCCCTCTCTCCATATCCCGTTTTCCCCCTGGGTGTCCCTCTCTCCATATCCCGCTTTCCCCCTGGGTGTCCCTCTCTCCATATCCCGCTTTCCCCCTGGGTGTCCCTCTCTCCATATCCCGCTTTCCCCCTGGGTGTCCCTCTCTCCATATCCCGCTTTCCCCCTGGGTTTCCCTCTCTCCATATCCCGCTTTCCCCCTGGGTGTCCCTCTCTCCATATCCCGCTTTCCCCCTGGGTGTCCCTCTCCCCATATCCCGCTTTCCCCCTGGGTGTCCCTCTCCCCATATCCCGCTTTCCCCCTGGGTGTCCCTCTCCCCATATCCCGCTTTCCCCCTGGGTGTCCCTCTCCCCATATCCCGCTTTCCCCCTGGGTGTCCCTCTCCCCATATCCCGCTTTCCCCCTGGGTGTCCCTCTCCCCATATCCCGCTTTCCCCCTGGGTGTCCCTCTCTCCATATCCCGTTTTCCCCCTGGGTGTCCCTCTCTCCATATCCCGCTTTCCCCCTGGGTGTCCCTCTCTCCATATCCCGCTTTCCCCCTGGGTGTCCCTCTCTCCATATCCCGCTTTCCCCCTGGGTGTCCCTCTCTCCATATCCCGCTTTCCCCCTGGGTGTCCCTCTCTCCATATCCCGCTTTCCCCCTGGGTGTCCCTCTCTCCATATCCCGCTTTCCCCCTGGGTGTCCCTCTCTCCATATCCCGCTTTCCCCCTGGGTGTCCCTCTCTCCATATCCCGCTTTCCCCCTGGGTGTCCCTCTCTCCATATCCCGCTTTCCCCCTGGGTGTCCCTCTCTCCATATCCCGCTTTCCCCCTGGGTGTCCCTCTCTCCATATCCCGCTTTCCCCCTGGGTGTCCCTCTCTCCATATCCCACGTTCCCCCTGGATGTCCCTCTCCCCATATCCCGCTTTCCCCCTGGGTGTCCCTCTCCCCATATCCCGCTTTCCCCCTGGGTGTCCCTCTCCCCATATCCCGCTTTCCCCCTGGGTGTCCCTCTCCCCATATCCCGCTTTCCCCCTGGGTGTCCCTCTCTCCATATCCCGCTTTCCCCCTGGGTGTCCCTCTCTCCATATCCCGCTTTCCCCCTGGGTGTCCCTCTCTCCATATCCCGCTTTCCCCCTGGGTGTCCCTCTCTCCATATCCCGCTTTCCCCCTGGGTGTCCCTCTCTCCATATCCCGCTTTCCCCCTGGGTGTCCCTCTCTCCATATCCCGCTTTCCCCCTGGGTGTCCCTCTCCCCATATCCCGCTTTCCCCCTGGGTGTCCCTCTCCTTTTATATCTTCTCTCACTTGTGTCTCTCTCCACATATTTCTCCTTCTTGGCACCTCTCATTATCTCCCCACCAAACTTTCCTTCCAATACGAGTAATTTACTGTCACTCCATATATAAAGTGATTTTGTTTGCTAATAGCAATATGTACCAGGACGCAGTCTTTAGTCCCGTGTTAGGTGTTGTGTGGAGAAGATATAACAAGGCTCATATCCTTTCTTGTTCTATTGTAAAGCCCTAAACTCCTAACTCAAGGAGTCCTGGCAGAGATTGCAGGCCGCAAGGATTTACGTTTTCTGTATGTAATTAAATGTGCTCATGATATCCGACAGCCCCAATTCAAAGGAATTATAAAATACAGGGTATCACACAGGTATATTCAGTTATTCACTAAAGTGAAAATGCTAAATTATTACAAATTTAATGTCAAAATAGACACATTATGCTATGCTTCCAGTTAGGCTCATCTGACCTTAAATTTGACATTCACTAACTTTGAATTTTCACTAACTGTGTGACTTGATGGGTATGGAGGTCACTAATTGCCCGTTTATAGGGAAACGCTCACTCTGTGCTAGAAAGGATACAAATTACAAAAATTAATTGGAATCCATCTACAAATGTTTAATTACAAATCTTTATTTGCATTTTCTTGCACTGCAGGTGGCGTCCGAATACTTCAAAGACATCCACCTGCTGCTGTTTGGAGTGGTGTGTTTGGCAACGTCCATCCAGAAATGGAATCTGCACAAACGCATAGCCCTTTGGATGGTTTTATCTGTAGGAAGTCAGCCAACCTGGTAATGCTAATACAAACAAAATCACCCGTGAAACAAAGTGATTAAAAAACTTAACTTCTGGGTACACAGCTCCCAAGGTTATTTCCCAGTAGATAACCGTTTAGTAGGATAGTATAAATGATAGGATATTTTAGGGATTCTGCTGATGTACCTAGAATAGAGGATAAAACATAGTGCAAATATTGTTTGATACTCAGAGGTAGTGTACAGGTATATATGCACTCACAGATTCCAAATGGATTTAGCACCTTTAAAACGCTAAATCCATTTGGAATCTGTGAGTGCATATATACCTGTACACTACCTCTGAGTATCAAACAATATTTGCACTATGTTTTATCCTCTATTCTAGGTACATCAGCAGAATCCCTAAAATATCCTATCATTTATACTAACCTGGTAATGCTATCTCCTTTTTCCTCGACGACTACATTCTTTGCTTGTGCTGACATGACGATGTTTGCTAATTATCCTGGCAGCCGGGACATTTCCTGGCCCCTGGTAACGATGTGTTCTGTGGTGTCATTGAAATAGCATCTCTGTGTCAAGAAGAAGAAGAAAAACAATGAATTGAACTTAGTGCAGTGCTGGTATTTTAAGTTGCTAGAATAGAACTGCCTGTAGCAAAAAGTAATTTAAAAGTTAGGCTATTCCAAAAACAAATAACCAAGATCAGTCCAAAAAGCCTTTATCGGCAAACTCGACATGGGCTGATTGGCTCGCTTCTGCCGTGGGCAGCACAGAGGAATGTAAAAGGGGATTGGTTGATAAATGTATGGCTGCCAAATATCTTCACATCTACCCGGATGTACAGAGACATTCTCTCTCTCTTTCACTGTAGTGTTACTTATTGCATTTAGATCTTGGAAATCCAATCTGGATTATTAACTAAAGTTAGAATTCAAAGTAAATCACAGGCTCATTTTCCCATGGAGAGCAATATTGGGTTATATTTTCAAGACCCTAGCGAACATTCTGTTAAATCACCTGTCCGTATTGCTTGGCCTGACGCTCACGTTACCTTTTCACATCTTGAAGTCAGACAGACTGATCTTACTGTCCTGAAGCAATATTTCTGCTCCATATAGTATGATCTATATATATAGATTGAATTTCTCTTAGATTAATAGTGCACAGCTAAAATAAAATAATGTGTCTGCGTGCCAGCATGCTGCCTTTTTTGGCAGTACTTTGTCCAGTAAAGGGCTTATTATTCTTCTTATATTGAATGCAGTCCAACTTCTTACTGCAGTAGCCAGAAATCAGTGTGAATGGAGTCCCAGAAGATCAACACTGCAAAGTCTGAAACCGGGTTTCCAGCTTGGCAGTTCTCCGTACTAGTTAACTCGTTCATAGAATGAGCATTGACCTATTTATTTCTATGTGTCCATCAATAAAAGCTCAGAACCGACCACTTTATACACTTTCTATTAAAGTGTTATAGGAAGAGACCTTCTTAAGAGCCATGAGTGGTAGACTATTAACTATGAGCGGTAGACTATTAATGCATCATTTAAAATCCTTTTTATAAGACTTCTACAAAACTAAGTGATAGACAGACACTGGTATTTCTCTAGAAATGACACCAGTAAAAAAAATTACACCACTAAATAAAGCATTGAAAGTCATCTAGAACTCGTGTCACTCTGACAGCCACCAGAGGAACTTCCTTTGATCAAAGATCAAGGATCAATGCTCAGTTGCATAGAGACACGGAACGCTTCTCATAGATAATAATTACTAGACATGTGCAATTTGTTTCGGTCTGAATGTGAAATTTCTGGCAATTCGGACATTCGGGTACTTCCGAATGTCCGAATAGGTGAATTGTCGAATGGTCGAATTACCGAAGTGCTGAAGTTCCGAAGCACAGTATTGCCTAAGAACTAATATACTTACCCAGTGGAAGAATGAAGAATGTTACACTGTATACAATTTTAAATAAAAAGTATACAAACATAGCCAGGATTCAGCTGTAAGCATTTGCAACACTTACAACAATCAAGGAGCATACATTCATATAAAATGTAAGTTACTTGGCCAGTCAATGTAATGACAGGAATTAATCAGTAGATAACTCCCTAATTCCCACGGTATTAGGGAGCTATCTACTAAAAGGCTGAAATACCTAAATTGGTCTTTCAGCCAAATTTACTAATACTAAGTAAAGATTACTTAGTATTAGTAAAGTATGCCCCTACTCGCTATACTGCAAGTAGGGGCATGTCTATTAAACAGTGAGCAGCCTATGGTTGCTCACTTAAAAAAAAAAAAAAAGTCCCGCCCTTCCGAGCCCCCACCCGTGCCACAAGAGTGGGGGCTTCTAACCTGAAGGGGGGACCTATTGCCCCCCCCGAACGGCGGGTGGGGGCCCTACAGTAAAATAAGGGGGGGGACCTAATGTCCTCCCTCCTGGCCCCCACCCCTGAGCGGTGAGTGGGGGCCCTAAATACTAATAAGGGGGGGACCTAATGTCCTCCCCCCTGGACCCCACCCCTGAGCGGTGGGTCGGAGACCTAAATACTAATAAGGGGGGGGGACCTAATGTCCTCCCACCTGAGCGATGGGTGGGGGCCCTAAATTAGAATAAGGGGGGATCTAATGACCTCCCCCCTGGCCTCCACCCCTGAGCGGTGGGTGGGGGCCCTACATACTAAAAGGGGGGGACCTAATGTCCTCCCCCCTGACCCCCACCCCTGAGCGGTGGGTGGAGGCCCTACAGTAAAATAAGGGGGGACACCTAATGTCCTCCCCCTGAGCGGTGCGTGGGGGTCCTAAATACTAATAAGGGGGGGACCTAATGTCCTCCCCACTGGCCCCCACCCCTGAGCGGTGGGTGGAGGCCCTAAATTAGAATAAGAGGGGACCTAATGTCCTCCCCCCTGGCCCCCACCCCTGAGCGGTGGGTGGGGGCCCTAAATTAGACTAATTAGGGGGGGACCTAATGTCCTCTCCCCTGGCCCCCACCCCTGAGCGGCGGGTGGGGGCCCTAAATAAAAATGTTACCCCCCCCAGGTAACTAGGGGGTCCCCAAGCCCCTAGTCACCCCCCTCCCCCCCAAAAAACTAACCCCTACCTACCCCCCTCACCCTAAAAATAATGAGGGGGGTTAGGTTTTTTTTGGGCCATTAACTAAGTACCTGTAAAAAAAAAAAAAAAAAACTTACCATTTGATGTTTTCTTTCTTCAAAAATCTTCTTTTTTCAGCCCCAAAAAAGGCCAAATAAATGACAGGTAAGTCTCTACATTTACCTGTCACAGCACTTTGTTTGGTTGGCTTGAAATCCACCAATCAGAGTGCTCTGTGTCATTTTACACAGAGTGGGAAAGTTCTTTGGAATTTTCCCACGCTGTGTATTTTGACTCATAACACTCTGGTGGATTAAGTAACGCGCGAGTGGGGACCCTGTTATTTTATGTTTATTTTAACAGTGAGCAGCCTGTTGTATAGCGAGTAGGGGCAAAATGTACTAATACTAAATAATTTTTACTTAGCATTGGTAAATTTGGCTGAAAGACCAATTTAGGTCTTTCAGCCTTTTGGTAGATAACTTCCTAATACCGTTATAGTTATCTACTAAGCGGGTGCAAGAGAAGTCCAGAAGACCCGAAATTCAGAAATGTCGAATTGCGGAAGTCCCGAATTTCGGAATGCCGAACCGAAGCGAAAATTTTCCCCATGCACATGCCTAATAATTACAAAGTATTTAACCAGGAAAGGTATATTTAGATTACCCTGGTTTCCAAGGACGTCATGGGGACATCCAAGGGTTGTTACTATTACCCAATCTATTGGTACTCCTTTCATCGACCTCGGAAGGATAAATGGCTGAGTCAACCCTGCCGGGATTGGAACTTGTGTTGAACAGATTCCGCTGATGGTGCATTAGCCCACTGAGCTATCTCACTGGATTTTTGCATTCATTCAATGCATCTCTATGAGGAGATGCTAATTGGTGCAGCGAGGCGGTTGCCGTACATGCGCACTAGGAGGAAGCACTGGATTGGCTACGATCACCATTATTGATGATCTCAGCCAGCTGAGGCTGTTCCGTTCGTGTTCCTGACTGTGGCAAAACCAGCGTACCAGATGTATATAAGGTAAGTAAAATACTTTTTTTGATTCATTCTGGTGGGTCCAATAATATAAATGTTATAACTATTGCAATAGGAATACATGTTTGTACAGTGTTCCTTTAACAATAGGGTAAATATAGCTGTGTCGATTTCAGTGTTTAATTTTATTTGTTAGACATTACAGCTTTCATATATATGAAATATAGAGGATCATTTATCATAATCTTAAAATCAAGGGGAATCGCAATTCCCTTAACTGCTGAGGAGCAGTCTTGTAGGATTGTAGGAATAAGATGAATATTGGGTGTTTGTGACCCTGCAGAGCCAGGAAAGGAGTATAGATTTTTCTTGAAGCCCTGCAGTTTCGGGATATGTAAAATGCGTAGCACAGCAAAATGGGCCAAGCAAGCACTGCAACTGGGAAAAGCACGTTCGTTCTGTTTAACCTGATAAATGCTAGAATGTATTGTGCATCCCTCCTGGCTTTCCAAATTATTCCATTGAGGGTTAATGCTTTTTGTCTCTGCGTTTTATAGGTTAATGAAGGCTGTTATTTTGGGGATTTTATACATGTCCGCACAAACACTTATTTTATTTTACACGTTATGGCAAGCTTATAGTTTAATCACTTTATATCTCTAATCAGTTTAATGACCTGTGTTTAATTTATATGTGTATTCATCCAAAGCAATGATGTAATAAGGCAAATCACAGGCACCCAATTTAGTGATACTGAGAGATTAGGGCGTTATTTGTAGAAAGGTGAAACGTTTCCTGTGTTTGGAGTGTCCTTTTAACGCCTGAAATAGCCTGGACACTCCTGGCCCTGGTATTCTCTTAAAATTCAGTATTTTGCACTTTATTATTAATGATGTACATAATACTGTGTAATTTCCATATTGTAATTCGTTTTCTACTGTTTTAAAAGAACAATTTTAATCGTGATTTTAAAAAGCCTCACTTCTTTTTAGAAGGGATATCAATAAAATGTTAAAGGAACGTTGTAAGCAATCAAAGTGCATCATGCATTCCTAACACTATAGTGTTAGCCTGTGTATATTCAGGACCCCTTTCACCCCTGATTTGAACTAAAAAGGTACTTTTACTCCCATTTACTCCCTTGCTGACATGAAGCATTAGTAAGTGTGCATGCACAGCAAATAGCCATGCTGCACCTATCCACATTTTCTCATAGAGATGTATTCAGTTAGTGCATCTCCATGCAGAGCACAAAGACGCTGTCGCATTTGCAATATTTGCAATCAGTATCTCATCATAGAGCTCCATTGAATCAATGCATCTCTATGAGGATAGCTCAGTGTCTCCATGCAGAGGTCGGAGACACGGACTGTCAGTCACAGTGTGCAGCACCGCCCCAGGAAGCACCTCCAGCAGTCATCTGAGGAGTGGCCAGTGAAGTTATCACTAGGCTGAAATGTAAACACTGCATTTTCTCTGAAAAGCCAGTGTTTACAGCAAAAAGCTGAAGGGAATGATTATATTTACCAGAACAAATGCAATAAGCTGTAGTTGTGCTGGTGACTATAGTGTCCATTTTATAACTTTCCTTCCCTTTCCTCTTCCCACGCTTCAGTCCTCCGTGTCTCTTATTTTCTATCAATTGCATAGCAAAATGTTCACAGATCTTATTTCATCATAGAAGAACCTTAGAGTCCTTCTTTTAGTTTGTATGAAATGCATTTTACCTTTACGTTTCGTGTCATTAAACCACACATCCTGTAGAAAGTAAATTAATTTGGGCCAAAAGCCCTCACCTCGTCTGTACCGGTACATCCAACTCGTCTTGTTACAACTAGTTTGTTTGTCCATTTATTGCACAACGCTACAGAATATGTTGTCGCTCTATAAATAATAAAACAATTCATTTTTCCTGTTTATAAAATTATGTGTTTGATGTTATGAGTGGTCCTCTGTGGCAATCAGACAGTGATGAACATAGATCTGAATAAAGATGAATTAATAGCAGTGAGTAGGGGGAGATATTGGGAGGTATGTTACAAGGTGCCTATAGTTCCAGTAATAATTTAGCAATGTTACATAAAGTCCACAATCTCCTCAGTTTAGTGATTTTTCCAAGTGCAACGACTCATAGTTCAGTGATTTTGTATCTGTAATCTTAGTCACTCTTACTGTACGCAGGCATAAAGAGAGTTGAGCCTCGGGTTTCACGGGGCTTTGTATTCACAGAAAAAGCTGTGTAGGCTATAATTGTTAACAAGACGTCAGTGCGACTGGAGTCAGTTTACCAAGTGATGTAATGGACCAGATGTGTAGCCTAGACAGGCTTGGTTATAAAATGTGTCTGTTCTGTACAGATCTAACCAGTTTCCGCCTTTATGCTAGTACTAGCAAGAGACACAGCAAGCAAACCCTTATTTTATGGATTTTTATTTTGCTTAGTTCCCGTACTGGACTGCAACTCTCGTTACTAGACTAGTTCAGCATTTCTTAAGCCGACAGTATCTCTATTACCATGAAATCCCGATTGATTAATTCCATATTTATTTATTTTATAAATATGTTTTCATGTTAAAGTTATTGCTTAGGTAAGTAATAGCCAGTTTATTTATTATGGGACATTTTTCTGACGGCTCATGAAGTAGTTCCCTGTTTCATTTACCACTTTGTCTAATAACTCACGTTTTGTAACTTTTTTTACCCTTGTCTTAATTCAACTGTCAATCAAGTTATATAACCGGGGTAGCCAAGTAACATTACGACTTGGTAAGATATCACATAAAAATAGTGTAAATGTATACTAACGTTTTTAGACAAAACTCCTTTGGAATAAACAATGACTATTCATTATATGGTGATGGGCAGCTCAATACTGATTGGTGTCTAAATTAATCCGGATTCCAATACAATCAGGGTTATTTAGCTAAAGTGAATTTAAAGTCAAAATCGCCAAATTGGAAAAAATTTCTAGGTCAGCTTAGCTTTCTTTTTAGCTACTCTGGCCTTACATTTGAAATTCTCTTTGAATTCACTTGAATTCTCACTTTTTAGTAAATAACCCTGAGTGTTTTTCTCCTAAAAAATATAACCGGGCCACTTGAAAGCAAATCTGTGCACTAAAGGAATAATTTTAAGATATAAAGTATCAATAAGGCTTTTATCCTACAGTCCCCATTGATAGCAATGGCCATGATCTGATATGCTTTAAGATGTAAAGGGCCAGTAATGGTACTTTTGATGTTGCACACCATCATAATACTGATCACTATTTTCCGCTAAGTAAGGTGTAATAAGCTTAGATGTGTGACTCAGACGACTGGGCTAATGCATCGCTAGACCTCTCAGGCTATCGTTGCCACCAAATATTTGGATGGACTAATGCAAAAATTTTACTTTTTCAATAGCCAAGCCGCAGACGAGGTTATGGTGTTTAGTGTGTTCCTTCAATTTTGAAGTTTTTTTTAATGAATTTGCGCTGTTGGTTCACCGTTCAAGTCTACTAGGTGACTGATAAAACAGGGATATGTTTGACAAATGATAGACTCGCATTAAAACGGAAGCTCTTACAGCTTTTTAAAGTTGCCCATAAATCGTGTCAATTACTGTAATATGCTTTCGGTTTGTTCTGATGAATTTTATTTTGTATATGTCTAGGCTTCTGCTGGGATTCATGAGCTGCACCTCTCTGTTATCCATGTGGTTAAGCAATACGTCTACGGCAGCCATGGTGATGCCTATTGTAGATGCCATTCTCTCCCAGCTAAACGGGGCTGTGCCTGAAGGGAGAGCCTTAACAGACAAAAAGACAAGTGCCCATCTTAATAATGAAGGTATGTGAATGACTGTAATAGCAGCAGAACTGAAATTAGTGGCTTGACTTACTGTGTGCCCCGAGCACTGCATAATTAATGATTCATTCACTAGAGTAGGGGTAGGCAACCTTCGACACTCCAGATGTTGTGGATTACTACTCCTCTGATGTTTTTGCTGTAAGAGCTTTATGGGGATTTAGTCCATAACATCTGGAGTGCCATAGGTTGCCTACACATGTGCTAGACCAGTGGTAGTCAACCTTGTTTTTAACTTTATACAGTTTAATGAGAAAACAATAAAGTAAATTGAAATGACCTTTACTAGTGATTAATGAGATCCTTGAGGTTGATGCTGTGAGACTAAATATTTTATATCTGGTTCGATTTTCGTAAGGAACAAACGAAGGTCTCCTCTTTCGGTGATATTCAGACGACTACTCTGTTTGTGCATAATATGATTTCTCATCTGTGCGTCAGCTCCAATTCCTCTTCCTCCTCAATTCCCCTCCCCAAGTTTTTTCTATTTTTTAACCTTACTTATAGCAATGCCCAGTAGGAAGGCTGAGCTAGGTAGCCCACTTACTATAGCCCACTATAACAGACAGGCACACATACAGACACACACATACAAAGACACATACATACATACATACATACATACATACATACAGACAGGCGCACACACACACACATACATACAGACACGCGCACGACACATACATACAAACAGACAGGCACACATACACACGACACATACATACAAACATACACACAGACACACACATAAGACATACAAAGAAACACATACATACAAAGACAAGACATACATAAATAAGACACACATGCATACAAAGACACATCTACACACATACAGACACACACAAGACATACATACAAAGACACACACACACGCACAAGACATACATACAAATACACACACAAACAAACACACACATTATATTTAAGTCACCCTCCTGTTTCCTACCTTTAAGGTGCAGGAGGGTGACTTTCCCTGGGGTCCAGTGGTGGCTCAGGTGGATGGGAGTCAGAGTTCACACTTTGACTCCCTGGTCTTCCTCCCGCGCGGCTCTCAGTGTTAGCTGGGAGGAGTGACGTGCAGTCACTTCCTCCCAGCTCTGTGATGTAATCACAGGGGGCCCGGTCGCGCTGTTAAAGCGCCCAGCGCTGACCGGGCCTCTTCACAATCCACATCCATCGGGTGCAGGGCCACCCGATGGACCCCTTGGACGGCGGCCTAGGCGGTTTGCCGCCCGGGGCTGCAAATGGTGATGGTGGTACTGCCGGCTCGCACCTGCCCAGTGAAAGGTCAGCTAGGCTATTGTCTCAGCTCAAGGATGGACAGACAGTGAGAATACTGGAACAAGGCCATTGGCAGCCAGCTGTCATCATCCAAGCAGCTAAGGCTGAGAGATTGTATCTTGTGCGTTCTGCTGATGGATAGGTATATTGTCAAATCAGCCATCACCTCCTGGACACGAAAGAACCCGACAGGACTTACTGATTCAAGCTTTAAGGAATGGCAATATTGAACCATGATAGATATAGATAGATAGATATATATAAAATGAAAAGTTTGCATGTTCAGTTAAAGTTTAGTGGTATAGTAAGCATCTTTTTACGCCTTAAATAAGAGCACAATTATTGCAATATTGGCCCAAGTTTTGTTTTAGAAGACTCCCACCAGTTGCTGATTAGTTAAGAACATTCAAAAAGTTAAACTAATAATATATTTTATTGTGATATGTAAATCATGTTTTGGACCCTGATTTGAAGAGGGGATCATAACATCAAATATTTTGGGCTGCAAAGTATTGACAAATGCAAGTCAGAGATGTGTGTAGGACTTCAAGAAGATTGATGATGCAGCCTTAATGAGGGTTATTCCTTTGTAGGAATTACAGGGCATTTTCTCATTAGATTATGTATTTGATTGACCCTATTAATATCAAGTTATCCTTGGAGTAAAATGTTCATTTATAACCACCGGGGAAACTGTACACAATACACCAGAAACAAACCGCTTGATATCTAACAAGCATTCAGAGGGAAATCATGGAGTCAGCCGAGACTAGAATTTATTTGCTAATTAACTGGCAATGGCCCTTGCTTAATAAATAAATCAGCATTTTGCAGAATTTAAAACGTATTACAAAGAAATTAGACCATGCCTCGATGCAGAAAATAAAAGCGTCAATAAAGGAAAAAGACATCACAACAACAGGAAGTTTAATTAATGCAGAGCAAGCTGTATAAGACCTAAATACAGTGATATCAGCTTCTACTTACTGGAGCTATCTCAGGCTGACTAATCAGACCAGCAGTTATTATTGATTTACTCAGCCGTGGTCCCAGAGAACCTTTAGAATGATGATAAACCCTTGGGCCTTGACTTTGAGTTATGAACTTGCCGACATGTATCAGTTTACGATTCCCTTGCAGTGCACAATGGCACAGGTTCCACTTCGAGGGTCCACCGTATACACCTTTATTTAATGACCACACGTATTACATTATCTATTAAAGCAGATTTGTTAATAGCTATGCTGCAATGTACAACAATACTGGGATTGCTGAACTAATGAATAATATGATTCTTATTTAATAGGCAGTAACATTATAGAAGAAAGCTGGCGAAGGACTTTTAGGGAGGCAGATCAAAGTGGGGCTATATGATTCACAGAATAAATTTGCCATTTTAGGCTGCAGACCTCTCCACACATTGTTAGTGTTGCTGTTTGAACTGAGTACAGGCAGGGTTCCCCCCCCCCCCCTGTATAGTGTGTGTGTATAGGAGTGTAGTGATTGTATCCATTCCTCCTTTCCTGTTGTTACCTAGTTTGGGGGGGGGGGGGGGGCATGCTGATCTGAATCTGGTCTGCCCCTTCACTGGGTACAGACCATGCGTAACTGTCTCGCAAGCTCAGGGACTTGCAGTGTCCTGTGGTAATCTGCGGCAGCGCTCTGGTTATCCCGCGCTAGGAAGACAACTACTTATGGTCTGCAGCCAACAGAAGTGCCAGACTGCCCCCCCCCCTCCCCCCTCACATTACAGAGGAGCAGTCTATGTTTGTTACATAATACTGTGAGTGGTTTTGCTTTGGAGCTCTGGATTATACTTATTTACCTTTTGACCTTTTTTGGAATAAAAATTTGTAGTAATGCGCTACTTCTCCATTTATCACAGAGCTCCACAGAAACAAAAAGCCCTCACAGAAGTGTGGTGTGTGCCAGTTTATCACAGAGCTCCACAACAATAAAACCCCCAATAACGTGGAGCTCTGTGACAAGATCATACATTACACAACAATACAACTCTAAGTAATGTGCCTATTAGTGTATCACCGAGCTCCCTAACTATAAAACACAGAGTAATGTGCATTTTATATAACAGAGCTCCACTGTAATACATCTCACTATAATATGATGTAATTTTGTGTATGTGATAGGTGTGATGACTGTGTGTGATATGAATGCTATGTGTGATATTTGTAATGGGTGTATTAATTGTGTGTGATATGTGTGTATTGGTTGTATGTGATATTTGTGCTGGGTTTATTGGCTGTGTGTGATGGGTATTTAATTCAGATAAAAATATGCATTTGGGGGGGCGGAGCCAAGCCAGCAAGCTGACAAGTCGTGCTTTATATGTGCTCCTGCTGTATGGGCCACACACTCGACGACTACTAGGGCTACAGTGCTGGAAACCCCACGTAATGCAACTACATGGATGGGGGAAGCCTGTAGGTACCCATGGATACCAAAATTGACGCCCGGAACAACCGGGAACAGCTGCTGCATTTCGAGGCCTAAAGGAGGCAGCGGAGGGGAGGGACAGCCGCTTTCCCCGTACTGCTGCTAACCATAAGCAAGCAAACACACTCCCCCCCCCCCCCCCATGGACCGGTGGGGGTTATCCCGGTCCCCCCTTGGGCAACAGCAACCACAGGCTCAGTGCACCATCAGGGAGCCCTGTGTAGCCGCACCGAAATCACGAGCCACAATCAAAATCGCCGACGCATCAGGGAAACAGCCTGAGACGAACTGGGAAGCCAAGTTTCTTGCTGACTTTGATAGAATTTGCATGGAATTCTGGCAGCGGATTGAATCACGAGCATTGCAAGCACAGCCACCTGCAACCCATGACATAAAGCCCAAGACGGAAGACCCCATACATACCAGCCGTCCAACATCTCCCACTACTCAAGGGGACGACGTCGTTCCTGTGACCGCACAATCTTCTTCCGAGCTAGGGGCTCACATGGAGGTAACTCTCCAACACCACCCATACACCCAGGGAGGCTGCCGAGACCCTGTGGAACCTTTGGCCCACGACCCCGATGATGGGGTCAATGGACATGTGGTCAGGGCTCCCACTAAGGCCCCGGGCCGAAGATACATGGCACTCAAGCGACGGGAACCTAAGAGGTGCAAGGGAAGAATTGCAGCACGGAGGGTCAGCCGACCAGATGGTCAGAGCAGACATGCAAGAGAAGCAGGACAGACCCCAAATCATATGTGGGATCGAGGAGGTTTCCCTCCACAACCCGATGGACTAGCTCCCATATATTATGGCACCATCACACCCTGTGGTGTAGGCTGAACATTCTTGTGGACTATTGCAATGCTCATTACCCTGGTTTATGGCAAGTAATTGAAATGTCACACTGAGACTCCTAGAGGGTTTTAGGGCATCGCTATAAATTGATGCATACACACACCTTAGTCTTGAAAGAGGAATACTTGTCTTAACTCAGATTACCCTGACTACTACTGTTATATTGCAATTTAGAACATGGGCTGTAGACCAACTGGGCCTAGCGAACTTGCTTACACACCTAGTGGCACTCTCAACAGAGCAACACGTGGGCAGTTGAGCCATAGCGTATTTACACATGGCATATGTGATTGGTTGACATGTTAGACCTACCTACTCCATAATCTACCTGGTCCCCTGGACCGTTAACCCTCCTATACCTAAGGGCTTGGCACACCAGCATAGCCAGCTACACTAACCTGTACAGTACTCTGACAGGGGCCTAGCTTGTTATCTCTAACATAATGTCAGACTCTGTAGGACTAGCAAAAATGAAGACATGCCGTACTCAGTGAAATGTTCTCTTAATCTCAGGGGTAGAACCACATATGCGACCCCCAGGCTCAATTGCCCTTACTAACTGTAACCAAGCTGTATCTACCTGTTTAAAAATGTATATTAACACTCAGTTGAAACTTGTAAAACAGAGGCTGTTATTCGCAGGAGTTCCAGCAGTGACCTTGCTATCTTTATGTTTTACACACCATGTGATTTATGTGCACTAACTCCTTGCTTTACTTTCTGTATTGTTTTACTATATGCCTCAATAAAAACAAAGATTGATGCATTTAGGCCTATGTTTAAATGTAGGTTTATATTTTTGCAGAGTTATGTGCACACAGTCCCACAGTCGGATGCACACAGTTATACATATACACTGTCAAATCCACCACATGCACACAGTAGCAAGCAGAAATACTGTGGATCAGGCAGAAAAAAATACAGTTACAGGCAGATAAACACACTCACACACAATTGCAGACAGCCACACACATACACATACTTACATGCAGACAGTCACACCAGTGGTGTACTAAGGAGGGGCGGTGTGAGCTGTGGGCGCACAGTACCCCCCCCCCCCCCATGGTAGTTAGGGTGCCGGGCGGCCAGAACAGCTCACACACACAAAGAGCAGCTGAACTGGCCGCACAGAGGACAATTGGGGGCGGAGCTAATTAAAAATTGGGGGCACCAGGCTGCTGTCACTACTGCACATGGAGGTGCAGCACCATGGAATCCCTGCCTCTTCACAGGCTTCAGGGAAGGACTTCAGGGAATCCAGCCCATTGTCTGTAAGTAATAGTGTGTGACTGTGACAGTGTGTGTGTGTGTAAAACTGTCTGTAACTGTGTGTATGTATGTGTGTGTGTAAAACTGTCTAACTGTGTGTGTGTGTGTGTGTGTGTGTGTGTAAAACTGTGTGTGTGTGTGTGTGTGTGTAAAACTGTCTGTGTGTGTGTAAAACTGTCTGTGTGTGTGTAAAACTGTCTGTGTGTGTAAAACTGTGTGTGTGTGTAAAACTGTAAAACTGTGTGTGTGTGTAAAACTGTCTAACTGTGTGTGTATGTGTGTGTAAAACTGTCTGTAACTGTGTGTGAGTGACTGTATATGTGGCTGTCTGTCTGTAACTGTGTGCTTGTGACTGTCTGCTGCTGTCGTGTGTGTGTGTGTCAATGTATATGTGACTGTGTGTCTGTAACTCTATATGTGTCTGCCTGTAAGTGTGTGTGCAACTCTCTACCTGTGACTGTGTGTGTGAGTGACTGTATATGTGACTGTCTGTAACTGTGTGCGTGACTGTCTGGCTATGACTGTGTGTGACTACATGTAACTGACTGTGTGTGTAACTGTCTGGCTATGACTGTGTGTGACTGCATGTGACTATGTGTGTGTGACTGCCTGCCTGTGACTGTTTGATGTTGCCTGTAAACGTGTGTGTGATTATCTGTCTGTGACTGTGTGCATGTGACTATCTGCTGATGCCGTGTGTGTGTCAATGTATGTGACTGTCTGCCTGTAACTGTGTGCATGACTGTCTGCATGTGACTGTGTGCGTGTGACTGTCTGCCTGTAACTGTTTGTGACTGTATGCCTGTAACTGTGTGTGCGCATGACTGTCTGCCTATAAATGTGTGTGTGGGTCTGCAGGGATTTTGTAAAAGGGGGCAGGAGTTTTGTATTGGGACAGGAGTCTTTATAAGGGGGGATAAGCAGGGGATTTGTGTGTAACGGATCGATGGGCACCCCGACTGGGTACCTCCGTTGAACGATGCTCCTAGCGCTTCCTGAGGGCTCCAAACACTCTAGCAGACACCACAACCACTGAACTGGAGAAGCATACGAATGCTCTCAAACATATAAATGCTGTAAACCGCTGAACAGGAAAAGCATACAATCAGCTTGCACTCCTGGCAATCAGCATACAATCCAATTCCCCCAATGACGAGACGACACTTCGTTTTGAGGGTCAAGCACAACTGACTGTACTGGCACATACAGCCTCTTTTATTCACAATCCACAAACATAGTACTGCCCACGGGGTTTTTGAAAACAACCAATAAACACGTACAATACACTCAGACACTCCCACACAAAATCCTCCTCTCTGCCTGTGATACAATTACCTTCTCCATCTCCAGCCCCCGTTCCATGGCAGCGAAACGGCGGAGGTCTTCTCCCAGTCCAATAGATCTCGGGCCCTGTAACATCTCACCTCGGTAATGCAAGATAGCCCAGTACCGTGACTCTGCTGGACTGCCAAAGTCGACGTCTTCCGCTAAGGCCTTCCACAACAAGCCAGGGCTAGTGTAGTTCTCCCCCTCCGGCTGGATGCCCTCTGCCCTCCACGTCTCTGTCTGGACAGTGCACCACCACAGTGTCCGGTATGAGGCGTCCAGGCTCAGTTCCCTTTCCACGAGGTACTCAAGTTGTCTTACCCGCTCCCCTCCGGGTTGGTCTCCCAGAAGCGGCATCCGCCAGGCCATTTGTTCCTCCAACTGGTATGTGACACCAGGAAGGCGCTGCTGCCGTTGATACTGGACTTCATCCAGGGCATCGTACCATAATTCTTTCCGGGCAATATCTCTCCATTCTAATTCACTCTCTTCCTCAGGTGTGTGTGTTGCCCAGGGGTCAACGAACCCCATTTTCCCAAATCTTTATGTAGACAGGGACCCTGTATGAACACTAGCGTCGCCCTCAATTTGTAAAGCCACGAACGTTGTCTCTGAGCTGCTTTACCTCTCACTAGGATGCCATCCCACCGCTGCCACCAATGTAACGGATCGACGGGCACCCCGACTGGGTACCTCTGTTGAAGGATGCTCCTAGCACTTCCTGAGGGCTCGAAGCACTCTAGCAGACACCACAACCACCGAACTGGAGAAGCATACGAATGCTCTCAAACATATGAATGCTGTAAACCGCTGAACAGGAAAAGCATACAATCAGCTTACACTCCTGGCAATCAGCATACAATCCAATTCCCCCAATGACGAGACGACACTTTGTTTTGAGGGTCAAACAGAACTAACTGTACTGGCACATACAGCCTCTTTTATTCACAATCCACAAACATAGTACTGCCCACAGGGTTTTTGAAAACAACCAATAAACACGTACAATACACTCAGACACTCCCACACAAAATCCTCCCCTCTGCCTGTGATACAATTACCTTACACAATGGGTAATGTAATGTCTATGAGGTCCCCTACTTCTGCAGCTGGTAGTGAAGAGAAATACAGTTTTTACACATTATTCATAACTTTAAAAGTATGCATCACAAATACAAACATATGTCAAAATCATCCAAATTGGTCCATTGGTTCAAAAGATAGATCAAAGTCCTTTGTGACCAGATGAAGCATGTCTTTTCTGCCCAAAACCAGTTCCACAGAGTCTTCTATCCTGGAGATAATTGAGAAGTAATCCAATTATCGCCAAGGACAGAGGCAAAACTCCATTAAGCACATGGCAGTAAAAAGACAGTAAAATACAATAAAATACACAAGGTTACATTTATTACCGTATTTTTCGCTCCATAAGACGCACTTTTTTTCCCCTCAAAAGTGAGGGAAAATGTCTGTGCGTCTTATGGAGCGAATATGAAGCTTTACTTACCTGTCTTGTAGCGTTGGCCGGCAGCACAGGGCGCACCGCGGTACTGGAACTTGAATTT